>NC_082369.1:937500-1237500 GCF_027477595.1 Haemorhous mexicanus
CCAGGACCCACACCTGGACTCTGGGCTTCTCCCCCTGCCCAGGGGCCATTCCAGGACCCACACCTGGACTCTGGGCTTCTCCCCCTGCCCAGAGGCCATTCCAGGACCCACACCTGGACTCTGGGCTTCTCCCCCTGCCCAGGGGCCCTTCCAGGACCCACACCTGGACTCTGGGCTTCTCCCCCTGCCCAGGGGCCCTTCCAGGACCCACACCTGGACTCTGGGCTTCTCCCCCTGCCCAGGGGCCATTCCAGGACACTGACAGCGAGCCCGTGGCAGCAGCCAAGCCCCAGGTGCTCCAAGCATGGTCAGCTGCAGCATCAGCTGCTCTCTGGCTGCACTCTGCCTTCCAGAGATGCCAGCTGGCAATGCTGGTTCCTCCAGAGCAGCACCCAGGGGCACACAGGCTGCACCCTCACGCTGGGCTGGCTCTGCCATCCCCACAGGATGGCTCAGGACAAACAAACCCAGGGCACAGCCAGGGAAGGGCTGGGGCAGGGACACCACTGTGCCACCCAGGGGAAGGTGCCCACGTCCAGCCCACCCAGAGCACGGTGCAAGGGCTGCAAATCCACTGCCTGCCAGCACAGACCCAGACACAGCATCTCCAAACGCCTTCCTGCAGGAGATTCCAAGGTCTGGACAACTCATGGACAACTGAAACTTTCTGCAAGGAGCTGGTGACAATCTTGGAGCACCTTGAGCCACTCCTGAGTGTCCAAGGCCAGGCTGGGTGGGGCTGGGAGCAACCTGGCCCAGTGGAAGGTGCTGGGGGTTGGAAAAACACAATCTGTAAGGTCCCTCCCAACCAACCCAAACCCTTCTGGGATTCCATCATTCTCCCCAGCACAATTTACAGGCGCTGCTGCCTTCCAGGCCTGTCCCATCATGCATCCAAGCAGGGCCCCACAGCTCCAGGCAGTGCAGCTCCTTCCCATACACATCTTCTGCTGGATTAAACCTCAAACTTGGCCTGCATTTTGCATTTGGTTTCTAAATCACAAACCACTCTGGAAAAGTAGCACCAGGAAGAAAAAAACAACTTGCTAAAGTGTTCCCCAGCAGCATATCTGCAGACTTTAATACAAAAAAGCTGCTGCTAATTTAATAAACAAATGTTTAAGCAATCAAGCATGTTTATTTAATTTGTCCTTTCTGTGCTGGGCTGCTGGCAGCGGTGCCACACGAGGTTATCAGGAGCTGGGTGAGGGCCCTGCCTGCTGGGACAGGGGCAGCTGCAGGCTCCAGCACAGCCCAGAGGCTCTCCTGGAACATTCCAGCCTCACACCCTGAGATGCAGACATGCACAGCCCAAGGGTGAGGCTGAGGATCTGATGCACCGCTGGCATCCAGCAGGAACCAGTCCCAGTCCCAGAACCCCAGAAAAATGAGGCTGGCAGAGCCCCAACACCTCCAGAGACTCCAGCAGCAAGTGCCACAGTGGTGGCTTGGGCTGGACTGGCCTTTGAGATCAGCCCCACCCAGGCTGGCCGAGAGCAGCCCCCCTCCACTGCCCACTCCCCCCGAGCAGTGGGAGCCCAGCTCACTGCACCTCTGCAGGCCAAAGCTCTTCCATTCACAAGGCAGAGCTGCCCTGCCTGCAAAGAGGCTCCAGAGTCCACAGAGACAGGGACAGGGGAGCCCCAGATAACCCAGCTGGGAAGGGACAGTGGTTTCCACTGGGCACATGCTGGGCACAGCTCCTGAAGAGCCTTCAAAAGCCTCCAAACCCACCGAAAACTGAGCAGCAGCCACAGGACGGCGACTCTGGGATAATCCAGGTGTCTCAGGTATCCCAAAACACCTCAAGGGACCCCAAGAGGAGTCCCAGAGAGGCTGGAGAGCCCCGTGCTGCTCCTCTCAGTGCTAGCAGGGCCCAGAGCAGCACAGCAGGTCAGTCCCCTGTCCCACTGACAGAACAGAGATGTTTAGAGACAGGGGGACGTGCAGGGTCCTGAGGGAACCCACCACAGGCAGGAGCTCAGCTCTGCCATCATCATCACTGGCTGTAGCAAATCCCTCCTGGGCTGGCAGGCACCCCATTAATTGTTCCCCCATGCAGCATCAAGGATGACTGAGGAAATCCAGTGGCCTGGGGATTTGTTTGCCTCCAGAATAACTCGTTGCTCATTTCTAAGCAGAAAAATCCTCTCACTGAGGTGACAGAGCTGGGAGGAGAGGCCACACACACCATGGCACCAGCACCTGGACAGAGGGCTTCCACCTCGTTCTCTGCACTGGGAAAAAGCCAGGCCCAGGTCTTCCACCTGCCTTCAGACACAGCAAAACTGAATCCAGGGGTTTTTCACTCCATCCTGGCAGCATTCCCGAGGGATTCTCTGCCCTCTGTGCCCGAGCTTTGGTCTGCTTGGAGCACAGGGAGGTTTTGGTGCCTCAGCCTCAGACACAGCCCCTGCCTGGGACCTTGCTGGGCACCCCTCTGAGGCTGGCAGCCAGCTGGGGTGCCCCCACCCCTCTGGGAGCTGTGGCTGCTCTCCTGTGCCAGGCAGGAGTCAGGATCTGCTGTGTGCCTTCCCAGGGGACTCTGCAGGCAGCAGCTGATGCACACAAAGCCCAGCAGCTCCTGAAGCAAAGGTCACTGCTGGGGTGCTCTGGTGCTGGTCTGGGGGCTCTGTGCCAGAGGGAGAGCCCAGCCCAAGGACATGCCCAGGAGGGGCTGTGGCTGCACAGCTCTGCTCACCCCCGAGGAAGGGGCTCCTCTGTGGGCTCCTCAAACCCCAGCAGACCCCACCCAGGCAGCCTGGCTGTCTCCATCCCGTGAGGCCCCCACTGGTGACCTTCATCTGTGATGTTCTAAGTGCCATCTCCGTCCTCTGTGGTTACTGAGAGTGTTTTCCACACGAGCAGCACTGCAGAGCCCTCCAGAGCCTGCAGCCACCCCAGCCTGGAGCCTGCTGAGCAGCCAAGCGAGACCTGCAAAACCCCAGCTCAGGCTGGAAACTGCCACGAGAGCACGAGGGCAGAAATGGATCTGCTGGGGACACAGAGAGACACTGCTGGGGACACCAGAGCCACTGCTGGGGACACGGAGAGACACTGCTGGGGACACCAGAGCCACTGCTGGGGACAGGGAGAAACCCTGCTGGGGACACCAGAGCCACTGCTGGGGACAGGGAGAGACCCTGCTGGGGACAGGGCAGGGAAACTGCTGGGGACACCAGAGCCACTGCTGGGGACACGGAGAGAAACTGCTGGGGACACGGAGAGACCCTGCTGGGGACAGGGACAGAAACTGCTGGGGACAGGGCAAGGGCCACTGCTGGGGACACGGAGAGCCACTGCTGGGGACAGGGCAGGGCCACTGCTGGGGACAGGGCAGGGCCACTGCTGGGCAGGGCCAGGCTCAGGAACAGAAGGAGCTGCAGCTGAGGGGACACAGGGCAGCAGCAGCCCTGCAGTGCCAGCACTGCTGAGGGGACACAGGGGAGCATCCAGGACCAGCCTGGGGCAGTGGCAGGTGTCCCTGCCATGGCAGGGGTGGCACTGGATGAACTTTTAGGTCCCTCCCAGCCCAAACCATCTGTGGCTCCAGGACTGGCCTTGCCCCATCTCTCCCCACAGGGCCCTGCTGGAAATGCAGCAACCTCCCAGGGCAGGGATCACCCTCCCTCTCCCTCGTGCCCCAGACACACTGCCACTCCTCTTCCCACCATCCCAAGGGCTGCCAGCTGCAGAGGGACCCTGCCAGCTGACAGATGAAGCTTCAGGTTAACAAATCCAATTTGTCAGAGACAAAAAGCCAAAGCATTTCATTTCTCTGGCTTTTTTTTTTCTGTAGAATTGCTCAGACATTCAAGACTGGAAATGTCACCGTGTCACTTGGTGGCAGCTGAGGGCACAGAGCTGGAAAGGTCGGGAGAAGCTCTCCACGAGTCCCCTGCTCAGTCTGAAGGAACAGGGCAGGCAGGGCCCTGTGGTTGCTGGGGACAGGGCCACCAGCCCACGCACAGCCCAGGGCTCCCAGCAGAGCACGGGGTGCCAGTGCCCAGTGCCAGACACGAGCACCCACTCCTGAGGGCAAGCAAGCCTCTCTGCTCTCCCTGACCCCCAAACTGCTCCATCCCAGCCGGGAGCACCCATTTCCCTGGGCCTGAGCTAACAGAGCCAAAGGGCTCCAGGCGTGTCCCACCAGGTGGGCACAGTGGCACACTGGGGGGCAAGGCCAGGACAGGGCAGGCAGCGAGTGCTGGGGCTCCTGGGCACCCCTCCAGCCCCAGGAACCCGAGAGCTCCCTGGCAGCTGGGGTTCCTGCTGGGAACACAGAGTCACAGGACAGCCCAGGGCCTGGGGCACAGCCATGCAGGAAAACAGGCAGTGCCCGTGGTGCCAGCTGTCCCTGGAGCCACCAAGGGCACAGACAGTGCTCGGGCTGGGTGTTCAGCTGCAGGAGAGCAGGAGAGCAGGGGGACAGGAGAGCAGGGCAACAGGAGAGCAGGGGGAGAGCAGGAGAGCAGGAGGAGAGCAAGAGAGCAGGAGAGCAGGGGAACAGGAGGAGAACTGAAAAATAGGAGAGCAGGAAGAGAGCAGGAGGAGAACAGGAGGAGAAGAAGAGAGCAGGAGGAGAACAGGAGAGCAGGAGAAGAAGAGGAGAAGAGGAGAGCAGGAGGAGAAGAGGAGAGCAGGAGGAGAACAGGAGGAGAACAGGAGAGCAGGAGGAGAAGAGGAGAGCAGGAGGAGAACAGGAGAGCAGGAGGAGAAGAGGAGAGCAGGAGGAGAACAGGAGAGCAGGAGGAGAAGAGGAGAGCAGGAGGAGAACAGGAGAGCAGGAGGAGAACAGGAGAGCAGGAGAAGAAGAAGAGAAGAGGAGAGCAGGAGGAGAGCAGGAGGAGAGCAGGAGAGCAGGAGGAGAAGAGGAGAGCAGCAGGAAAAGAGGAGAGCAGGAGGAGAGGAGCTGCTGCAGGGCTCTGTGTCAGCCCCAGCCTCCCGAGTGCCAAGAGCTGATCCTGAGCTCTGCTCACAGGCAGCCTCACACAGGAGGGTCAGCAGCAGCCAGCTGCAGCACGTCCCACCCTCCCAGCTCAGAGGAGCTCTGGTCACAGCCTCGGGCTCTGGGTGATCCCCAAAGCACCAGGACACGGAGCCGTGCCAGAGCCACGCTGGGGCTGTCCCAGAATGCTGGAGTCCCAGCCCAGAGCACAGCAGGCACCAGGTGAAGAGCAGAAGCTGCCTCCCACGCTGGGCTGCCGTGCCCCTGCTGCTCCCAGCCCTGGGAAGGGCTCTGGTTTCCCTGCCCACCGTGGGGCAGAGCAGGGGTTGCTGCTGCCTTTGCCTCATGTGGAGCACAGAGCAGGGCCAGGGCAGAGCAGGCAGCAGTGGGGACAGGAGCAGCAGCTGGGGGGCACAGCTGGGGTCACGGCAGGCTCAGCACAGCCACCCACCCTGTGCCACTGCCACAGCATCCTCGGGGACATTCCCTGGGGCCGGGGCCACCACGGAGCCTGGCTCTGCAGAGGGGAGCTCCCCCTCCTTCCTGCTCCTCCTGGGAGGGGGTGGCCCTGGAGCAGCTGGCACCGAGCTGAGCAGGGCCACGTGTCCCCTGCAGCACGGGCTGTTCCTGTCCCTGTCCCTGCTGCCACCTCCTCCCGGCAGTGTGTCTGTCCCACGCACGTCTGCTGCTCCATCCTCCCCAGCCCAGCTTCCCCAGCAGCCCCAGGCCTCCCCCAGCCCGTGGGCTCTCCTGGCTCCCTCCCCTGTGTGCCAGAGCCTCCCAAAGGCCCCGGGAGCCCTTCCAGCCCGGGATGGGGACAGAGCCCAGCACTGCCAGGGGGCACCTCTGCCCTGCACTGCCCTCGTCCACACCCAGAGCAGGGATGCACACCCCGGGGCAGGGATGGACAGACAGGACTCCAAGGGATGCCAGCACTTCCAGCACTGCCTTGGCAGAGGGCACTGAGCTGCACACCCTTCTTGTGACTTCAAAAAGCCCAAGCCCAACAATTATTTACACAGGCAGGATCTCATGATGTGGGGCTTTTTCACTCCTAAAGGACTACTCAGAAAAAAAAAAGGGTTTAAAATAAAGTGGCTTCCAAAGAAAATCCAAGTTGAAAGCCTTGCTTTGATTTTATTTTAAGATTAAAGCTCTCTGCAGAGTGTTCTAGGGCCCTGATGTGAGGACCACAAGCTCCTCTGATACTTCCTAGAAAAACCTGCAATTGAGCCACCTGTAAATGCTCCTCAGGAGAGGGGAGAGGGCCTGGAGGAGAGCAAGGCTCTGAGGGGACACACTGCCCAGGGCACTGCCCTGCCCCGAGAGCACCTGTGTGTCTGCAGGAGGCAGAATGGGCCATGGGTGAGGGGGACAGCCTGCTCAGGACACTGCAAAACCCAAGGGCAGGTCAAGAACAAAGCACTGGGGTGGGAGATGATCGGGTTACAAACACAGAGCAGTCACAGCCTGGCTCTGCGTGCTAGGAGACAGAAATCCAAGCCCGTGGGCTCCGTGAGTGACCTGGCTGGGGACAGTGGCTCTGGGGCACAGAGCCCTCAGGGACAGCCCTCGGTGCCCCTGCAAAGGCAGGAAGGGCAGGAGCTTCTCCCCAGGCTTCCCTTCCCTGCCCGTGGCATGTGCCCAGCTCGCCCTGGGAGCTCACCCTGGCACAGCCAGAACCTGCCTGCCCCCCACTCCACCCATCCTGCCCCCAGACTCAGGGCAGTGACAGCCACGTCACCCACCCGTGACAAGGGGGGACAGCCCGGTCACCAAGCACAGGGTGAGGCAGGACACTGGGGACGATCCCCCACAGGGACCAGGCCAACCCTGCCAGCTGAAAATGCACCTCCAGCATGAAAACTGCAAGTCTTCTCCTTAGCCCTTCCTCATTACTCCTCAGCCAGCCCAAAACCCAGATCCCTGCCACCCCAGAAGCCCAAGGCACCCAGGTGAGCCCCACCTGAGCTCCGACCCCTTGGCACGCTCCCCAGGATGAGAAGCCTTAGCTGTGAGGGCCATCAAGGATTTCATTCACCTTTCTCTCTTCCTCCTGAGAAACACTTCAGCTCCTCCTCCTCTCCAAGGCCTGACAGCTATTTCCAGAGCAGCACATCCCAGCGCTGCCAGGGGTGCCACCCTGTGCCACCTCTGCCAGGAGGAGAGCAAAGGGAAGCTCCTGCTCTCCACACCTCTGGGGCAGCTGGGAAAAGCATGGAAGCTGTCATCCCACAGCCTGGGAGCAGCACAGCAGGTCAGTGCTCCTTCCCAAAACGCAGCAGCCTCACCTGGACGCCCTCACCTGGAACCCCTCACCTGGACCCCCGGACCTGGACCCCCTCACAGCCTCTGGGCACGCAGTCCCCGAGGCAGAAACGCCCCTGGTGCTCCCCCCCCCCAGCAGCACAGGCCAGCCTGCTGAAATGGGGCTGAGACACGAAGGTGATGGCTGCAGCTTGGTCCTCATCCCTCCTGGAGGAGCCTGGGCACGTGGTGAGGGCGGCTGGGGCTCTGCCCTGCACCCAGCTCTGCCCAGAGCTCCGCTGTCGGTTCAGCCTCTGCCCTTGGGAGCACCAACTCGTGCTCTGGGCTCCTGGAAAAAATCAATCTTCCCATCAGCGTGGTGCAACAAGTCCTCCCAGGAAGGGGCTAGCAAGGATCTTGCTTGGCTGCTCTCCGTGGGCTCTGAGCACATCCCAAAGCAGAGCCAGGGCTTGCCCGGTGGAGCAGCTGCCAGTTCCAGATGGATGGTGCTGGGGGACTCCAAATCCAGGGATTTTCCTCTTCGAAGACAGAAAAAGGCTGCAGGTCTCAGGACCTGGATGCCAGAAAGGAGCAGAGGTGGCAGGAAATGCCAAAGCAGCAGAAAACACAGCCTGTTCTGGGTCAAACGCAGAGGAGGAAGGGGAGGCAGAAGCAGAGGCAGAGGAAAGCCCTTTCCAGGACAGCAGCCCAAGAGGTCAGGTCTGTACGAGGCTTCTGGGGATCCACAACACTTCCATTGCGAAGGACAACAGCCTGGAGATGGTCAGGAGCTGGCTCCCTGGAGCAGGATCAGCCACAACTCTCCCCGTGGAGGCAGAGCAGTCCCAGTGGCACGTGGGACCAGCAGCTGTCACCTCCCACTGCTGCACTGGCATAAAAATCCATCCCAGGCACGGCAGATGTCACCTCCCCCTGGCTCTGGAGTGGGTGGCCAGGCTGGGACACGCTGAGCCACCTGGCTGTGCTGCACAGGGAGGTGACCCCGAGCTCCCAGTCAGAGCTCAGAGAAACTGCAGCCTTGGGGGCAAAGCCAGCGAGGAGAGCAGCAGCAATCCGATGGAGGCTCCCTGGCCAGCACTGTGGGGACACAGAGCTGGGCTGGAGCCCCAGAACAGCCTGTCCCCCCGGGGTCACACTGAGCTGCTGAGGCTGAACCACTCCTGGGACTGGGTTTGGTCCTGCTCGCTCTGGACTAGCAGGGAAAAGGTAAAACCAGGTGCCTTGCCACACTGCCCAGCACCCTGGGAGAGCTGCATCCATCCTGCTGAAATCCAGCTGGGAGAGGGGCAGGGATTACCCCAGGGCCAAAAAGGCTGCCCAGCATGGGGGGATTCACTGGGGTGATGCCTTGAACCCCCAGCCAGAGCCAGGGCAGAGGCTGGGTTCAGAAATCCCTGCTGGTGTTAACAGGGACACCAGGTTCTATCCAACTGCCACCATTTCAGAGCCCTGAACCCAAGAGCCACACGTAAATACACCTGGGAAAAACAGATCTGCTTCTTGCTTTATTTACCAGCCAGGGCTGGGAGTGCAGGGACTCACCCCTGAGCCACCTCCCCTGGCTCCAGAAATGTGCTCATTACTGCCAGGCTGTGTCTGGCAGCCTGAGGATGGCTCTCAGATTACAGATGTTTATCAGTGAACTATAATAAAGGTGGGACAGTGACACCAAGATGAATATTATATTTCAGGGAAATTTAAATGAAATGATCCATCATGCCCAGCAGATCAGCACCACCTCCTGCCAAGGCCTGCACTGAGCAGAGCAGCCCTGGGGCTGAGGCTCTGCCTTGGAGCCCCAGAGTCACCTTGGCTCTTCCAGAGGAAAAGCAGCAGTGACAGATCCAGGGAAGCACCCTGATTTCCAAGGGCACACTGTGAACAGCAGCATGCAGCTGGCTCGGTGGCGAGGGACACCCCCAGCAGGTGGGGACAGCCCCTGCTGCACCCACGCAGGCAGCCCAGCTCCCACACTGAGCACCCCCAGGAGCAGAGAGCCTTGGAAAGGGCCGTGGCTCGGGCAGGATGCGGAGGGGAAGGGTTACCAAGTGCCTTTTCCCTTCAGTGAAATATTGCCCCTGGCTCCGTGCAAGCAGGAGGTTGGTCCCTCCAGGGAGGAAGCTATCAGAAACCACTCTCCCTCCAGCACGGCTCGCCCACAATTTGCTACCTGTTGCATTTTACAAACAAGCACAACGCTGGAGGAACGTAAGAGGACGGGAAAAAAGCAGGGCAGGCAGGGCAGGGACACCAGGAGTGCTCCAGGCTGCTGCAGCCCAGCCACGCAGGCATTACACACTCATCTGAATTTTAAACACAGAGCATGATGACTGGCATCCTCACAACTGCCACCACAGCCTCACACTACAGCTTTTATGGTAATTCACAGGGAGTTACCCACAAGGCACCGCAGAGATTTTCTTGGCAGCCATCCTAAACTAATTTTTATAGGTTAGTGTACGGTTATACATAAACGTTTAAGAAAAATAAAATGGCGACTTGGAGGGAAGGACATGGCTGGGAGGTTCTGAGCTGTGGCACCTGATGGTCCAGGGCAAAATGCCACAGGCCTGAGGTGCACTGCTGGCCACCAAGCCAGGGGACAGAACCAGCAGCTGGTCTGCAGTGGCCACCACAGAGCCCAGCCCTCTGCACCACCCCTGCCCCGGCGCTCCTGGGGGTCCTGAGCACCTCCTGAGCCCTCTGCAGGATGCTCAAGTCAAGCAGGTCCCACCTGGCCAGGTGACAGCACCCTGCCTGCTCCCAGGGACCTGGCTGTGGTCTCAGCCCTGTCCTGGGGGCACCAGCCTGGTGTGGATGGGAACAGCCCCAGGGAACAACAAGTTGTTGGCAGAAATCCCAGCACCCTGAGAAACACCCTTCCCAGAGCTGTGGGATGGTTTGGGATAGAGGAGCCCTCACAGAGCATCTCCTGCCACCCCCTGCTCCCAGCAGGACACGCTGCCTGTCACCTCTGCCTCCCACACGTCCTCGCTGTGCTGGCCACAGGAGCTTCAGGTGCTGAGGGGAAAGTGCTGCTCAGCTGCCAGCCCCCTCTGCAGCCCGGGAAACAAAGGAGAGATGCAGCAGGAGGGAAACCTGGAGCAGCGCGAGCCCGGAGCAGCACCCATCTGTGATTCACGGGCACCAGAACAAACAGTGGATGATGTCAGAGCTGACGATCAGCTCAAAAGGAGCCAACAGCCTGAAGTGCTGCGGGTTGTGCTGCACGCACACGCCCGGGGCAGCGGAAGGTCTGTCCATCCCCGCTGCATCTCAACAGCAAAATGGAGGGAAGCACCATCAGAAAAAAGCTTTCAGACTTAAATCAGCCCTGCAATTACTCACAAGGCTGATTTGGATACAGGGACACCACGAAGAAAAGAATTAAACAACAGATCAGAGGGAGAGATGGGGAGATTCCACTCCAGCACCACGAGGAGACAAAGCCCTGAATTCCCGAGCAGGCAGCTCCTTTCCCTGGTGGGATCAGTGCAGTTTGAGAAGCCACAGGCACCACGGCCTCCCTCTCATGCTCACCATGTGCCACCCCAGCTGGCTGCTCCCGGGCAGCTCTGCCCCAGCCCTGTGCCTCCTGCACCGAGGGGACCCCGTGTGACCCCACAGCCCTCGGGTAAAGGTGCCCACAGAGGGGGGAAAGCAGGGGAAAGCCCCCAGCACCACAGCCCTGCAGGCCACCTCCAGGAGCCCCAGCACTGATGCAGAGATGGCAGCAGGGGAGGCAGGACCCCAGGCATGGATTCACCTGTGAACCCTTCACCCCTCAAACCCAACACCTTCAGAACCCTCCTGGACAGAGAGACCCTTCTTGCAAACCCTGCAGGACCTGCCACGCTGCAAATCCTGGCTGCAGCCGTGTCCCCGGGCTGGGTGGGGACAGCCCAGCTGCTCAGAGGCCACTGCAGCCCCGGGTGGGGTGTAAAGCAGCACTGACAGAGCACTCACCTATGAAATGGGGCTGGAAACAAGGGCTTCAGCTGCTGCTGTGCAAAAACAACCCTGACATGGCAGCAGGAGTGAAGCTGGGCACAAACAGCCACAGGCTTCCCAACCTGAGCCATCCCACAGCCCCGATTTAATCTGATTTATGCAAATGTTAAACCAATTTAGGTGTACACATTGTACGGGTTGCCTGGCCCAGTTTAATTTGATAGGTTTTTAAACCTGTTTAGACAAACTAGTATCTGCTGTCTAATCTAGAGCAGCTCTTGTTTTGTGCAAATGTTGCCAGGGAACCAGAGCGTGGAGGTTCTGATGGATCCTGGCTGCACAGCACCACTCACCCTGCACCAGCCCGAGCACAGCACTGCACGGAATGCAGGGATGCTAAAATCCCATCTCCCCCAGGGCTGGCCCCCACAGCAGGGCTCCCAAACCCCTCCTGCTGCACCAGGGGCTGTGCAAAGGCCATTCCCAAAGCTTGCCAAAGCTGCACGAGCCCAGGTGAGGCTCCAGGACCACGGCAGGGTGGCAGGACCAGGGTGTGGTGAAGCCTCACTTCTCTGGAGCAGGGGACAGAAGCCCCTGAGGGGCCAGCACGTCCCAGGAAGAGGGAGAAACCCCAGCTTTGGGATGGGTGCTGGTGTCCCCCTTCCCCATCAGCTGGGCTGTGTCACCCTCATGGTTCCTTTGGCTCCAGAGGCAGCAGAGCATCCCTGAACAGCTCGGTGCTGCACCTCCAGGTGAGTGCACAGGTGAGTGCACAGCCCGTGCCACGCTCCCCCACCCCTCTCACCTGGGCACCCAGGGATGCTCATCCCCCCTTCCTCTGCAGGGCAGCACCTCTGCCCCCTCCCTGGGCTGCTCCCACCTAGGTGGGGGCCCTCGGGAGCCAAGACAGGTTATAAAAAATAACAAATAAAGTTCAAAGAAACGACACCTCCCAACCAGCTCCTTGTGGAGCAATGCCAAGAAGGCAAGGTGGCTCTGAAAATTCCTCTGTTTTTGGAGGATGCTGGGGCTGCAGGGCAGGCAGCTCGGCTCAGGCGTGTCGGATGAGCAAATAATCCAACAGCACAGGCAGCCTTGCAGTAGGAATGCTAAACTGGAGAAATTACCAAGGCAAGACAATGATACCCAAGCTAGAAAAGAAAATAAAAAGTCCAGAAGAATTATGTTGGATCAGGCTCAGAACTCTAGAGGGTCTATGAGTTGAAAGACGGGGGAAAATAAAAGACAATTTCCAGTTTTCTAGGCTGATGTCGAGGAGAAAAAAAAAAATTGGTCAAGTTATAAAGAAAATAATCAGAAAGAGAGGACAAGGGTAAAAAGAAAGGTCTAAAAAACAGAGCCTGCAGATTGTTCCAGCTTATTGTGTAATAAACTTTGCAGAAAGGGAGCCGGACTGAGCGTTACTACTCCAGGGCTCAGAGGTTTAAAATCGACCACAAATTTTAAAAAGCAATACTGACATAGCCAGAAGCTGCCCAGCCCGGCTGGCTCCTTCCATTTGCAAATACTAAAAAAAAATAAAAGTATGTCCTGGGGGTTCTGCCCAGAGACAGCAAAGCCCCCAGCTCCGACCCCATTCCCCCCATCCTCTGAGGAGCCCAAGAGCTTCACGGGCAGACTGAGCTGGGCCAGGGGAAGGCATTATCTGGAGAACAAGGCAGGCACAGTTTTCAGGCTGTTGAAGCAATGATATTTAACAGAAGTCATCTACAGATTTCCCTTTTTTTGAGGAGAGAGCTATGAATAATATGCATGTTCTTATCAACTCATATAAGAAGAATTTGAAGCTCAAAGTTCAGCAACTGTGGATTAAACCACTTAGCAGTATCTTTTTAATGCAACTGAGTAACCTCTCTCCTTACCATAGGCTCGCACTGCCCACACTGACTCGGGTTAGATCTGCCTTCTCTTTATCTCGGGTTCCTACCCTGGCAATTTTATCTCCGCGGTGAAAAAGAAAAACTGTTTCAGCAGGGCACGGAGCTCCAGCCCAGCCCGAGCTGGGCCACGCTCCATCCGTCACACAGCTCGCCTCCCACGCGCCACGTGGGGAGAGCCCCACGGCTCACAGCCTTTACTACCCCGAGTAACTCTGCTCTGGGAGAGCAGCTGGGCCCCCGTGCCAGCCGGGGGAGCCGCCCCGGGGGAGCCCCGAGCTCAGAGCAGCCTCAGCTCGGGCTGTCCCGGCTCAGAGCCAGCTCTGGGGGGCCTCAGCACGGCCCGAGCCCTTTGGAGCTGTTCCAGGAGCCACTGAGAGCATCCCCACCAGCCTCAGGCTCCCTGGAGCGTGGTCACGTCATCTCCTTGGACATCCCACCTGGCTGGAGCTCAGCTGTCTCTCCAGCCTCATGCCCACCTCTGTTCCCAAGGCAGCAGCAGGACTAAGGATCTAACAGGAATCCAGGCTCCTGGAGAGAGAGCAAAGACAGGATTTTCCTCGGCTGCTTAGGGAAGATGTCACACTCCTCAGCACCCAGGAAAAGGCAGAGCAAACCTGCTCCCCTGGGATGGGACGAAAGGGACGCCCCAGGAAGAGGCTTTGTTCAGCAAACCTGCATTTATCCACCCAGGGAGCACCAGGGAACAGGGCAGCAGAGGCACAGGGGGCACAAAGGGCCCACCCCTGTCCTGCCAGCGAGGCCAGTGCCACAGACAGCCACCGAAGGACCCGAGGAGCTGCTGCCCTGTCCCCTCCATCACCCACGGCCGCGCGTGCAAACTGCTCTGCTGCAGGGGACCCCTCTCCCCCCACAGCCCCTGGTGGCACAGCTTCAGCTGGAAGCTCCTCTCACATTACTCAAAGTATTTATGACTTTTTCCCATCTGAAATATGGGCCTTTACCACGCACAGGAAGGAGGAGGAGAGTGCCAGCAAACCTGTTAATTTATAAGTCAATCTGGCAGGGAACAATTAACAGCTTTCCCACTGTTGGGTGTGCAGGGGGGGGTATCTTCCCCCTGGGGAGGGCAGGAGGGGTCTCTCCATCAGCACACGCCCTGCCCTGCTGAACCCAGCAGCCTTCGTGCCCATCAGCCTGGTCCAGCTCCATTTCCCTCTCTGGGAGCTCTCACAGGGACAAAGAGCCCAATCCCCCACAGCCAGACCCCCTCCAGGTGACACAAACAGCTCCCCTGGCCAGGCGCAGCTACACAACCCCCAAAACACCATTCATGGGGAAAAAATCACAGAAATCCCGAGTATTTTGTCGGGGCCAAGCCAAGCTGTGCTCAGCGCTGAGAGGCACAGGCAGCAGCAGGAGAGCCACGGGAGCATCCCCAGCAGAGCCCGGAGGGGCTGGCCCGGCAGGGGACGGGCGGCACTCCCCTCGCCCCACAGGAAGGGCTGAAACCCCCCAGAAAAAACAAATCGGCTTCTTCCTCCCACCTGCAGGGAGTGCTTTTGCGGGAGCAAAGCCTCCCGGCACTTGGAGAGGGTGAGCACCCCCAGAGCAGAGATGTCCCCTGCCCCCAGGGTGTCCAGATCCACCCTGCAGATGCCAGCAGCCCTCGCAGGGCTGTCACCTCCACACCCGCACCGGCACCGTCTGCCTGCCCAGCAGGGGCTGGAACGGGATCCTGCCGGGGAAGCACAAACATTATTAATCATTACTCTTATTGAAGGGGTGGGGGCTTCGCCCTCATCGTGACAAATTCTGGCTCGGTGACACGGAGGCTCCGGGGCCAGCTCTTGCCGGCTGCGGGATGATCCCAGAGCTCGAGATTTCAGCTGAAATCCCCGAGGGCAGATGGAAAACACCACCTGCTGTCACCCCAAGGGTGTCCCTCTGTGACTCCAGGGCTGTCCCCAGCGCCGGAGCCGATTCCCCTTCAGAAGGGGGAGGTTTGGTGTAGCTCCCCCAGCACAGAGGGGAGAACCCCCCAACACGGGCACTTGGTTGGTTTTGGGGTGATCCATGTCCCTTCCTCGCTACTGCCACTGAGCCACCCACAGCCGACGGCAGCGGGGCAAACCCCACCTGCCGAGGGGCTCGGGGGGCGGCAGGACTGGCAGCGCGGAGTCTGGGTGGGAGCAGGCAGCATCCCGGGGGACACAGCCGTGTCACCAGGATACGGCACCGCACAGAGCAACGCTCCGATGGCTCCTCCGCCACCCGCATCCCGGCGATGCCGCTCCGGGAGCGGCACCGGCTCCACCACCGGAGCATCCCACCGCGCCCGGAGCCGCGAGCGGGGGAACCCCCGACGATTCTGCCGAGCAGCACCCGGCACGGGCGGTCCCACGGTGCTCTCCGTGGGAGCGCAGCCCTGAGCACGGCGGTGATGCCGGAGCCCGCACAGCCCCGCGAGGGGCCGCACCCCGAACCCCGCACCCGCGGGGACCGCGCTCGGGAGGCGCCGGAGGGACGGGGCGGGGGCGCGGCGGCAGCGAGAAAGGAGCACGGCGGGGAGCCGGGGGTCCTAAGGCGGGGGGAGGCACCGGCAGCGGGGCGGGGGATGGAGCCGGGCGCGGACCCATCGCGGTGCGGCGGGGCACGGAGCGGGGCGCAGCCCGGGACCGGCAGCGGGGCGTAGGGAGGGCTCTGCCCCAGGACCCCCGGGCCGGGCTGAGCCGCCCGGGCTCCAGCGCACCCCGGTGCCCCCGCCCGGTCCCGGGGCCGCCGCCCCGGCGCTCCCCCGCCGCACGCGCCCGCGGTCCGGCGCGCCCCCTCCCCGCACCCCCGCTATAGCGCGGCCCCTTCCCCCCACCCCCCTCCCATACATCCCCCCATAACACGCCCCCCATTCTCCGGTGCCACCCACCCGCGACCCCCCATCGCCACCGGCCGCGCCCCCGCAGCGAGCCCCCCGCCCGCCTGCCCATCCCTGCCGAGCGCTCCCCGCTAGAACGCCACCCCCCAGCCCCGCCGGTCGCCCGCGCCTCTCTCCGCTCCCGCGACCCCCCCCATAACGCGACCCCTCCCCATCCCCGCGGCTGAGCGCGGCGCCCCGGCCCCGCTATAACGCGCCGCCGGTACCTGCCGGCGCGGCCGCCCGCTGCCATGCTGCCGGCGGAGGGGCTGCGCGGGGCCGCGGCCGCGCTGCCCGCCCTGCTCCGCCTCGCCGCCGCCCGCTCCGCTCCGCCCGGGGCTGCCGAGCCGGGGCCGCGCCGGGCGCGGGGACACTGCGGCGAGCCGCGCTCCCGCCCGCCGGCCGCTCGCACCGGTGATGTCATTCCCCGGGCCGCCGCGTGACGTCACCGCGGGGCGGGCCGCCCCGGCCACGCCCCGCAGGGCCGGGGGGGCGCGGGGGCCGTGACGTCACCGCGGGCCGCCGGGGCGGGGCCGCGCCTTAAAGGCGCCGCGCACGTGGGAGCGGAGGCGCGAGGCCCGCGGGGTGTGGGGGGTCCTGCCCCGAGACGTTTAACGGGGTCACCGCATTCGGGGCAGCCGCTGTGCGCCCGCCTCTGACACACCCCAACGCGGAGAAAATCCTTCCTGCGCGCCCCGTCTGCCATAGCTAACATTCAATAGATAGATATTTATAATAATATATAGTTATCCATTCTATATTTTATATATATTTATAATAATATATATAATGTATAAGTTTATATGATATATTTATATATATTTATTTATAATATCTATACTATATGCTATATGCCATATACTATAAATTTATAACATATTTCTAAATATTTAATCTGTATTTAATATTATACATGCTTAATATGTAATTCTTCACATTTGCCGTGTTTAACATATTCCCAGCAATAACTGGGGGAGTGATTTTGCCCTCGTTTTCCCATAGGAGCCCAGAGGGACCCCCAGGAGCCCAGAGGGACCCCCAGGACCCCCAAGGATCCATATGACCCCCAGGGACCCCCGGGGGACCCCCAGGAGCAGCTCTGAAGTGCCCCACCTGCTGTGGGGTCCAGCCCCATGCTCTCACCTCCCGGGAGGGTCCCGGCCCCTGCCCCAGCCCCTTTTCCCATCTTTTCCTGCAGAGCAGGACCAAGCCCCATTCCTCCCTCTCCCCCCAGCCCAGCCCCTCTCCTGCCCCACCAGGGCCCCAGGTCCTATCTGCTGCATCTGTGTTTTACTGGATGTACCATATTTTACAGTAATTTCCTCATTTGTCATGCAATCAAATCCTTTGATCGGACACGGGAGAAATGTAAATATCAATTATTAACCAGCCCATTCTGGTCTTGCTTGACTGGATATTTATTTTTTTATTATTTTTTTGGAGGAAGGAATTGATTCATTTGCAATTCAAGTCTCCAACTCATTCTTAATTTGGATGCTTGCATTTCTGGACGGGCTGTATTTTTGAAGGGGGAGATATTTGATCACCAGAGCGATCAATGTCTCCATGTATATTTTATAGTGGAGAGATAGTTGTGCAGAAAAGTGTAAAATAAGTGGGGGGTTTAAATCCTGTGCGTAGAGAGCTGCTACACCGTGGTTCAAAATCTCAGTAGCCAAATTTGCTGCTCTACAGTCATTTATAGCCCTTCAGAGCCTTGGCCTGAAATCGAGAGGTGGCCAGGAAATTTCTGACAGAATATTTTTCCATCTGCAAATAGTTTTATTTTTTTTATTATTTTCTCGTGAGAGCGAGGCAATTTGTATAAACACCCTGCCTTAGGCAAAAACGGCTTTGGAAACGAAAATAATAACAAAAAAGTGAAATAAAATTAGAAGAAAGATGAAACTCGGTCGCTTTCCTTTTGGTTTCCCATTTGGAGATGGTTTTCCACTCAAAGCTTTGGAAGTTTCTGGTGTCTGTACGGCCTGAAAAGTCAGGCTGGGGCTGTGACACGAATTTGTCCTGGCATTTCAGCATCCACGCTCTGCTGACATTTCACCAGTGCCACTTTTGCAGGAGGTAATCCCCATCCTTCCCCCCAAAAATCCCAATTTTGGCTTAAAACTCGGGGAACTGGGAGCGCTCTCCTCTCAGCCAGGCTGTTTATTTGCTTTCTGGAGTTTTATTGAAGCTCTGAGAGTTGCATTTTGCAAGCTGTCTTCCTCCTGAAAGCGAGCAAGCTGCGCCTCTTCCTTAATCATCTGCTTTTGTTTGCTGGAAGGAAAATACCAAATATCTCATGACTTGCCATAGAGCCGTGAATGACTGCAGGGATGCGCAATTCCTGCCCGGCCTCATGACTCATGGGTGAGCTCTCAGGTGCACGTGGAGCCTGGGGAGATGTGCCCCAAATCCTGCTTTGGGCTTTTTCACCAATCTGCTAAAGCAGCATCCTCTCCCGAGCCCAGCAGTGGCTGCCACGGAGAAGCTCCTGCAGCGTGGAATAGTCACGGAACCATGGAATGGTTTGGGTCGGGGGAACCTTGAGCATCCTCTTGTGCCAGCCCTGCCACGGGCAGGGTCACCTCCCAGTGTCCCAGGCTGCCCCAAGCCCGTCCACGCCTCTCCCCAGGTGTGATCCAGGCCCTGCAGACACTTTTTGTGAGGCTTGCCCACTGCAATGAGGCGTTTTAACGTTGTTGTCCTGGAAATCCAGCACACACTTCCCATCACCTAAGGAATAAACAGTCTGGGCCTGACCTTGACACCAGGGGTTTGGGCTGGAGCCGACTTCACTCCCAGCTCCTTCCCCAAGCCTTTTTTGTTTCTGCTGGGAGTGAATCCATGTAAAAGCTGTGTGAGGAGTGAGTCTGAGCTGCAGCTGCTGAGCCCAGGCACGGTCACCGGTGGGCTGTGAGAAAAGCTGTTGATCTCCCCTGGTGGTGTTTGAGTGCAGTCCTGGAGCAGCGCTGCCAAAGCAGCAGCTCCAGCTGGGCACCATCGATCCCGGCTGGGCACGTGCCAGCCACAAAGCCAGGTCCTGCGCCGTGCCCCGAGCCAGGCTGGGAGCTGCAGGAGCCAGCTGGGTACAAACCCATTCCACTTCCACTTCTTTCATCTCACAGGAAGGTTTTGGCCAGTCAGAACGAGCCCTGGCTTCCAGAACCTGCCTGATCCAGCAGCTCTGGGAGAAGGTCTGAGCAGCAGCTGAGAAACCACTTCCCAAAGTGCATCCCTTCCTGAGCCTGGGCTCTTTGTGAGGCAGGAGCTCATCTCCTGATGGAACTGATGGAGAAATTCCCCGTTGCTGCCATCCCACTGGATCCTGGCCCCCACGCAGCAGCGGTGATGAGCAGCAGGAAGGGTAAAGCCGGGCTCACCACCAGGAGCCCGCTCAAGCCTTGTGCCCTCGAGTCCTTCACACTTTGTGTGGACACGAAACCAGCGAGGAATGAATTCCTGCAGAAGCAGGGACACGGAGGAGCTCGCTGCCCAAACACAACAGAGCTGCCAGAGCAGGGACCTAGTGCAGGGACAGGGCAGTGACACAGTGCAGGGACACAGAGCACGGACAGTGCAGTGACACAGAGCAGGGACAGTGCAGGGACAGGGCAGTGACACAGTGCAGGGACAGGGCAGTGACACAGAGCAGTGACACAGAGCAGGGACAGTGCAGGGACAGGGCAGTGACACAGTGCAGGGACACAGTGCAGGGACACAGAGCAGGGACAGGGCAGGGACACAGAGCAGTGACAGTGCAGTGCCAGTGCAGTGACACAGAGCAGGGACAGTGCAGTGACACAGAGCAGGGACGCAGTGCAGGGACACAGAGCAGGGACACAGAGCAGGGACAGTGCAGGGACAGGGCAGTGACACAGTGCAGGGACAGTGCAGTGACACAGAGCAGGGACACAGAGCAGGGACACAGAGCAGTGACAGTGCAGGGACACAGTGCAGTGACACAGAGCAGTGACACAGTGCAGTGACACAGAGCAGGGACAGTGCAGTGACATAGAGCAGGGACACAGAGCAGGGACACAGAGCAGGGACACAGTGCAGTGACACAGTGCAGGACAGTGAAGGCACTCAGTGCAGGACAGTGCAGTGACACAGTGCAGTGACACAGAGCAGGGACAGTGAAGGCACTCAGTGCAGGGACAGTACAGTGACACAGTGCAGTGACAGTGCAGTGACACAGAGCAGTGACACAGAGCAGTGACACAGTGCAGTGACACAGTGCAGTGACACAGTGCAGTGACACAGTGCAGTGACAGTGCAGTGACACAGTGCAGTGACACAGTGCAGTGACACAGTGTGGGGACAGTGCAGTGACACAGAGCAGTGACACAGTGCAGTGACACAGTGCAGTGACACAGAGCAGTGACACAGTGCAGTGACACAGTGCAGTGACAGTGCAGTGACACAGAGCAGGGACAGTGAAGGCACTCAGTGCAGGACAGTGAAGGCACTCAGTGCAGGACAGTGCAGTGACACAGTGCAGGGACAGTGCAGTGACACAGTGCAGGGACAGTGCAGTGACACAGAGCAGGGACAGTGAAGGCACTCAGTGCAGGACAGTGCAGGGACACAGTGCAGGACAGTGAAGGCACTCAGTGCAGGACAGTGAAGGCACTCAGTGCAGGACAGTGCAGTGACACAGTGCCATCCCCAGACTGGTTTCCAGCAGCATTGCTGGTGCCTGGGGACTTCTCCTGGGGCTAGAAGACAGGCACGTGTCAAACACGTCAGGCACGCTCCGGCTCCGTCTGCTCCTGCAGAACAATAGTTACTCTTCATGTTAGTTCAGTTACAGATCAAATAATCTGAAAAATTCACAAGTGGCTGCGGATACAAATTAACTTAACAAAACATTTTGAAAATGGCGCAGTCCTGGGGAGAATACAAATGTGGCAGGCACCGGTGGGAGAGCGATCCAAGCGTCTGCACCGGAGCCCTCCCATCCCCATTTTCCCCGCGTCAGTAGCACAGAGAGCAGCTGAGGCTGGATGAAATATAATAACCACGCTGTCCAAGATGGAGCGATGCCATATGGAAGCCCAGGGAAGTTTTCTCCGCTCTTTGCTCCGCTGATGTTTTTCAGCTGTGTCATTGGTACTTTGCTTTATCAAGAACATTATGGGCTGAGTTCTGTCCGTGCAGTGAAAAATGACAGGCTGAGCTTTGCTCTCCATTGCACCAAAGTCATCGGTGTTGCGGGAAGGTAAAGGACACAAGTATTTGGCTTGTGGTCACCGTTTCATAACTGCAGAGCAAAAGCTATAAAATCCTGATGAATCTTTTCAGCTTTGGAGCCTAAAACAGCTCTTTGGTTTCCAGCCTGGCTGGGCGCAAACCTGGGTGTCCCTCAGGATGAGGGCAGGAGCATCCTGATGCCCAGTGCTGGTAGGAAATTGTTACACACGGGAATTGCTCTCTTGGGGAAATAACCCGGCAGCTGCTTCCCCTCGGGGCTCGCTTCCCGCAGGGATGCTCCCAGCCCAGCTGCTCAGAGGGGCTGCAGCTCACCCTCTGTGCCGTGGTAGCTGGATCCAGATGGCTTTGGTGTGGGGAGAGGAGACTGTGGGATAAAAAAGGCTTGGGCTAAATAAGGCAAAGCCGTGTGGGATGCTGCGAACAGCTCGCCGCAGATGTAACCCACGCCATATGGAAGGTCCAAACTCACCCACGCTGGGTTTGGCTTTCCCCACCATCAGCCAGAGCTGATGGGGAGCCACAGCACGGTGGGGGGACCTCCCGGGGGACTTCCCAATCACCAGCTGGACCTGGTGCTTTATCCTCATCTTCCTCCTTCCCCTGGGCTGTTCCCAAGTCACGCTCACTTTCCCCAGCTCAGCACAGAGGGATCCTTGAAGGATTGAGCCAAATCATTCCTAAGTCCCTTTCCCCAGTGCACCCCGAGGCTCCACTGAGCTCCAGCGGCCCCATTCCTCCTCCCCTGTGCTCAGGGGTCTGGAGTCACAGAACGGTTTGTGTTGGAAGTGACCCTCAGGGTCCTCTCGTTCTGACCCCCTGCCACAGGCAGGGACACCTTCCACTGGACCGGGTTGTTCAAACCCCGTCCAACCTGGTCACCGCACGGAGCGGCCTCCAAAATCCCAGCCCGTGGGGCAGCTCGGGGGGAGCAGGAGCCGCCCCCGCTCCCGCTGCTGCGGGAATTGCACTCACGGCTCATGATTGCCGCTCCTCCCCAGCCGGAGCAGGCAGCAGAGGCTTTTTGTCTGAATGAAATGAGAACAAAACTGGAAGGAACGGTGCGGGGAGATTAGTCATTAGTCATTTCACCTTCTTCAGGAGCGGCTGCTAATTGAGGCACTCAGGTACTGCTGCGGCTGAGTCACCCCAGCCCCGCTGCTCAGACCCCCCTGCCGTGCTCGTGGGTGTCTCGCAGCTTTGGGTTCAGTCCTCACGGGCCCTGGAAACCAAAAGGGGAGCAAGCAGAAGAGAAATCCGCTCATCAGTTCCGAAGGGCCGAACATCGCAGCTCGGCCAGGCACAGCCCGGGAGGAGAGGGCATCCCTGTGTGCCCTCCTGGGGCACAGCCGCAGATCCAGCCCGGGGCTGCCCCCAGCCCTCACCCCCTTCCAGCCCGGGGCTGCCCCCAGCCCTCACCCCCTTCCAGCCCGGGGCTGCCCCCAGCCCTCACCCCCTTCCAGCCCGGGGCTGCCCCCAGCCCTCACCCCCTTCCAGCCCGGGGCTGCCCCCAGCCCTCACCCCCTTCCAGCCCGGGGCTGCCCCCAGCCCTCACCCCCTTCCAGCCCGGGGCTGCCCCCAGCCCTCACCCCCTTCCAGCCCGGGGCTGCCCCCAGCCCTCACCCCCTTCCAGCCCGGGGCTGCCCCCAGCCCTCACCCGCTCCCCCGAGCCGGGTGGCGGCCGGTGGATGCCCGGTGCTCCTCCAGCCCTCATCACCTTGGCATCCCCGCATCCCGGGAGGGGCTCTGCCGGCTCTGCAGGGCTGTGCGGGGCCAGCTCAGCACCGAGGGCACGGTCATGTCACCCCCGGGCCGGCAGCTGGCTGTGGGCAGGAGCAAAGGATGCCCCACCATCACCTCCTCCGTGCCTTTGGCCAGCAGAGCTCCCCGGTGAAGCTGGTGCCTTGGGAGGGAAGAGTGTGCCCAGAGGAAATGTGTGTGTGCTCGTGTCCGGTAGGATCCGTGACCTGCAACGTGACCCCACGGCTAAAACCTCCAGCTCTGATCCCCAGGATTCCTCTCTGCAGGTCTGTGGCCTGCTGGAGTGCCAGAGCCTGGTGGGGAATCGCTGTGCTGGGGCAGGGAGAGAGGCTTTTGTTGGAAGTGGGTTAAATTATCCAGAATATAAAATAGGAAACAGTCTACTAAGGCTGAACGAGATGAGCCATATGGGACTCCGTGATCCCTGTGCCAAACAAATGAGGTCTTAATGCTCTGCCAGCCCTCGGGGAGGAAGAGATAACTTTATATATTTCCCTTCCTTCCTTCCTTCCTTCCTTCCTTCCTTCCTTCCTTCCTTCCTTCCTTCCTTCCTTCCTTCCTTCCTTCCTTCCTTCCTTCCTTCCTTCCTTCCTTCCTTCCTTCCTTCCTTCCTTCCTTCCTTCCTGGAGCTGGTGAGCAGTGGAAGTTTCCCCGTCCTGGAGGAAGTTCCTGTGTCCCAGAGAGCTGCAGATGGGAGGCAGGACCAAGCTCTCTGCAAACAGTTCCTTTTCTAATTGAATTTCTCTCCGACGTGGGTCCTGACGCTTTGCTGGTGCACGGGGGAAGCAGAGTTGAAAAGGGAATTTCTGTCTTTTATTTCCCTGCCAGCGCAGGCGGGTGGGCGGGCGAGGCAGTTGGAAGGATGTTTTCCTTTCGTTTTTCACTCTCATTGGGCCGCTATATTTAGGTCAGTTTCTAATTTTCTGGGCTTAATTAATAAGCTGAAGTTTTCATGCACAGGCACTCAAACAGCTTGGGAAGTTCAGCCTGGTCACTGAGCAGGAAAAAAATTGTCTTTCTTCTGTGCTAGTGCTGGGAAGTGACCTGTAGATAACCTCAGAGGAAACATCTCTGTGGGATCACTGGGACACGCCAGCCCTGCCCCTTGGGCACGCTGGGCGTGACACAGGTGTGTACCTGTGATGGCACAGTGCCCATCCTGAGGTGGGGCTGTGCTGGGTGTGCTCCCAGACCCTCAGGTGCCAGTCCCAGGGACACAGGGACCCCTGGGATGCTCTCCCTGTGCTCCCAGACCCTCAGGTGCCAGTCCCAGGGACACAGGGACCCCTGGGATGCTCTCCCTGTGCTCCCAGACCCTCAGGTGCCAGTCCCAGGGACACAGGGACCCCTGGGATGCTCTCCCTGTGCTCCCAGACCCTCAGGTGCCAGTCCCAGGGACACAGGGACCCCTGGGATGCTCTCCCTGTGCTCCCAGACCCTCAGGTGCCAGTCCCAGGGACACAGGGACCCCTGGGATGCTCTCCCTGTGCTCCCAGCACCCTCAGGTGCCAGTCCCAGGGACACAGGGACCCCTGGGATGCTCTCCCTGTGCTCCCAGACCCTCAGGTGCCAGTCCCAGGGACACAGGGACCCCTGGGATGCTCTCCCTGTGCTCCCAGACCCTCCAGGCACAGTCACACCCATACACCTGGATGCCTCAGAGGCACACAGGATGCTCTCTCTGGCACACCTGAGCCTCTGGAGCCCTGCAGAGATTCCAGGCTGTTTCTGCCTTTCTCTGAAGGGGCCTTGGATGCCCCATGGCTGCACACTGGGTACAAGCAGTCCTGCTCCTCCCTGGCACCCAGCCCGTGCCCATCTCTCTAATCATGTAAAAAGGTTTCAGAGTGCAGGGTGGCTGTAAATCTTTCCAGTTTTGAGCCCCTTCCCAGCTTCAAGTTGCCACCTGGCTGCTTGCCCAATGGCTTGGCTGATTTTCCACTGGACGTGCCAGCTGCTCTTGGAGCAGCTCCCAAGGCCCACTGTCCATCTGTCCGTTTGTCCATCTCACCTGCATGGCTTTCAGCGTTTCCTGGGCTGGGGTCACCACCCAGTGCCAAAGGCTGCTCGGGGCTGGGAGCACAGCCCTGCCCGTGCCCAGGGTGCCCCAGGCAGGCTGGAGATGAGGAGCCAGAGCAGAGCCACCCTGGCATTTGCTGGCATCTCCCCAGCTGAGCCTCCCCTGCAGCCCCCCCGGGGCTGGTGCCAGGGGGGCCCTGCCAGCTCCCTCCCTGCTCCTGCCCATCAGCTCCCTCAGACCCAGCTCATCTGTCCAGATGTGTTCTGGCCGAGCCGCCCCACGTCTGCCAGATGTGTCCCTGTCCCTCTCTGCCCCTCGCTGTGTCACCAGGGCCCCCGTGGCAGAGGGGACGTGCAGGTGCTCCCCCCACCCCGGGATGGTCTCAAATGTCCTGGGAAATCGGGCCAAGGCAGAAGGAAATGAGGGCTGGCAGGGCCTGGGGTGGGAGTTATCCTGCAGTTCTCTTCTGCCCTGGTGCTGCCTAAAAACAGCCATGGATGGCACTCGAGGGTGGCTTCCCTCCTGGCCCTGGTGAGGATGTCACTGCCATGGGCACTGCCAGCAGGGTCACACAGGCTGGGTCACACAGGCAGGGTCACTGCCAGCAGGGTCACACAGGCAGGGTGACACAGGCAGGGTGACACAGGCAGGGTCACACAGGCAGGGTCACTGCCAGCAGGGTCACACAGGCAGTGTCACTGCCAGCAGGGTCACAAAGGCAGTGTCACACAGGCAGTGTCACACAGGCAGTGTCACTGCCAGCAGGGTCACACAGGCAGGGTCACACAGGCAGTGTCACACAGGCAGTGTCACTGCCAGCAGGGTCACACAGGCAGGGTCACACAGGCAGGGTCACTGCCAGCAGGGTCACAGAGGCAGGGTCACACAGGCAGTGTCACTACCAGCAGGGTCACACAGGCAGGGTCACACAGGCAGTGTCACTACCAGCAGGGTCACACAGGCAGGGTCACACAGGCAGTGTCACTGCCAGCAGGGTCACACAGGCAGTGTCACTGCCATCAGTGTCACACAGGCAGTGTCACACAGGCAGGGTCACACAGGCAGGGTCACACAGGCAGTGTCACTGCCAGCAGTGTCACACAGGCAGGGTCACACAGGCAGGGTCACACAGGCAGTGTCACTACCAGCAGGGTCACACAGGCAGGGTCACACAGGCAGTGTCACTGCCAGCAGGGTCACACAGGCAGGGTCACTGCCAGCAGTGTCACACAGGTAGGGTCACACAGGCAGTGTCACACAGGCAGGGTCACACAGGCAGGGTCACTGCCAGCAGTGTCACACAGGTAGGGTCACACAGGCAGGGTCACACAGGCAGTGTCACACAGGCAGGGTCACACAGGCAGGGTCACACAGGCAGTGTCACTGCCAGCAGGGTCACACAGGCACAGGGAGAGCAGCAGCTGGGGGCTGAGCCACCCCTCACTCTGCAGCCACTGCCCAGCACAGCTCCCACACTGGTCCCAGTTTGCTTTCCCAGCTTGGGAAGTAGCAGGGAGAGCTCTCGGCCCTGGAGGGGGGGTCAGTGATAGCCTGGCCACCAGGTGTGACAGTGGCACAGATCCCACCAGGTGTGACAGTGGCACAGATCCCACCAGGTGCTTCTGAGTGACAGTGGCACAGATCCCCCATGTACACACACACACTCTGCCTCACTTCCCCTGGCACCAGCACCACCTTAAAATAGATCTGCCTTAAAATAACACCCTGCTAACCCCAGGCAGATGTGTAGTTTTTATTTTCCAGCAATCAGGAGGTTGGTTTGTTTTCTTTTTTTTTTTTTTTTTTTTTTTTTTTTTCCAGTGAGGAACTATTTAGCTGGAAATAGACACTGGGAGAGGGGGTTGATGGCAGCAGAACTACAAACTGCACCCCAAAGCCAGTGGCTAGGTGGCCCCTGGCTGCCCTGACTGAGCAGCCCCCAAACTCTTTGGAGTGGAAATCACCCAGGTTTGTGGGCAAGGAGGACATTTCTGGCACAGGAGGTGCTATAGCAACCGCCTGAAGGTGCTTGGGAAAAACTGAGGGGAAATAAATAAAATAAAAGCATTGGTGGAAAGCAGAGTGATGGTGAAAGGAGGAGAGGAGCAGGAGATCCCCAGGGTGCAACCTGGTGCCCAGACACCCAGTGGGATTTCTCCTGGGAGCTCTTAAACTAAAAATTCCCAAAGAGCAGAAGGGTGCAGGAAGGAAGGACCTGTGTCCTCTGCGGGCCCAAACTCCCAGGTAAATTCCCAGCTCCACGTCCCTGCAGGGTCTCTCTCACAGCCCTTTCCCTCCCAGCAGTGGGAGCTGTCACCCCTCATCCCCCAGCACTTCCAGCCTGCATTTCTGGGGCTGGTCCTCACCCCCCAGCTCCTGGCTGTGTCCCTGCTGCAAGCCTTGCCCTGGCTGCTGCCTCCCTGGCTCACGGCACCTGGGGTGTGCTGGGCACCACCCTGGCCTCACGCTGAGCAAGTGGGAGAGAATCCGAGATGTGGCACCTGGGGAGCTGTGTCAGAGCTGTGTCAGAGGGCTGGAGCTGCCAGACGCCCCTGCCAGAGGAAAAAAAAACACCTTTAGATGAGAACTTCCTCCATATTAAATCTGATTTTATTTTTCCCTTCCCTCCCAGCCCTTCCCTTGCTGCCACTGTTTGGCAGGATTAATTCAAGATAAAGTTGCCCTGAGTGACGGCCTTTGCTTTTGTGTTCTCCTTGTCTATTTTCCACCTCACTAACCCCAGAAAAGCTCCAGAGAAATCCTGCAGCTCCCAGCCCTGCCAGGGGGCCCCGGCTCAGCCGACACTCATCTGCTCGAGCGCGGAAAGAGCCCCAACACCTTCTGACAAGGGTTATTTTTATTTCTAATGAAAGCAGAGCCTGCTGTGCACAGGTGGGGTGGGACGGATGGCAGGGCACACATCGGAGTGATTGAGGGCTCACGGTTCCGGGGGGACTCTGGGGCCCGGGGCACTGTCCCCAGGTGATGCTCTGCGGTTTCTCAGCCCGGCTGCTGACAAAGGCCCCCCGCTCTGGGAGGGGGCAGGCTGAGGGGCTGTGCCTGCACCTGGCTCAGGCCAAGCCTCTGCTCTGGGTTTTGCTGATCCCCCAAGCACGGGGGCAGTTTGGGGCACAGAGCACATCCCAGGGGCACGAACATGAGCCAGGGCCAGACCCTGGCTGTCCCCAGCTGAGTGCACGGTGGGTTTTCCTCCTTGATGCAAGGCTGTCCTGACCTGCAGGGCTGTGTCCAGCCCTCAGAAAAGGATGAAAATAATTCAGTTTCAATGAGTGACTTTGGGCTCTGCAAGTGTTCAAGGCCAGGCTGAACAGAGCTTGGAGCAGCCTTGTCCAGCAGGAGGGGATGGACTGGGATGATCTTTGGGAATTCCAGCTTGTCCCTGGTGGGTTTCAGGCAGGGGATGGTGGCACTGGAGCTGCTGCTGCTGCCCTCCCTGGGCTCCCATCCCATGAGCTCAGTCAGCTACTGAGCTCTGTTATTACTTTTTTAAGATTTATTTCTGGACTCGCAGCAATTATTTCTCCAGCAGGGTGGAGGTTATTAGGATAACTGCTCCTGTGGTTAGTTTAGATTGGTTTGAGATGGAGAAAGGCAGAGGAAGCTGCTGCTTGGACAGCACTGTGGCTATGCACTGGAAAGGGCAGCTGGAGGAGAAGGCAGGGAAAGTCCTGCTGAGCCTCCAGGCTCCATGGGCCACTGAGGGTCCAGTCCCCCTCCTTGCCAGGGAGGAGGGCAGGGAGACACATCCTGGCCCACAGACCTGCACAGCAAACCCTGCTGCACGGCTGTGGGGCTCAGCCCCCTGGGATTTGCTCAGGTGGAGTTCTCAGTGCAAGCCCTTGACCCCCCCAAGCCAGGCTTGCCCCTCCTTGCCCCCAGGAAGGCTCTTCCAGCTTCCTGCAGGCCCCCAGCCCCAGGCCCAGCAGTCAGAGTGGGTTTGTTGACACTCCCACTGCATTATGCAGCCCCAGTAAATGCCCTTTCCATCTTGCTCTGGTCATTAGCTGGGAGCATTCCACTCCAGAGCTCTGCAATAATGAAAGGCACTGAACTTGGGCATCTCAATTAACTAGAGCAAATGCTCCAGATCCAGGAAAATACTTTGCTCAAATTACATTGCAATAATAGCATGTACATGCATTTGCTGCCATGGATCTCAGTCCTGCTCCCTCTCACACCTGAGCTCCAGCCCTGCACCTCCCTCTGCCCCTGCCCGGAGCCACTCCCAGCCCGGGGCTCCTCTGCCACCTCCCAGCCAAACCCAGCCCTGATGCTGCGGGGCACTCCACCTCTCTCCCGATGGATGCTCCCCAGCTCTTAATGAAGGGCACCACGCTGCTGTAATTAATGAGCAGACTGCCCGGTCCTTGCTGCCAGCTCCCCTAATTGCAAGGCTGCCACTGCAGCAGAGAGCTCTTCCCAGCTCAAAGGTCACGCTCCAGGTCTGGGGGTAGCCTGGGGAGGGCTGGGAACAGCCAGGATCCACCTTTAAATCAGCCTTTAAATCAGCCAAGGGAGGGAGGCAGTGACGGGGAAGGGTCCCCCCGTGCCAGGGCTGGGGGCTGCTCTGGGGGCAGGAGCAGGAGCTGGGTTGGGTTTGCCCGGCTCCACGTGAGGATGGGCTGGAGGTGGTGCCTGTGCGGGGTGTGGACAGCGATGGCACAGCCCTGCCCGAGCTGTCACCCAGCCCTGCAGCACTGCCTTCCCAATCCCATCCAGCCTGCAGGAGTCTAATAAAACAAGTCCACACGTTACAAAATCAATTTCCTCTCTATTAATTTGGGTCTCTTAAGATTTATCATCATCTTTCATCACCAGATTAAAAGCAATTGGCAAAGTCTCAAATAACCTTTTAATTCTGAATTGGAAGCCAAGATCCAGACCCGTGGAGCTGCATCCTCTGGAGGGGCACTGGCTGCAGCACCCCAGTTTGGGACTGGGCAGGGGCACATCCATCACATCCATCCCTGTGAGCTCCAGTTTGGGACTGGGCAGGGGCACACCCCTCCCTGTGAGCTCCAGTTTGGGGCTGGGCAGGGGCACATCCCTCCCTGTGAGCTCCAGTTTGGGACTGGGCAGGGGCACATCCCTCCCTGTGAGCCCCAGTTTGGGGCTGGGCAGGGGCACATCCATCACATCCATCCCTGTGAGCCCCAGTTTGGGACTGGGCAGGGGCACATCCATCACATCCACCCCTGTCAGTCCCAGTTTGGGACTGGGCAGGGGCACATCCATCACATCCCTCCCTGTGAGCCCCAGTTTGGGACTGGGCAGGGGCACATCCATCACATCCATCCCTGTCAGTCCCAGTTTGGGACTGGGCAGGGGCACATCCCTTCCTGTCCTGCCCACAGTGAGTCTCAGCCTGGCTCTTGGTTCGTGCTGGAATTAATTACAGTTCTTCCTCTGCCTTCAGTCCAAGGCTGCACTTTGATATTTATGTTCCCAGTTATGGGTTGTGGCCTTGATTCATTAAGATTTGCATAGTAATTGTTTTCTTCTAACGAGCTGGGAGGATGGCACCGTGGGGAGACGAGTCCTGCCCGCGTGGGCACCTGATCACCAAACTGCCAGTTTCTGCCCCAAAATGTGTTTGGTCTCTCCTGACCACGGCACAGTGATTTGGGCCAGCCCAGTCCCTTCAGTGATCTGTGGAGATCTCAGTGCTCCCAGCCCTGCAGAGTGAGATTTGATCCCTGCTGCTTCCCCACAGCCGGATCCCAGCTGCCTTCTGCTTCTCCAGCTTTTGTTTATTTTCTTCTTTCTTATTTTGTAATAGAAGGGTTAAGCCTGGCCAGCAGCCTGACAGAGCAACTCCCAGGCTGCAATTTATCACAGAATCCCAGAGTGGGTTTGAAGGGACATTAAAGCCCACCCAGTGCCACTCCTGCCATGGCAGGGACACCTCCCACTGTCCCAATGTCCAGCCTGGCCTTGGGCACTGCCAGGGATCCAGGGGCAGCCCCAGCTGCTCTGGGCACGTGTGCCAGGGCCTGCCCACCCTGCCAGGGAGGAATTCCTCCTTCCCAACTCCCAGCCATGCCTGCCCTCTGTCCCTGGAGAGCCATGCCCCGTGTCCTGTCCCTCCAGCCCTTGGTCAATGGGCCCCAGCACAGGAAGAAGCTGCTGGAGACAGTCCAGGGAAAGCATGGGATGTGCCAGGGGCTGGGACAGGTGTGCACAGGTGAGGCTTGGGCTCCACATGGCTCTGAGAGCAGCACCAGCTGCCGGGGCTGCAGGAGGCGGGGGCTGGGAGGGAGTGACCGCTCGGCTCTGCCCTGGCAGGAGGGGCCCGCTGGAGTGCAGCAGAGGTTGGAGACATCCCGGCCGTGGCAGAGGGCTGGCGGCTCCCAGAGCGGGGAGCTGCAGCTGAGGGGGAGCTGAGGGAGCTGGAAAGGCAGGGGCAGGCTGGGGGTCCCGTGTGCAGCAGCGCTGTCTGACTGCTGCAGCAGTGGGACTGGCAGTGCCCATCTGTCCCCTCTCCTGACCGAAGGGAGGGCACTCTGCTGCCTTGGCAGGGCCAATGCATCCTTCCCCAGGGCTCTTCTGCCTCCTGAGGGGCAGGGCACAGAGCCAGGGCTGGAACCCAGCTCTGCTCTGCTGCTGGAATCCTGCAGCTGCAGAAGAAGGATGATGATGATGATGATGATGATAATAATTTTGTTTTCTCATCTCTGCACCCATCTGTTTGCAGAAGATTTTCCCCCTCCCAGGATGGAGATCTGACCAGTGACCTCCTGATGGGGCCACATCCAGATGGGAGGTGATGAGTTCCAGGTGCCTCTCACCTGTGGGAGCTGCTGGCTGGGTGCTCTCCTCCCTGCCAGCACAGAGGTTTGTCCTGCTTCTGCTGCTGCTGGAGGTGCCCACGGGTTCCCTGGGAGCACCAGAGCCTGCCAGGGCCTTGGCCCTGGGTTTGGGGTGCAGGCTGGGTGGGCACAGTGCCCTGCCCTCGTGGGGGGCACTGGAGCTCAGCTCAGTCTCCAGGGAGATCAGAGCTCTGCGTTCAGCACTAAAGAGAGCCCCCAGCCTCCCCAGCACCAGCCCTTTGCAGCCCTGCCTGCTGTTCCCCAGGCTGGCTCCTGCCCTCCTTCCTCCCTCATTAGACACTTGGCAGCCTCCCGAGCTGCTCCTGCCCAGCCTCCCGTGGGATCCCAGCCCGAAATTCCTCCTTTGAAGGGCCCACACCAAAGCCTGAGTGGAGCTTTGAACCTACCACGTGCCACTGCCTGGAAAAATCCATGTTAAACATCTGCTGCTGGTGGTGTGGGGCCAGAGCTGCCCTCTCTCCTGGGCAGGGACAGGGACAGGGACAGGGACTGGGACTGGGACAGGGACAGGGACTGGGACTGGGACAGGGACAGGGACAGGGACAGGGACAGGGACAGGACAGGGGCAGGGACTGGGACTGGGACAGGGACAGGGAGAGGGGCAGGGACAGGGACAGGGACAGGCACAGGGACAGGGACAGGGACAGGGACTGGGACAGGGACTGGGACAGGGACAGGGACTGGGACAGGGGCAGGGACAGGGACAGGGACAGGGGCAGGGACAGGGACAGGGACAGGGACAGGGACAGGGACAGGGAGCAGCTCCTGTGGCTCTGTGGGATGGCCACGGGCCTGCAGAGCATTTCTGTTGAACCAGTCCCTGTGGCAGGTAAAGTCCCCTGTCAAAGCTGTTCCAAGTGTCTCCCACGAGCTGTCGGGGCTGGGGGGCCGGAGGAGAGGAGCAGCAGAAGCAGAGTGAGAAGAATTCAATATTTCTATTTGTTCTTACCCAAATAAATTGAGATGTATTTGTGGAAGTGTCAGAGGAGCCCGCAGGAATGATACTATAAAATAACACAGCTGCTTCATGAGTGTGTGACAGACAGCACAGATTAATGTAGCGGCGTTTTTATGGTCTGTTAACAACTGATATGGGTTTTAAATATATTATCTGCCATTGTATTGTCTGTCATTTTAAAAACTGCTCATGTCTATTGTGTTTGCTTTTAAGAGGTGCTTATGGAACAATCAGCCAGTTGCTTCCTGATCTCTCCTCTCCCTCCTTCCTAGAGATATCATTATCTCACCCTCTTCTCTCTGGTTTTCCCTAGATAGTTTTCCCCCAGCACTTTCATGGGCAATTTATTCCAAAGCCTATCGAAGCCCCCTCGTGTTCCTTAATTCCAGGAGCTTTAAAAAGCTTTTCCACCTTCACACCTGGTTATCAGTGAGATGTGGGTGAGCCAGGGCAGGCTCGGGAGGGTGTGGAGGGGGAAGGTGGGTGCCTGTGCCAGCCCGGGCTGGGCCACGGGCTCCAGGGCTGCAGGCATCTGCTCTGCTGAGCAGGGGAGACACAGGGAGCCAGGAGGGAGCTCTGGGCTGGGGCAGGGAGAGGATGGCTTTTACTGAGCTCTGAGAAACACACGTGGGGTTCTGAGGTGGGCAGGAAGCCCTGCACTGGCTCCCAGTGCTCAGGGGCTGAGCTAAACTTGGGTTTTCTTTCTGGGCAGGGTGGCACTCTGAGGGCTCCTGGCTGCCCCAGCAAGGAGGAGCCCAAGCCAGACTCCCCTCAACCCTCCCCAGCGACCCCAGGAAATGCTCCCAGGCAGAAGAAGCTGCCCTGGCTTTGCTCTTGCCTCTCCTGTCCACTGTCTCCACCCCTGCCACACCTGCACCTGCTGCCTGCAGCCAGCCCCCCCAGCAGCCTCCCCAGCACTGCTGCTGCCCCCCAGCCCCCCGGCCTGCACAGCCCCCTCAGGGCACACACGGCCAGATCGAGGGCTGCCCGTGGAAGGAGGAAACCTCTGGACCCTCTCCTGGCATCGGGGGGAGCAGCTCCTCCAGCTGAGCACATCAGCAGGGACAGCCCTGCCCGTGTCCCCCAGGGCCACCCTCCCTCCCACGGAGTCACATCATGGCCAGAGGTGCCCCCACCGCCCCAGCCCCACCCTTCACCCCCAGCCCCAAAATCTCCTTTTCCTCCACCTTGCACCCCTCAAGCTAGAGGGGCAGGGTGGGGGTGCTTTGCTGCCCCAGAGCCCTGCAGGGCCCTGTGGGAGCCCTCTGGGGCACTGAGGCAGGGCTGGGCCTGTGTTTGTGTTCCCAAAAGGCTCCAGGGCTGCACTTGGAGCTAGATTAGATTGCAAGAACAAAGATGCCCTTTTGATGCTTTGTAGCAGCACTGGAGATAATGAAAGGAGAGGAATTCTGATAAGGATGAAAGATAGCTTCCTTCAGCTTCCCGTGGCTGATAAAGTGCTGCCCAGATGAAGAGAGTTTAGAATTAAAAGCGCCACAAAAGTAAAACAAAGTCAACACTGCCCAGCGCTTCTCTAACAAGATAAAATTACAGGACAATAAAGAGAAACACTCCAGGAGCACCGAGGGGGACAGCAGGGCTGTGGGCAGGGAGCAGAGGCCCTGGGGCTGTGCTGGGGCAAACAGCAGCAGGAAATGTGCTGGAGGTGTGAGGATTGGGCTCTGCAGCCCTCCCTGCCCCTCCTGCTGGGCTGGGGAGGGGGCTGAGGAAAGGCAGGGCCAGGGGCAGCCCCTGTGTGCCAGCCAGGGGACAGGGAAGTGTGGGATTTCCATGGGGGCTGGGGAGCAGCACAGGGCAGGCAGCTGGCTCCAGCAGAGAGCCCTGGGCAAAGGAGAGGCTGGGAAGGGGGGCAAGAACCTTCTGGAAAGGGCTGGCCAAGCACCTTCTGAGAGATGGTGAGCAGGCACCTCCTCCCTGGAATCCCAGAACCACACAAGAATGAGGGTGGAGGAGACCTCTGAGACCGTGCAGTCCAGGCTGTGCCCCAGCAGCTCAGCTCTGCAGTGGCCGGGGAGCTCCGGGAGCTGGGATGGGGTCCCTGCTCCCAGGCACGGCCCCAGCCCGGCCCAGGGCCCCGGGGTTGCTCCCTCAGAGCCTCTCTGCAGTTTTGGGGCCGCGGTTTTGGGCTCTGGCTGGGTGTGGCCAGTGCTGGCCTCGCTGGAGGCAGCGCCTGGGCTGCCATGGCAACCAGGGATGCAAAACTGCTGCTTAAATCCCCAAACAAACAAATCCTGCACACCTCCAAAGCCAAGGCGTCCTTCCACCCTGCTCCCCACGCTGTTTCTTCTCCTGGGAGCTCCTGAGGGGCTGCTCCTGGCTGGTGACACGCTCACACCAGGGGTGACACCGCTGCTCCCCACGGCTCTGTGTCCCAGGCCTCAAGCAGACCCTGCTGTGGGTGCAGTTATCCAAAGCAGTTTCCCCCCCGTGTTTTGCACTTTCCTTGGTGCAGAGGAGCATTCACCTTGACCACTGAGCTGCTGCACTTGGGGGTGTGCTCCTTGCTTTGAGAGCTTGAGAGGGGGAAAAGAGCCCCCTCCAAAAAATGAACTGTGACACCTGACCAAGCCCTTCCTGTCCGTGTCCCCTTGCAGGGTCCAATTTCCCATCCCTGAGCTCTTCTGGGGGCTCAGGCTGCCCGGGAGGGTCCAGGTGGGTGATGCAGCCTGGCAGGGAGGCAGGGCACGTCCACCCCTGCAGGAGCCCCTGACCTCACACAGCACAGGAGTGCCCTGGGGACACCGTGTGACAGCCATGGCCTCAGGTGTTTGGTCTGGCCCAAATCTGCTGTTTATACACATGACAACTTCTTGTTTGCCTGAAAAGTGAGATTTGTTTTTCCTAACAGGAGATGTTCAGCTTTCCACCTCCATCAGGGCTCACTGGCTGGGTCCAAACACCCAGCACAGGCCCAGCCAGGCTGTGTGGCTGCTGCCATCCCACCAGCCTGATCAGACCCCCAGAAAAACCCCATGCAGGGGCTCCAGGCTGCTCTGGGAGCTGCAGGGAGAGAGCTTAGGCTGAGAGGAGTTACTCCCTTGGGAATCCTGGTCAGTCCTTCTGAAGGAAATCCTAAGAGATGCTTGCAACATTTAATGGGGATAAAAACCAGTGGGTGTCCATAGAAATGATCCTGTAGGGAAAACAGCCCATCTCCTGTAGGAAATGAATCTGTAGAAGTGCTGGAGGATCATGAATAATTACATTTCTCTGAGTATTTTAGAACCTGGAGGGGTGGGGTGAACACAAGGGTTTGCCTTTCATTGAATGAGGCTTTGGGAAAGAAGGTGGAGCAGAGACAAAGTGAGCACTGGAGCCAGAGGATCCCTCAGTCTGGGAGGGGACAATTTGTGGCTGAAGGACTCTGCAGATATTTTGGGCAGCTTTTAGGGCAAGGCCTCTGAGAGGCCTGCGGGGTCCATCCCATCTCACTGTGGCAGCAGGAGGGGGATTTCTCCAAACCCCTGGGTGACACACGCTGCTCCAGAGCATCCTCTGATGGCAAAGCAGCCAAAACCACTTCTGGCAGAAAATGGGGCAGGGTGGGGATGCTTTGCTGTCCTGGTTTGAAGTTCTCTGGTGCACTGGACAGGTCTGCTCGGGATGGGAGGACATGGGGGCTGCTGCAGAAGGGAAGTGCAATAAATATTTCCAAAGGCAACTTAGAGAAAAAGTTCTGAGCAGATTATAGTTTAATCATTTGATCTCCCAGGTAAATATTAACACTGGAAAGCCATTTGTTTTATACTCTCCAAATGCCTGAAGCGTTCCCAGCCAGGCAGGATTTAAACCTGCTCTTATCAAGCTCTGGAATCTGCTCTGGGTCAGTTCCTGCTGGGATCAGGAGCAAAAGGACGAGGCATGGGCTGGTCCCCAGCCAGCCCTGGGTCTCTGGGATCCAGGGGTCAGCCAGCTGGCCCAGGGAACAGAGAACTGACCACGGCCCACACTGGCTTGGAGCTGCTCCCTCTGTGCCTCAGGATGCAGGGCTGGGGGGTTTGCTGCACCCCCTCTCTGTGGCCCTGGCAGGACCATTGGTGTCCCTGGTGCTCCTGCTGATGCCATGGCATCCATCCTCAATTTTGTGGCAGGGAAAGGACACCTGGCTCTCAGCAAGGGATCAGCATGAGGGGAAACCCTCTCCATGCCCTGTGTGCTGTGCACAGCAGGTTACAGAGCCCTTGGCAAACCCAAAGCAGAGGGACCAGCAAAGTGATGATCACAGGGGACAGGAACCCTGCAGAGAGGGGCTGAGACTGCTCCTGCAGAGAAGAGGTGCCTCCTTTGGTACCCATCTCCTCCTCATCCAGCCCCATGCTCCCATCACTTCCATTTGATGGCATCAAATGGAAAATCAAGTTATCCAAACCTTTCTGCACTGATTTCTTCAGACTTGTCTCCTGAAGTCCCCATGCGCTTGAGAACATCTGAAAATACAGAGGGAACAAACAGCAGAAGCAGTCCAAACAAGCCCAAACAGATTGGAAACCTCAAATCTCACCAACCTTATGCAGCTTCACGCTTCAAATCACCCTAAGCACCTGCAGCACGCACCAGGATCTCCTTTCCATCATAATTAAAAGTGTCTGTCTCCAGCAAAGGGAGGAGAGCTCGGGGGAGCTGTCACCTCCTCAATCTCAGCTGCCCCTCCTCAGCAGCTTCAAACCAGGGGCTTGGGGTAAAAAGTGTCTTCCAGGACAGACTTCGAGGAATGTCCCATCCTTGCAGTCTGCCTGGGTGTTTGAAAGCAGGGTGGATCCAGCCTGGGGAAGTGCCAGCTGGAACCAGAGAGGAGGAGCATTCTGCAGAGCATTGGCACTGCTTGAGCTGGACTCCTGGGCATCTTTGGGAGCTAAGGAGGGTGAAGATGGGGTGGGATGCGTGAGCACGGGGTGCTGAGCCCCCTCCCTCCATGGGCGAGGAGACAGCCCTGTCCACCCGCTGGGGAGCTCCAAGAGGAGCTGTGCTGCTGCCTGCTCAGCCCTGGCCCTCGGCAGGAGAAGCTCCCCAAACCCTGGCACCCAGAGCCTCCATCCCTCGGCAGGAGAAGCTCCCCAAACCCTGGCACCCAGAGCCTCCATCCCTCGGCAGGATGCCTCAGCGCTGGGCCAGCCCCGTGCCTGAAGCCTCCTCCTCCTCTTCCTCCTCCTCCTCCTCCTCCTCGGCGGGGGCAGAAGGTCTCGCCAGGGGAAGGAGCCTCGATGCAGAATTTCCACCGGTAAAAACGGGGCTGGCTCGGAGCGAAAGTGCCACTGTGATTCCTCCAAATGGGAAATCAATAGGAGTCCAAAATGAATTAACCGTGTCTGCAGTTGGGGCAAGCAGTTAAATAAAGCTGAATGAAGCTTTTCGGCCCGCAGCTGGGGCAGGATCCCCCCGCCCGTGCCCTTGACCATCCCCGCCGCGGTCCCCTCCATCCCCGCTCCCACCGGGGGATGCCGGAGCCGATCCAGGGGAAGGGACCCCAGGGCCCCGCCAGGAGCTGCCCAAGGTCGGAGCGGCTGCTGCTTTCCGAGGGGGCGGGCTCCAGAGAGTAAACAATAATTAACCTTAAATTAAAACTGCTTGTAATCTTTGATTACCCGCCTGGTTCTGCCATGTGCCAAAGCCCATTTTGTTTCTGGTTTCCTTGGAGATACCACCCGGTCTCCCCACCCCCTTCCAGCTCTGCTCCAGCTTTTTTTTTTTTTTTAATTTTTTTTGTAAAGCAGGTTTAAAAACAGCTATTAGGAGAGCTTGTTAATCATCATCCCAGGCTGCTAATAGCACTCTGGCCACGGTTAATCACAACGAGCTGCAAGGATGCTGCAAATGCTTTCAGTGGAATAATCGCCTCCCTGTTCCTTCCCTCCGCGGCATCCCCTTTTCCTTTCATGCAGAATTCTCTCCTCTACCCAGGTCGGGAAATTTGGATGCAGGACACTTCTGGCTTTTTCGATTTTGCCTTGGCTGGTGGTGACACCCTGAGGGAGTCGGGGAAGGGCTGTGCCCTGCTGGGACCTGTGCGAGTTCCAGCAGCAGCAGCTCTCGCACACCGGGTGTGCAGCAGGAGGGGGATCCGAGAGCGTGGGGCAGGAGAAAGGCAGGGCCGAGCTGCACATCAGAGCTCCCTGGGGATGTGGCTGCTGTTAATAACAGCTGCGGCCGCAGCTCGGCCTTTCCGAACCTCCGAGGAGCTGCTGCTTCCCCCGTCAGCGCCCCGAGGCTCGGATGCGCTGCCAGCCGCGCCCGGAGCAGCCTCGGCTCCCGGACCATGGGAGGAGGGGATGAACGGGAGGGAACCGGAGTGTGCCGGGCTGGTCCCATCCCCAGGGGATGAACGGGAGGGAACCGGAGTGTGCCGGGCTGGTCCCATCCCCGGGGGATGAACGGGAGGGAACCGGAGTGTGCCGGGCTGGTCCCATCCCCGGGGGATGAACGGGAGGGAACCGGAGTGTGCCGGGCTGGTCCCATCCCCGGGGGATGATGAACGGGAGGGAACCGGAGTGTGCCGGGCTGGTCCCATCCCCGGGGGATGAACGGGAGGGAACCGGAGTGTGCCGGGCTGGTCCCATCCCCGGGGGATGAACGGGAGGGAACCGGAGTGTGCCGGGCTGGTCCCATCCCCGGGGGATGAACGGGAGGGAACCGGAGTGTGCCGGGCTGGTCCCATCCCCGGGGGATGAACGGGAGGGAACCGGAGTGTGCCGGGCTGGTCCCATCCCCGGGGGATGAACGGGAGGGAACCGGAGTGTGCCGGGCTGGTCCCATCCCCAGGGGATGAACGGGAGGGGGATGAGCTGGAGACCCCGTCCGTGTGCCGGCCTGGCTGCATCTCCAGGGCATCCCTCTCCCCGTCTGGAGCTGCTCCAGCTCCTGCTGCTGGAGGTGGAGGAAGTTTGGCCTCCCAGCTCTTCAATTTGTAAATCAGTTCGGCGCTCTGCTTTTTTCTGAGTTCAGCAGTTGCTTGAAGTCTTCCCTGTACAAGCCCAGGACATCGGGCTGGGGCTGTAATAAATGAAGTTTCTGTCTGCAGCCTCCTCCCGAGGGGAGACGGAGGGGCAGGAGCAGTGGGGAGGGACCCCCAGATCCCTGTCCCAGATCCCTGTGCCCAGATCCCTCTGCCCAGTTCCCTGTCCCCACTTCCCTGTCCCCAGATCCCTGTCCCAGATCCCTGTCCCCAGATCCCTGTCCCGGATCCCTGTCCCCTGTCCCCTGTGCCCAGATCCCTGTCCCCAGTTCCCTGTCCCCAGATCCCTGTCCCAGATCCCTGTCCCCAGTTCCCTGTCCCCAGTTCCCTGTCCCAGATCCCTGTCCCAGTTCCCTGTCCCCTGTGCCCTGTCCCCAGATCCCTGTCCCCTGTCCCCAGTTCCCTGTCCCAGATCCCTGTCCCCTGTCCCCTGTCCCCAGATCCCTGTCCCCAGTTCCCTGTCCCCTGTCCCCTGTCCCCAGATCCCTGTCCCCAGTTCCCGGTCCCAGATCCCTGTCCCAGATCCCTGTCCCCTGTCCCCTGTTCCCTGTCCCCTGTCCCCTGTGCCCAGATCCCTGTCCCCAGATCCCTGTTCCCTGTCCCCAGATCCCTGTCCCCAGTTCCCTGTCCCGGACCCCTGTCCCCTGTCCCCTGTCCCCTGTCCCCTGTTCCCTGTCCCCAGATCCCTGTCCCCTGTCCCCAGTTCCCTGTCCCAGATCCCTGTCCCCTGTCCCCTGTCCCCTGTCCCCAGTTCCCTGTCCCCTGTTCCCTGTCCCGGATCCCTGTCCCCTGTCCCCTGTTCCCTCTGCCCAGTTCCCTGTCCCCTGTTCCCTGTCCCCAGTTCCCTGTCCCCAGATCCCTGTCCCAGATCCCTGTCCCCTGTCCCCTGTCCCCTGTCCCCTGTTCCCCGTCCCCAGTTCCCTGTCCCCAGATCCCTGTCCCCTGTCCCCAGTTCCCTGTCCCAGATCCCTGTCCCCTGTCCCCTGTCCCCTGTCCCCTGTCCCTGCTGCTCCGCCCGGGCCGATCCCAATTAGCGGCGCTCGAGCCGCGCCCCCCCCGTCCGGGGTGTAATTGTGGCTCTGGCTGCTCCTGCTGAAATGACAGATAGGGGACAGTTCTGCCTGTTGACAATAATTGTTCTCCTAATTACAGCAGTGACATTTACTGGAAAGCCACGGCAATCCCATTACCTCCTCATGCTAAATTCTGGGAGCTTGAAATTGCCTTCCCTGCCTCCTCCTCCCGGCGTTTGTCCCTCTGGATACAGCAGTGCTCACCTGCAGCCTGGGCTGTTGTGGATGGTGCTGGGGGGCCCTGAAAGAGATGCCATTCATTTGGGTTTGGGTGAGGCTCTTTTTTGAGGGAGATTGATACTTTTTGCCTGTCTTATCCTGCATTTTTTAACCCATCCGCTGGATGGAGGGTGCTGGAACGTTCAGCTGGCTGAGGAGGTGACAGCACCCAGGCACTGGCACCCCAGAGCTGATGCATGGCATTAATCCACCACCCCCAGAACTACAGCGGACACCAGGCAGAAGGAGTTTGACAAGAGTATTTCTTTCTCTGCATTGCAGGAAGCAAACCTGAGCATCCTCATCCTCCCCCATCACCAAGAGAAAGGGGCCTGTAAATAGTTACTTTTTAGGAGCCTTAATATTTTAGAAACGGTTCTAATGAGCTGATGTTCTGTTCTGTTTGGCTGTTTATGTGTCGTTAAGTCTGTGAACAAGATACTTTAATTTAATGGGCTGCCCTCAAAAATATCTTTTAATAAAGCACTATAGCTCTTCTCTGGAGAGAAGCTGGTTAAGCTGGATAAATGATGATGGAGATGATGTCTTCCAATAGCTTCTTCTTTCCTCTCCCCTCTTCTCTGCTTGCTTCACACTGAACCAGCTCAAGTTAATTATTTAAAAGGGAGGAGACTCCAATTTTCAGGGTTGGGAACGCTGAAGTGGGGCCGTGCCCAAGAGCTGTGCCCTAAAGCTGCACTGCCCTCCCAGACCACCAGCATGGCCATGTCTGAGGTGGGCCAAGAAAAGGGCAGAAATTCAGACACAGAAGCACTGCAGAGAAACGGGTCCCTTCCCTTTGTGGCTGGAGAAGCCAAAGGCGTTGGCCCACCTCCAAGGCAGAGAGGAGCAGGAGCACCATCTCCTCTTTGAATTATAGTCCTCCCTTTCTGAAATAAAAAATAAAAAGAGGGGGAAAAAAAGCTTTTTTCTGTCTCCAGGATGACTGCTGGGAGGTGATCATTTTTCTTTGAGAAACTGAGGCTCCCTTGCAAAACTTATGGAGAAATAAGGTCATTTGTCAATTCAAGTCATTGTCTTCCATACATAAAAAACATGGCAAGTGCAGCTTTTGTAAAATCTAAATTGAAAGTAAATAGGGAGCGGGCAGTCCTTGGTGATAAAACCTCCCATTCTGTAGATTTCTGGTACAATATTTATTCTATTCTCTTTATAACTACAAGGGCTGTCTCTGTGTGTTATTAAAGTAATGCATTTGCTTAACCTGCACTTAAATTCCCTCCCAACCTTCCCTGATTGTACATCTCACTGCTACATGTTCCCAGCCTGCTGGTCTCAGCTGGACAATTATATTAACTGCTCCTATTTGCAATTACTATGAATCATAAAGCAAGTCTGAATGGATTGTTTTTCTTTATTGAAAATGTTTAAACTTAATGCATCGCAAATGTCACAGCCACGGGGCTGCTCCTCGGTGCTTTGGGAGGTGCCTGGCTGCTGATGGAGCACTGGGGATGGCCTTTGTCATTTCCTCCCCTCTGCCCACCCTTCCCTGCAATGCTGAGTGTTCCAGGCTGGGTTGGAGTGACCTGCTCCAGGGGGAAGTGTCCCTGCCCATGGCAGGGCTGGAACACAGTGAAATTTAAAGTTCCTGCCAACCCAAACTGTCTTGGGATTCTGTGAATACGCTGCAGCACTAAAACCCACCAGCAGTTCCCTGGATGTCTCAGAGAGAGGGGGGAAGGTCCCCTTCCCAAATGCCCCCAGGTGCTGGCAGTGAGCTGAATTCAGAGCAGGCTGGAGCCTGAGCTCATCCTTTGGCTCTTCCCTCGGGCTGGCTGCAAGGTGGAATGCTGAGCTGCAGAGATGTTCTCCAGGAGAAGTTTGGAACACAGCAGGGACAAGCACCAGGTGACGGGCTGCAGCCACAGGGAGCCCTCCTGCTGCTCCCCACCCCTTGTCCAGGCGTTCCTCAGCCCTACCAACCTCACCTGGGGCTTCCCTTCAATGTCCCCCCAGGGTGCTCCACCCCAACTCGGTGGGACAAAGTTTTGGAGGTCTTGGAGGCTTCTGGGCATCTCTGGTGTCCCTGGGCACAGAGGCAGGTGAGGACCAAGGGGAGGATGGATTTTGTCCAGCAGGAATTGGATGATATCCCACAAAGCACTCTCATTCCCACAACTCATCTTGCAGCCTTCAGCTCTACTTCAGCTCTTTTTTTTCAGTCCAGCCAGGACAAACTCTCCTTGTGCTGTGGCTCTGCAGTGGCTGATGGCCCTGGCTTTCCTGGTGAGGGGACAGAGGTGACCCAACCCCATGGAAAACTGGGAAAGACAGGAACACCTGTGGTGATGGCAGGGCAGGGAGGGCCGTGGGAGTGGAGGGCTGGGCAGGGCAGGCCGTGCCTGTGACAGACAGGGACAGTGGGCTACAGGAGAGGACTTGATTTCTCAATTACTGTGAGAAATAAGGTTTGCTTTGCTGCATTTCTGGCACCTCAGGACTTGCACCGAGGCGGAGCCGAGCCAGCCCTGAGCATCCCGGTGGGCAGAGCTGCTCCTCTGAGCTCACTCCTCTCCTGCCACAAACTGGGAGTAACTCCAAGGACGTGGGAGAGGTTGGACAGTGGAGAGCTAGCTCAGGACGAAGCAAGGCTGGCTGGAAGCCAAAGCAAATCCAATTTTCCTTCCACCCCTGAGACAGAAATTTGCAGAGCCAAGTTCAGATTCAACTTCGTGTTTTGGTTCAGCCCAAAGTGCTCCCTGGTTTTTAGTCTCGACATCATCAAAGTCCCCTTAATTAGATCTGTATCTCAGACACATTCCTTTGCAGTGTGCTGCTAATGCATCCAAAATGGCAACGTCCCACATCCCATAATACTCACAAGTTTTACAGAATTATATGCTTTTTTTCTTTGTTTTTAAATCACTTTTTAGGTCCAGACAGGGCAAGATAGCAGCAGAGATGGAATCAATAGTACCCAGAATTAGCCAGCCCTGATAAACTCCACGCACGGCTTCCTATTGCAGCTGTGCATCAGCCCAGACAGACAGAGGCTGTGCTGGGAGCTGCTGCTGGAACAGGGGGCTGTTAAAGGGGCTACAGATGACACAGCTTTCATCTTTTTCAGGTGCTCTGGTTCCTTCCTACGCCTCTGTTGTGCTCCTGATGGTTTGCAGCAAGAAATCTTTCCCCAGGAAATCCTGCTGGAAGTCGCTGAGCTCCCAAGCACCGTTCCTGCTCTCGGGGCTGGAGGCACAGACCCTGTGCCCAGCCCTGCTGCAGTATTTGTGGCAGGCTGGGAGGGAGCAGTGTTACTATTCCCCCAAAATGGGAGCTGCAGCTCCTCCCAGCAGCTGCAGCCTCCTCCGTGCGGGCGGCAGGATCAGGTCCCTCTTCCCCTTCCCGGGGGAGACGTGGGAGAGATCAACACACCAAAGCAATTAAAAAATAATAATCACAGACCAGTAGAAAAGGAAAAAGCATAAAAAGTGGGACTAATTTTATGACAAGAAAGGAGGCTGTAAAACCAGGAGCAATTAGAGCACAAAGGCAATTAAACCATTTCAAAAGGCTCAGTGAAATTTATTTACTTCTTCCTGTTTTTTTTCTGGGAGGCTTTTGGGGACTGGGGACCTTTTTTTTTTCCCCAGTGCTGACAGGACCTGGCACCAGGAGTTTCCTTTTCGCCTCCAGACCTTAACTCTGTGTTTCTGCAGTTTAATTCTTTTTTGAGGAAGAGGAAAAAAGGCAGGTGCTTCTCTGGCAGGGGAGCAGCAGGAGCCATCCCTCGGGGCACAGAGCTGCCTGGGGAGGTTTGGGTCCCCTGCTCCTCCCAACACCTCTCTGGGCAGAGATCTGAGGCAGTTCTGCTCCTCACAAGGGGGGATTACCAGGGAAGAAATGCAGCCTGCTGGGGGCAGGCCCTGGCACAGGTGCCCAGAGCAGCTGGGGCTGCCCCTGGATCCCTGGCAGTGCCCAAGGCCAGGCTGGACAGGACTGGGAGCACCTGGGACAGTGGGAGGTGTCCCTGCCATGGCAGGGGTGAAACTGGGTGGGCTTTAAGGTCCCTCCCAACCTAAATTTCAAGGGAAATATAGGTTGGATATTAGGAAGAAGTTTTTTACACAAAGAGTGATAAAGTTCTGGAATGTTCTGCCCAGGGAGGTGGTGCAGTCCCCATCCCTGGGGGTGTTTAACAAAGCCTGGATGTGGCACTGGGGGCCAGGGCTCACTTGAGTTGTTGGGGCTATGCTGGACTCAATGACCTTTAGGGTCTCTTCCAACCCAGTGATTCTGGGAATTCTGTGAAACCATTCCATGATTTTACAAGTGATGGTGGGGGGATAAAGCTTCTGTGCCTCCCCAAATCATGGGTTATATCAGGTTTTGGCACTCCCAACAGGAGCCAAGGTGCTGGACTAGAGATGAGGATGTGGATTTAAAGCCCCAAGGTTTCAGAGGAACACCAGGAGAGGCCTTTGGTGCAGCCAGGGAAAAGAGACTTCCCTCGAGGAGAGCACTGCTCTCAGCATCAAACACCCTGGGAACGTGTCCTTGAGCCTCCCAGCACCTCTTTTGGGCAGCTCATTACCTCAGCTGCAGCACCTAAAGTGCATCTCTGGATCTCACCCTAAATCCTGGGCAGCTCAATAAGTGCTCACAAGTTATGATGATGAGTTGCCCATAACTCTGCAAGCACGTCTCTGTATTTATCTCCATATTCCCTCCCGGGATGGAACCAGCTGCCTGCAGGATTTATTGCTGTGTTATTGCTGCTCTGGGCTCCTGCAGGGGGACAGGACCCTGCTCCCAGCCCGGGGGATTTGTGGTCCTTGGGGGAATGTGGAGTCCTCAGCTGTGATTGGAAATCTTGTGGAAGATTTGTGGAAAGTCTCCAAATGACAGCCTGGCCCCAGATTTCCCTCTTCAGCTCTGGTAAATGGGGACACTTGAATGCACTTTGTGGACAAGTGGATGGAGTGTCCCTACTCCCAGCGAGGTCACCAAGAGAAACTGGGGAAAACATAATTTCCACTTCTTTCGGGAACTCAGTGAGATTTCTCTTCTGGGATTGCAACTTTATTCAACCTGAAAATTCACCTTGAAGAGCTTGAACACACTCAGCACTTCACTCTCCTTCTCTGCAACACGGGTCAAACCTGGCTGGACAAACCTCAGGGCCCCCAGGGCGCTGCTTTATCACCCTGATAAGGACCCCTTATCACCCTGCTGAGGACCCCTCCACCCCGGCCAGCAGACCCCTAATGGCAGAGAGGCACTGCCAGCCCCGGCTGGCTGCAGGTGACCCCTGTCCTCTGCAGCACAGCCCTCGTGCCCTGACCTGGGCAGGTCCAAACCCCTCTGCTGCTCAGGAGGCGCAGAGGTTGAAACGACCCCAGCCACGAGCACTGGTGCTGCAGGAGGTTCCCCCTGGGGGGCACTCCAGGGGGGTGCCCCTGTCCCACATCCATCAGGGATAACTGGGGACAGGTTTCGTAAAGGAAAAGTTCCCCCAAATTCAGAGCTGTGAGCAAAGATCCTGCTCTGTGCCTCGGTGCCCAACCTAAATCTGATTTCTCCCGATGATTTCCTGGTTCACAACTAGAAGGAAATTGGGTTTTGAAGAGGCCGTAGCCTGAGATTTATTCCATTTCTGTTCCCTTTGAATCAGGAGCCATCAACAGTCGTGGTGTGTCACAGGGTGTCCAAATTACAACGCACCATTTCAGCTGCCTAATTGGATGAATGAATTTTAGAGAAAATTAATGAATGGTGAAGAGCTCATTTTTTAGTCTTTTTTTTATTTTTTTTTCCAGCTTTTTTTTTCCCCTCCCCATGCAAATTCCTGCCGACGCAAATCAATTGTCTGCGCTTGAAACTCACGGAGCATCGAGGGGATCCCCGCGGCTTTCCCGGCTGCCTCGGGGAGGATGGGTGAATGCAGCCAGCCAGAAATGCGGCGTTGCAGATCTACCTCTCCTCGGGCTGCTCTCCTGCTCCCTCCTGGCCCGACGAGGAGAGCCTGCCTCCTGCCCCGGGCCCGCCGCAGCCCAAGGACGGAGCGAGGCGGGCGCAGCGAGCTCCGAGCTCGGCTCATCGCTGCGGGCTCCTGCCCGGTGGAGAGAACTGCCACGTGCATCAAGGGATATATATATGTCTTTTTTATATCTATATAAATGCATAAAGTAATATAGCAAGTGTAAAAAGTAATAGAATGGAAAGTAGAAATATCTATATAAGTGTGTGTGTATATAAATATACTTGAATATTTACATATAAGTGTGTGTATAAATCTGTTACATGTGTTTATATATTATATATATATTGTATATAATCGATATTTTATAGATTTTCTATATTATATATACAATTTATATATATCTATTATATATAATAGATAAGATATAATAATATAATAATATAGTATGACATATAACATATAACATATAATATATAATATACAATATATAGTGTATATAATATACAATCTATAATATATAATATTAAATATATAACATTCAATATCCCATATTTAAGATATCATATTTAATATTTAATATATAATATAATTTTTATATATATATATATATATATATGGGGTTGGAAATAGAAGATCTTTAAGATCCTTCCAGCCTTCCAGCCCAAACATTTGATGGCTGTCTCTGTGGACACAGAGCTCTGGTTTTTACTGTGCCCACAGAGGGCCCAGGGCAGGGGGCTCTGGTGATGCTCAGAGCTGCTGCACAGGGGGCTGGGTTGTTTCTGGAGCTTTCTCCAAGGCCTGTGCTCTCCTTTATTAATTTACCCTCCCGGGGGAGGGAGGCAGTCTGGGCAGGGTGGGAGTGGGGAGCAGGGGAGGCACGGAAGGCTGTGGGCAGGAAGCTGACCCCTTTCCCCAGTCACATCCACACACAGGGCCTGCTGTGCTCATTCCTGATTCCCTGGCAGATTCAGTGACTGAAAGTGAAGCAGGACCCAGATAACTGACCTGGTTTAAACCACTCTGGAGGATTTTTAACCAAAAAAAAAAAAAAAGAAAAAAAAAGAGAAAAAAGGAAGAAAAGTCCCTTTGGGTTTAAGAAACTTAAAGTTTCACCACTTGGAGCACATTTGAATCTCACCAGGTAACTTCATTTGGTTTCCTTAATGAAGGCTGCACAGCGGGGTTAATTCTGCTTTCTATGTAAAAAGATTAAGTAGTAGTTGGGTAAAACACTTCATCACTGAAGTGATTTTCGGGATGTACTCACTCCGAAGGCACAGATGTAATACCTGCTTTTAAATTCAATTAGCTCTGACTCAGTTGTGTTGCCTGAATACATTACCACAGCTTGAGACAGTCAGTGTTATTCTTTAAAGCTAAAAAAAAGGGAAACAGAAGCAAAAAAAGACAAGAGAAAAAAAAGAAAAAAGGAAAAGCCCTATTTGGAGATTCCCAAAGTGTGTTACAATTCCATCAACGTGTCAGGTGCCTTCCCAGCTCCCACACTCCCACCCTGGGTGTTCCCCCTCCCCGGCAGCAATTCCCACCCTGGCTCAGGGCCAAGGGGGGCTCTGGGCTCCCCGAGGGGCCCTGGATGCTCAGGTCCCTAACTCACAGCTTCTCCCCTCCTTTCTGACACTCTCATTTCTCACAGTCCCAGATCTGGGGCTTCCCCTCCGTGCTGGCTCCTCCTGGCCCAGAGCAGGTCCCTGCCTCTCCCAGCACCTGTTTATTAAATTTTTATGTGGCATCAGAGGGAAGGGCCATTTGAGAGCTAAATTAATTAATGCTTGTGAAACACGTGGAGATCCAGGGATGAAAGGAGCAATAGAAATGCAATTTATTTTATAATTATCGAGACAACCCTGAAAGACAACGAGGCTCCTGTTGGCATGGGATATTTTATTTTAATTAAATCCAGGGACAGGAAGCTCCTGGGGATGATGTCTGTCCAGCAAAGCACTGCTCTGGGGTTTGGGGATGGGAGCTCTGGGAGCCCAGGGCTGTGAGGGGAAGGGTTTGTTTGCAGGATATAGGGGCTGGACCCAACCTTCCCTGTAAAGCCCAGAAAGGAGAGTGGGGCAGCCTGCTCCTCCATTTGGGATGGAAACAGAGCCCTCAGCTGCTGAAATAGAGGGAAACCCCGATTCACAGCAGTTTATGAGTGAGAAGAAAAAGTATTTTAAGGTTATTGGAGCAATCCTGAGCGGCTCTGCTGGCTTTCCCCAGCCCCTGCACCCAGGGCTTGCCTGTTTCTCTGGGCTGCAAACCATCTGCTTGCCCTGTGGAGTGAGCACACTCGGGCTCAGGCTGCTGAGCACTCCGGGCCTCCACTCCCAAATATTGCTGCAGGGATTTGAGTCACTTTCAGGGACCCCTCACCCGCTCCTGCCCCTGCCCAGGCCACCATGGGTGGGCTGCTCTGTGCCTGGTGGGTTGGGGGTTAATACAGAAGGCTAATACTTGCCCTAAGAAAATCAGAATATCAGGCTCTGGAAAGATTAACTACTCTCAACTGAGTGTAGTTAAAAAAAAACCTGTTAAAATTTAAAATATAAATTAAATATATACTATATAAATATAAAAATATAAATATAATAATTTTAAAATGCCCCTTGTTGTGTGTGAAGCTGAGCCACATTTTGGGTGAGAGAGAGTTTCTGATGCACCCACTGCTGTTGGATCCAGCCCTGAGTTGAGTCTTTGTCCTACGGAGTTCCCCAGGTGCCAAAGGGGAGCTGGAGTCCCCAAACCCTGGGAATGCTCCCCAAAGTGTCACCTCTGGGTGCCAAGGGGAGCTGGAGTCCCCAAACCCCGGGAATGCTCCCCAAAGTGTCACCTCTGGGTGCCAAAGGGAGCTGGAGTCCCCAAACCCCGGGATTGCTCCCCAGAGTGTCACCTCTGGGTGCCAAAGGGGAGCTGGAGTCCCCAAACCCCGGGATTGCTCCCCAAAGTGTCACCTCTGGGTGCCAAGGGGAGCTGGAGTCCCCAAACCCCGAGATTGCTCCCCAAAGTGTCACCTCTGGGTGCCAAAGGGGAGCTGGAGTCCCCAAACCCCGGGATTGCTCCCCAAAGTGTCACCTCTGGGTGCCAAAGGGGAGCTGGAGTCCCCAAACCCCGGGATTGCTCCCAAAGTGTCACCTCTGGGTGCCAAGGGGAGCTGGAGTCCCCAAACCCCGGGATTGCTCCCCAAAGTGTCACCTCTGGGGCTGATTTCTGCCGGGCTCCTGCCAGCTCCCTGCCTGCCATCCTGATTTCCCCACCTTGCTTCCTCTGCAGCGGTGGAGCTGAGATCAAAACCAGCTCTGCAAACTCCCTGAGACAGCCTTGGCTCTGAGAGGAGGCAGGGGAGGAGGAAAGAGAAGCAGAACTCCTGGGATTGCTGGGGAAGTCGGGGCACGGAGGAACTGCCACGAGAGAAACTCCATCAGAGGCAGGAGCTGGGGCTGGATCTTCATCTCTTCATCTCCATTTGCTCTCACAGTCAGGCTGGGTTTCTCCTCCTCGTGAAAAGCTCCAGGTCCACCTCAGCAGAGGGAGATACAGTCAGGCTTTTTGAAATCACTTCTCCCATCATCACTCAATTCCTCCACGTCCCTTCTGCCAAAGACAGCGCGTTCTCTGGCTGCCGTGCCTCGGCTGCAGGAACCCTGATTAAAACTCCTTTAATAGCATTTCATTTCTGAGAGCCTCGTGGCTGCGTCCCAGGTCAGAGCAGGGGCAGGGCTGCCTGCCGAGGAGGAGGCTGCAGAGCCTCTCTGCACCCCAGCCAGCCGTGCTGCCCCTCTCAGGAGCCTGCCCGGCTTCCCCGGCTCAGGGAGGCTCAGAGCTCTGCTCCAAAGCAGCACTAAAGCAGAGACACCCTGGCTGTGCCAGGCTCGCTGATTCATGCAGCTGTGCCCCACACAGCTCCACCTGGAGCTGCCCACGGGGGGACAGGAGGCTGGGGAGGGTGGGCAGGGAGCTGGCAGTGCCCCGAGCCCCAGGGTGGAGGTGAGACAGCAAACCCCTCCTGAAGGGACACCTGCACCCCCCGCTCTCACCCATGGGTCTGAATTTGTTCCTGCAGTCGGGCTGGGCTCTCCTGCTGGATCTGCAGCTCAGGAGCAGCTCCAGGCCCAGCTCAGCAGGGCGAGAAGCAGTGGGAGCCCCTGCTCTGAGGGGTCCCACCTGCCCCGCAGGAGCTTTGGGCCCTGCCTGGAACTGAGTGAAGTGCTCGGGGACAAACTCATCCCTTCTTGTGCCCGGGACCCCTGTGCCATGCTCTCCTGCTGCACTGCAGCCCGTCACCCCGAGGACATTGCCTGGGCAGGCTCCTGGGCTGGGGGATGCCCAGATGGAAGGAGGGACCTGGGCTCCTGCAGAGCAGGGAGATGTGGCCTCAGCAGCTGCTGCAGGGGACATGTGCTGGGAAGCAGCAGCTTTCTCCGCTGTGGAGAATCCAATTAAGCTCTTATTAAATTAATTTGCTTTTTTCCCCCCTGTTCCTAACTTGCTCTCAGAGCCTTGGGCTGGAATTTTCCTGAAGGAGCCTCTGGTGGTTGCTGGGTCCTGGCAGAGGCTCTGGGGCTGGGAGGGCTCAGCTCTGGGGCAGTGACGTGGTGGGACACAAAGCTCTGGGTTCCACTCACCTGCAGACCCCCAGCACTGCACATTCACAGAGGGGATGGGGCTGGCAGGGGCCTCAGAGCCCTGCAGAGTGAGATTTGATCCCTGCTGCTTCCCCACAGCCGGATCCCAGCTCCCTTCTGCTTCTCCAGCTTTTATTTATTTTCTTCTTTCTTATTTTGTAATAGAAGGGTTAAGCCTGGCCAGCAGCCTGACGGAGCAACTCCCAGGCTGCAATTTATCACAGAATCCCAGAGTGGGTTTGAAGGGACATTAAAGCCCACCCAGTGCCACCCCTGCCATGGCAGGGACACCTCCCACCGTCCCAATGTCCAGCCTGGCCTTGGGCACTGCCAGGGATCCAGGGGCAGCCCCAGCTGCTCTGGGAATTCCATCCCAGCCCCTGCCCACCCTGCCAGGGAACAATTCCTCATTCCCAACTCCCACCCACGCTTGCCCTCTGTCCCTGGGAAGCCATTCCCTGTGTCCTGTCCCTCCAGCCCTCGTCCCAGTGCTGCAGAAATCTCTCTGAGAGGGGACAGCCCTGTCCCCAGCTCCATCCTGGGCTGGCTGAGCCCCACCACCTCCCCCTGCTCATGCAAGGGATAAAGCAGGGAAGGGTTTGGGTGCCAGCCCTGCTGGCCAGGACAGGGTGTCCCCAAGCCCTAATGGGAGCACTCACAGCCTGCCTGGAGCTTCATGGGGAGAAATATTTGATTTATGCCATGAGTCAATGATGTTTCTGTGCCAAAATGCATAAAAGGTACAGGCTGATGAGTCAAAGGCAGCTCCATGCACATAATGGATCTGTGCTGCCAGGGGGAGGCAGGGACAGCTCCACGGCCTCCCCAAAGGGCTGGCAAGGAGGGGCAGGGGTGACAGATACATATTTACATTTACAAACACATAAATGCATCCTTAGTCCAGCACCTGAAGTGCCAAAGCAAACCTGCAGCTCTTCAGGGAGAAGCACCAGCCTTGGGTTTCCTTCCAGTGATCCTCCCAGAGCCTGCTGCTGCTCTGACACCACGGGGGACGAGCATCAAAGGGTGCAATTTAACCTCTGCTGTAAAAAACAGAATGGGTTTGCACCAGTCTAGTGATTCCTGGGTCCTGTCTAGTGATATTTTATTTTTTCTACCCCGCAGCACTGTGATGGACCTGCCAGCTTTTTTGTTGTACAAAGATTTCTTCTTTAAATGACAGGAAACATGATTTCCCCCAATATTTATATTAATTCTATGCCATTATTGCTTTATTTCTGGGTTCTGAAAGCAGGAAGATTTGTGTTTCATAATCCATGCAGGAAGGCTGAGTTGATATATTGGTTGCAAATGAAGAAAAGCACGTGTGGCTCTTCCCCAGTAGGTTTAATTTTATCCATCTGGCTCAATCATGGCAGCAGATTAAGTAAAAATTTTCAGTGGAGTTGCGTTGGCATAGCTTGGCTTTTTTTTTTTTTTTTTTTTACTTAAATATTGAGGTAGTTTCTGGTCTGGGGAGGAATCTAACTGCATTTCTTGCTTTTTCTTTTTTCCCGTGGGTCCCAGCCAGGCACCCTTGGCTGGCAGTTGAATTAATAAATTGCTTCAAACCAAACCCTGCACCAAAACAAGCTTTTTTAAAATACTCCAACCCCCTTGGATCTGCAATGCTGGGACTTGGTCCAGCATCAGGAATTCTACATGGGATGTAGGAGGAATCGCTCTGCTCTTTTCACCAGCACCCCTGGTGCCAAGGAGCTGCTCAGGGGAACCCTGGCAACGGTGAAATGTGCCACAGAAAATCAGAGAATTGCAGAACTGGGCTGGAGGGAGCTCAGAGCCCCCCCAGGGCCACCCCTGCCCTGGCAGGGACACCTCCCTCTGCTCCCAGCTCTGTCCAGCCTGGCCTTGGGCACCCAGTGCCACCCCTGCCCTGGCAGGGACACCTCCCTGTGCTCCCAGCCCTGTCCAGCCTGGCCTTGGGCACCCAGTGCCACCCCTGCCCTGGCAGGGACACCTCCCTCTGCTCCTAGCCCTGTCCAGCCTGGCCTTGGGCACCCAGTGCCACCCCTGCCATGGCAGGGACACCTCCCTGTGCTCCCAGCTCTGTCCAGCCTGGATTTGGGCACTCAGGGCCACCCCTGCCCTGGCAGGGACACCTCCCTCTGTCCCAGGTGCTCCCAGCCCTGTCCAGCCTGGCCTTGGGCACCCAGGGCCACCCCTGCTCTGGCAGGGACACCTCCCTGTGCTCCCAGCCCTGTCCAGCCTGGCCTTGGGCACCCAGTGCCACCCCAGCCATGGCAGGGACACCTCCCTGTGCTCCCAGCCCTGTCCAGCCTGGCCTTGGGCACTGCCAGGGATGCAGGGGCAGCCCCAGCTGCTCTGGGCACCCTGTGCCAGTCCTGGGCCTTTCTGTCTGTCTGTCCTGCCTTGTCCTTTTGTCCCCTGGGTTTCACAGAAGGGGCTGCAAAGTGCACTTGAGTGTTTCTGTCAGTGCTCATTGCTGGGGCACGAGGCTGAGACGGGGATGCTCCTCCAGGCTCTGCACAACCCCTGCTCCAAAGGTCACAGCAGATTGCTGGACGAGCTCTGTGCATTGGAACATTTAGCCTGTTGTGCATATTAAATAAAATATTTAGTTTAATATCAGAAGCCAAACCTGAATCACTCAGTGCTGTGGAAATAAATCATCTCCACGTCACCAAAGTCCAGGGGAGGCAGGGGACCCTTCAACCCTGCCCATTGCCCTAAACCAGAGCTCTCACTGAGCAGATTTCTGGCACTGTTCAGTGGTGGTGGGGCACCAGGGGTCCCACACTGACCCCCCAAGGGGCCCCCCTGCCCCAGCGCTGCAGAACTTCCAGAACCTTCCACATCCCCCATGGAGCTGCAGCTGGAGGTGCTCTGGGCTCCACAGCAGTTTATTGCCTCGCTGGGGGCAAGAGGACTTTTTATGATTATTCCAGCTTCCTTTCCTTTCTCATTTTTGCTGAAAGCACAAAAACTTGTTGTGATTTACCTCCTGACACGGCGGCTGAGGGCCACAGGCAGCCACAAATCAGCTGTGGAGGGAGAGCCTTGGAGCAGGGCCAGGGGTGCGGGATGCTGTGCCTGGGCTGAGCCTCCCCGGGGTGTCTCTGGGGGGACCAAGGGCCACAGGGACCCCAGACCCCTTTTGTGGAACCTGTGGCTGCATCTGTTCTGGTTCTGGTTGTGTTTAATTTCCTTGTGGGGTAACTGAGCTGGGGCAGGGGCTGGGGACGGCTGGCTCCAAGGACACTGCTGTGCCCAGGGGGCAGGTGGTGCACCTGGGACCCAAACCGAGCCCAAACCGAGCCCAAACCGAGCCAGGCCTGGGCTGAGCTCTGCTCAGAGCCCCCCCTGCTGTGGGGAGGGCAGGGGGCTGTGCCTGAGACCAGCGGGAAGGAGCAGGGGCAAAGCTGAGCCCAGCTTTCACTCCTGGAGCCCCCAAAGCTGAGCCCAGCTTTCACTCCTGGAGCCCCCAGAGCTGAGCCCAGCTTTAACTCCTTAGGGCCCCCAAAGCTGAGCCCAGCTTTAACTCCTAGAGCCCCCAAAGCTGAGCCCAGCTTTCACTCCTAGAGCCCCCAAAGCTGAGCCCAGCTTTAACTCCTTAGGGCCCCCAAAGCTGAGCCCAGCTTTCACTCCTAGAGCCCCCAAAGCTGAGCCCAGCTTTCACTCCTAGAGCCCCTAAAGTCTGTGCCAGGCATTCCAGAGCATGCCCTGGCTTTATTCCTCACCTGGGGGATCATTTCCAGGGCACACCTGGGGGTTATTTCCAGGGCACACCTGGGGGTTATTTCCAGGGCACACCTGGGGCACACCTGGGGCACACCTGGCCGGGGGAGCCCAGCTGCTCTCAGAGCTCATGGGGCAGCTTTGGCTCCTTGACACAATCCCTGCCCAATACGTTTTTAAGCCATATAAGAGGTTTTTGTGGCTGTTCCAGTGCTCAGCTGGTGGAGCAGGGTCTGCTCCAGGTCACACCAGCCCTGGGGTCCTGCTGGACAGGTGAGGTGAGGCTGCCTCCAGGGCTCAGCCCCTGCTCCCAAACTGAGTGTTAGGAACCAGCCTGAGCCTTGGAGCTGGAGATGCAATGTTTGCTATAATTAATTATGATAACTCTTCACGTAAATAGACAGGCCCTTTTCTTCCTAATTTCACTCAATTTAGCTGCCGTTCCATAAATTTCACAGTCAGTTTTGCAAAAAGCTGCAGTTTCCAGTAGAGGGTTTTTAAAAATCCTTGTTATTTATTTATTTAATTAGTAATCACTTTTTCTTTTTTTAATCAGTGAACTAACTTGATTCTTAGGGTGAAAAGCAAATCAGATGATGAAAGCTGATCCAGGAACCACGGGAGAATACATAAATATGGGGGCACACGCAGGAGTTCTGCCTTTCTTGTGCAGTGGTGGAGGGTTTTGCTTCACCCCCAAATCCACCCAAGAGCTGAGAGCAGGATCTGGCCTCTCTGCTCAAGGCTGAGCCCCCCTGGCGCTGCAGATACTGTGCTCCCAGGCTGCCCCATCGGAAACAGAGATTATTTTTCCTCTTTAAGAACCAAGGCACGAAATAAATAAAACTCCCCGTCCTTTTCTACTTTTTCCCCCAGCGAGCGCTGCCCCCCCTGCCCTCCCCTTCCCGGGTTATTAACCAGCCCCGGGCCGGGATGGAGCCGCGATCCCCTCGCTGTCCCCGCGCCTCGCTGCTCCCAATCAATCACGGCAGAGCGGGGGTTAACAAGCCGTGACTCCATCCTCCATCTCCCTGTCCCGGGGGCTGCCGTGAGCAATGGCCACGGCTTGCCGGGAAAAGAGGCAAAAATGGGAAATCCAGGGAAGGCAGCGAGGGGGGGCTGGGCCAGGGGCATCCCCAAATTCCCCCAAAATGCGAATGTTGAGATGCTCAAACGCTGTTCTCTCAGCGGTGCTCTTTGATGGTCCAACCAGTCAGAAAAGGCAGAGATTGAACAAATATCTCAGTGACAGAGTTACCTGGAAAAGGAGGCTAAAACAACAAAAGACAATTATAGAAGAAGAACAAGGGCATGATTTTCCTAATGTAATTTCAGGCGCTCAGAACAGTCCTGGCCTGGTAAGTGAATCTTTAACTTCTCTTTCAAGTAGCCTTTAGCCACAGAGATCAGATATCTGTTTCTGCTGCTCCTATTATCAAAAGAAATCCGTATTAGTTCAGTTTTTTGCTTGGAATTCAAGAGGAAAATGTTTCCTTCCCCACAATTTTATATATTTATCCCTTTGGCTAAAGCCTTTGATTCTGCAAAGTGCAATTAGCGAGTGGCTGGTGTGCAGTTTGACTTCTAACCAGAGAAGCTCCCAGTGCCAATGGGAAGCAGGGCTTTAATGAAACACAACGCTTCTTCTGTAATTTATTCCGACCCACTGACACCTGAGCCAGTGGCAGGCGTGCACGTGCAGGAGTTTATAGTAATAATAAAAATAATAATAATGATGATGATGGTGTCCTTGTCAGCCGCAGCCCTGCGAGCACCACAGAAAGCAAAGGCAAAGCAGAGCACAGAGCCATGAAATTCAGTCCAGGTTAAGGAGATATTTCCTGAACACTGCCAGGGATCCAGGGGCAGCCACAGCTGCTCTGGGCACCCTGTGCCCGGCCCTCATCACCCTCACAGGGAGGAATTCCCTCCCAGTATCCCACCCAGCCCTTCCTCCTGGCAGTGGGAGCCCTTCCCTGGGTCCTGTCCCTCTGTCCTTGTCCCCAGCCCCTCTCCAGCTCTCCTGGAGCCCTTCAGGCCCTGCAAGGTTCTTCCCAGAGCCTTCCCTCCTCCAGGCTGAGCAATCCCAACTCCCTCAGTCATTCTTGATAGGAGAGATGTTCCATCCTTCCAGCCATCTTTGTGGCTCGCCCCAGTTATCCACCTGAAAGACAAATCCCCTGCTGGAAGGGGAGTGGGTGGGGTGAGAGCCCCCTGCCTCTCGGGGGGTGAGAGCCCCCAGCCCCTCGGGGGGGTGAGAGCCCCCTGCCCCTCGGGGGGGTGAGAGCCCCCTGCCCCTCGGGGGGGTGAGAGCCCCCAGCCCCTCAGGGGGTGAGAGCCCCCTGCCCCTCGGGGGGGTGAGAGCCCCCTGCCCCTCGTGGGGTGAGAGCCCCCAGCCCCTCGTGGGGTGAGAGCCCCCAGCCCCTCGTGGGGTGAGAGCCCCCTGCCCCTCGGGGGGGTGAGAGCCCCCTGCCCCTCGGGGGGTGAGAGCCCCCTGCCCCTCGTGGGGTGAGAGCCCCCTGCCCCTCGGGGGGTGAGAGCCCCCTGCCTCTCGGGGCGTGAGAGCCCCCTGCCCCTCGGCAGAGCCTGGCTCATCCCAGGGCTGGGCACAGGGACCTCACCTCGGAGGAAGCCCCGGAGAGTGAGGGCTGTGAGGAGCTCCCTGCTGAGATGACAGCACAGCTTCACCCTCCGGGAGCACAGGCACCTTTGATTGAGTGAGAGATGTGTGAGACAGAGCTGACTCGGGCAGGGAGGTGCATTTCGGGCAGCAGCAGCACATTCCTGTCCAGTCACCTCCAGGTACCACTCTGAGCCATCTCTCTCAACGCCCATCTCCACAATTCCCACTGCAGGGGAGGGATATGATGGATGAGGTCAGCCAGGATGATTGAACTCCCTCTCCTGGCCTTAAACCCAGGGATTTATTGAACAATTCCAGCACAGCTGATGCCTGTGGCTCCGGCGGGGTCTCCCTGTGGGTGATGTCCTCGAGTTGTTCCCTGTCACGGCTGTCAACTTTATTTGTGGCATCTACAAATTGTCTGGGGCCCCTTGTGACAGCTGAGACCTTTTACCTGGGCAGGGCAGGTCTGAGTGGGGTTCGATGGGGCTTTTCTCCAGGAGAGCTCCCTGCACCATCAGGGCAGGGAGCCCCCAAACCTTTGGCCGTGAGATGGAAACGGGGACTGGGCAGAGCTGCAGGAGGAGATGCAAACCCACCTAAGCAGCACCTCTGTGTCCCCTGTCCTTCCTCCCCACCAGCTCTGCCTTCACTCAGACCCTCCCAGGGCTGCTCTTCATCCCTCCCCAGCTCAGCATCTGCATCAGGGAGAGCACGGAGCAGCCCCTGGGTGTGTGCTGGGGCAGGCACAGCCCAGCCCTGGCACAGCCCAGCCCTGGCACAGCCCAGCCCTGGCACAGCCCAGCCCAGCTCTTGCTGGCTCTTCTAACCCCCGGGAGAGAGGGAGGGGAGGGGTAAGGAACCCCCCAACCAGGTGCAGGGTGGGCAGGTCTCAGGTGCAAGGGACACCTGGGTGGGCCAATGGACCCCCCCAGGGTTGCAGGGCATCTTTTGAGCTCTGCCAATCACTCGATGCCCCTCTGGAATGGCAGGATTGACAGACAGCACCCAGCAGGGGTCGGGGCAGGGAGAGGGGGAAGTGATTGACACCTGGGAGAGGACAGGGTACCTGGGACAACCGATGGCATCACACTGCTACAGCACCACACCATGGCTGCCTTTGGGGCAGGAAAACCTTCCCCAGGTGCACCATAACGACGACTTTGTGGCTTCGTGTGAGGCCCCTGTAGCCTGGCTGGGCACAGGAGAGGGATTGTTTGCCTCTGGGACGGAGAGCAGAGCTCGCAGCAGCAGTGACTCAGAACAGGATTTAGGGGTCACAGGTGTTCAACTCCCTCGTCATGACTCCCAGCACAGAGCTGCAGGAGAAGGACAAGTTGATGTGACCCTTGATTGAGCTTTAAATAATAAATTTAAACTGAAAAAAAAAAAGAACGAAGAAAAGCTGAGACTGTTCTGGAGCCTGCAGAGTGCAGGGGGATGTGACTGAGGGGACCTGCCTGGAGGCTGGGCCAGCACTGCTCATCACACCAGAGGGCAAAGGGCTGCCCTGGGCAGGGGGGCTCCCTGGAGAGGCTGCAGAGCACCAGGGCAGAGGAACTGAATTCCTGTACGTGTGTCAGGCTGGAAGCAGAGCCCAGAGCCTGTCAAGCCCAATGCTGAAGAAGCCCTAATTGCTGGAAGCTGAAGGCAACCTTGGAGGAGGACACCGTGCAGGGCAGCGGGGCTGGGGAGGGCAGGGGAGCAGGGATTTACTGCTGCTCAGAGCCCATCAAATGAGGTCTGGTATTGCTACAAACCAGAGGCTTTAACTCAGCTGCTGGAGCAGAGGAAGAGCTGCATTGGGAGGAGCAGGAGGGAGAGTCACCACGGCCCTTCCTGACCCCAGCTCATAAATCCCTCCTGCTGTGCCCTGGAGAAAAGGCTGTCCCTCTCTGCCCTCGAGATGTTCCCAACACTTGAAGCTCTGCAGCAGGGCCGTGGCTGTAACTCACCCTGAGCTCCTCCAGCTGCCCGCAGGATCCAGGCTCCATGGCTGCTGGGGCACATCTGGCCAGCTGTGCTCCCAGGTGGGAGCTGGGGGGGGCAGCAGGCATGGCCAGGGGGGTGCAGGGACCCCTCCCCAGGACACACTGGCCTGCCAGGTCCCCCTGAAGGGGGACAGACCTGAGGTGGGGAAGGAACTTTCCAGAGTCGCTCTGGCAGGAACCAGGGAGATTTCTGCCTCCCTCAGGATCAGGGAGTGGAAAACATCTGGGCACATCAATTACCTGTGGCTGCAGGAGCCTCAGCAGCACCTCAGGCTGCCTGGCACACCCCTGGGGCCCTGCACAGCCCCTGGGCTCGCTCTGGGGCCCAGCACCCCCACCCACACCGGGCTGGGCCGGGCATGCTCCACCCACTGCACCTGCACAGGTCTCAGGGGCTTCACAGGACTGGAAAGTGGGGAAATAATCCTGAGGATTAACTAAGTGGGGTTAAGCCTAGCTGGGTTTAGGTCCCTCCTTGAGGCTGTGGTTTGGCTTAATGGAGCCCGAGTGCACTAATTGGCTTTAATTGTGCAGAGCAGCCTCACCTTGAAGCCCACCTGCTCACCCCAAGTGCCATTTAAGCCCAGTGCAGGCAGTGCTTTGAGACTGCTCCTCTCCAGCTCTCCTTTATTTGTGGCTTGCCTTGTCTCCAGTCCCATCTCCTGCCTCTCAGGACCCTGGAGGCTCCTTCCAGATGTGGCTGTCACCGTGCTTGGGTACCCACAGCATGTCCTGTACCTTTGTGTGCAAACCTGGCCTTGTTTGAAAACCTCTGCTGGTCACCATCAAGGTATCTGATGCTAACAGAGTTGTTGTCCGTTTCCCCAATTTATTTCCGCCACAATCTGTGCTCATTTGGGATAAGTTAACCTTGATATTCCCAGTTTCCAGCAGCCCAAGGCAGCACTGGCCTGCTTGGCCATGGTGCTCTTGTGTAAGTCATCTCCCAGCTCAGCGAGCACTGGCAAACACATCAAGCAAGGAATGAGCTAAAATTTCCAAATCATCACTCAGAATAAAATGTGACTTGTTGGAAAATGTCAACATGGCTGTTTTGACAGACTTTTTTCCATCTAAGCAGATTTGTCAAAGCCAGCCCTCTCCCTCTGAACAGATCTTGTTTTCTGCTTCTCCAAAGGGAAGAAGGGCTTCAGTGCAGCAGCTCCTGACCCTGCCAAGGTCCCACAACATCCTTTCGAGCTGCAGAGTCAGAAATTCAGCTCCAAGCTAAAAGCTTGGACTCACGGGGAGGAACTGTCTCTTTGCTGGAAGGATAAAAGCCAGGTGGAGTCCCTGAGGTGAGAGCAGAGAGGAGCAGGGTGGGATCCCCGCTGCTCCCCGGCCTGCAGCTCCCCTCTCCTGCCTTTAATTACGTTGTAGAAAAGTCTCACAACTCAGCCATTCAAGGTGGCATTTGAGAGAAATGATTCCCTTTAGCATAGCTGACAGCTAATTTGTGTAAAGTTTAATTACAGCTAGCATTAATTAACTGGCAGTGTGTTGCGATACTGAAGCACGGCCATCTGTTCTTTGAACTGCCTCCCCCAAATTGCAGCCCCAAAAATTTTGGTGCTGGGGAGGTTGCTCTGGTGGAGCTGGGGTGGCCACAGCTGCAGTGGGAGGGTGTCACCCGCCGATGGTGATGGAGCAGGGGGTGAATCACAGCTCCCAGCAGTGCTGCTCTGCGGGGACCGGCCCTGGAGGATGTGGAACCACGGATTTCAGGGGAGGATCAGCTCTTAGCTCACAGCTCAGGGAGGCTGTGGTTGGCTGGTCCAGCAGCACGGGCAGGGCTCCTTGTGGGAGCGTTTGGGGTGTGCTGTGTGGAGGAATGTGTGGGATCTGAGGGCTGGGAGAAAGGCTCCAAAGCTGGCAGCCCTGCTGCGGGACAGGGCTGCTGGAGGGGCACCAACCCCATCCCTTCTGGAAAAGCAAGGCTGGCCATGTCCCCAGCCTGGAAAGAGAAGCCCAGCATGCTCACACGAGTGCCCAGTCCCCAGCTGTGTCCCAAGGTGGGTTTGCAGTTGTTCCTGGGTTCGAGCTGTCCATCTCCTGGCAGACACGAATGGCCTTAGTCTGAGCCAGCAAAAACCAGGCCCTGGGAGCTCATTTTGGCACCTTCTGCCAGAGGCTGCCCTGTGGATGCTGGGAGGTGAGTGGCGCTGCTCCTCAAGCCAGTTCATCCTTCAAACAGACCAGGACCCCGTGGGTGAAACTGGGACGGGGCAAAACCCTGCCACCAAAGCTGCCCCAGAGCTCTGCCCTCAGCAAACCCAGCCTCACCTCAGAGCAGCTGCTTTGATCTCATCATCTCATCATGTAAATCCAGCTGAAAACAAATACATCTCCAGTGAGAGACGAGATGGCCCCCAGGCTCTGGGCCAAGCCCTCGGATTCGGCTTTGAACAGGGCTCAGCAGCTGCTGGTGGGAGGAATTGCTTTGGTCAGACTGCAGCTCCCAGCTTGTGCCAGCTGCTGGTTTCAGGGTCAAACAGAGCCTTTCCTCCAGCTCCCCAAATGGAGCAGTAATTTAATCCCTCAGCCCAACACTGTGTCTTGGGTCCTGCTTTTCCTCTCCTGAGCTCTCCACTCTTGCCCTTGAGCTGGCTCATGCAGGGAATGGTTTTGCTGGTGCTGGGATGGAGCCTCGCTGGGATGGAGCCTCTCTGGTGGCCCTGACCCTGCTGGTGCCAGTGTGACTCCCCTGTGCACTCCCAGGGGGTAGTGAGGGTGAAATGCCACCTCCCAGCAGCTGGCTGCAGTTCTGCTTCCACCTTCCTGTCCCAGGAGCTGGGGTGGTGGCTGCCCCCAGGCACCCAGGAGGGGCAGTTCTGCTGTGAGCTCCCTGCCTGCTGTGGATGCAGCAGGAAATATTCCTCACCATCCCACAGCAGCCACCACCCAAACCCACCCCACAGCAGCCATCACCCAAACCCACCCCACAGCAGCCACCACCCAAACCCACCCCACAGCAGCCATCACCCAAACCCACCCCACAGCAGCCACCACCCAAACCCACCCCACAGCAGCCATCACCCAAACCCACCCCACAGCAGCCACCACCCAAACCCACCCCACAGCAGCCATCACCCAAACCCACCCCACAGCAGCCACCACCCAAACCCACCCCACAGCAGCCATCACCCAAACCCACCCCACAGCAGCCACCACCCAAACCCACCCCACAGCAGCCACCACCCAAACCCACCCCACTGCTCCGGAGCCCTGGGGGTTCCTGCAGCCCAGCTGATGGGACACACTCAGGGCTCTGCTTTTGGTGCTGCTTTCCCCAGGTCTGTTCTGCCAGGCCTGCTGCACCCCGGAGCCCAGCAGTGTGCAGCTGTGCCAGCTGGGCTGCTCTGCTGCTGCTGCCAGGCATCCCGTGGGCATTCCTGGCCTGCCAGCCTGGCCTGTGTTCCCGTGAGCAGCAGGATTGCCCAGCCCCGTCAGGATGCCTGGATGCAGAGGGGGGAGCTGCAGCAGGCAGGGTGACCCTGGGGTGCAGGGGTGCTGCCTGCAGCTCTGCTTGGAGGGGTCACAGCGGGGCTGGAGAAGGGGAAATGTCCCTGCCTGCGCCACTCCGGGCTGCGGGCAGAGCCCTGGCAAGCAGGGGTGGTAATTAAATGTTTGCTGGTGATTAAGGTGTCTTTATGCAAAGCAGCCTGGCAGAAGGGGATGGTGCTACACGGAGAGCATCTTGTCACTGCTGCCGTGAGCTGGAGCTGGGGACAGGCAGGCAGAGCCTGGGAGGGAGAGGGACAAGCTCTGAGGGAGCTCTCCTGGGACCCAGGAGGGGACGGGGGGGTCAGCAGATCGGCAGGGTCCCACATTCGGGGGAAATCGACACAGCTGACTGAAAGACAGCCAAAACCCAAAGGGTTTGGAGCCGTTCTTCCTGACCGTGGCTCGGGCTGCCGCTGCACCCCGGGGGAGCGGGAGGGGTAAAACCGCCCCGGGGCAAGGTGGGCGGCAGTTCCCACCTGGGCTGCTCGCAATTAGCCTAATGAAGCAGTTCGTGGGATATTGTTGCCCTCTATTGGGCCCAGCCTGAACGGCCGGGACGGGCTGAGTGCCCTGGCCGGGTGGGGAAGGGTCGGGGGCTCTTCCCAGCCTCGGGGGGAGCGATGCTTCCCCAGCCGTGTGCTGGAGCTCCTTCCTCCCCGAGCCCTCGTGAGCAAAGAGCCAGAGCTAATGCCAGATGGAGGTAATGAGCCTTGCCGGGGCTCCGCTGGAATTTGGATCGGAGCATTTGCAGTCTCCGGGGATGAGTCAGTTCTGCGTTGTCCTGGCGGTGGGCTGGGAACGAGCCCGCGTTATTTCAGGGGGTTTGTGACTCCCCGGGGCTCCTCTGGGCTCCCCTCTGCTGCCCTTGGGCACAGAGCCCCCAGCAGCACAGACCCGCCTGCAGCACTGCACACACTGCACAGAGCCCCCAGCAGCACTGCACACACTGCACAGGAGCACCAAAGCACTGTCCAGGCTGCACAGAGCCCCCAGCAGCACAGACCCGCCTGCAGCACTGCACACACTGCACAGAGCCCCCAGCAGCACAGACCCGCCTGCAGCACTGCACACACTGCACAGAGCCCCCAGCAGCACAGACCCGCCTGCAGCACTGCACACACTGCACAGGAGCACCAAAGCACTGTCCAGGCTGCACAGAGCCCCCAGCAGCACAGACCCGCCTGCAGCACTGCACACACTGCACAGAGCCCCCAGCAGCACAGACCCGCCTGCAGCACTGCACACACTGCACAGAGCCCCCAGCAGCACAGACCCGCCTGCAGCACTGCACACACTGCACAGGAGCACCAAAGCACTGTCCAGGCTGCACAGAGCCCCCGGCTCAGGGGCAGGTGAAGGCACCACTTCACCTCTTCCCTGCCCTGCCCAGACCTGGCTCTGCTCTCCTGTGGAGGAGCTGTGCCTTTACCGGGGCGTGTGGAGCTGTTCCCGAGGGCTGGGTGTCACCTGCAGGCGGTGACACCGATGGAGGGGCCAGCAGAGCAGCTTCCCCTCCTCCCTGCTGTGGCTCCCAGGTGCTGCAGAGGCCCTGGGCTGGCTGAGGCTCAGACTTTGGGCTCTGTCATCTCAGGGAGCTGTGCATGGGCTGGCCCCACAGGGACACTGGCACAGTAGAGAGAAAAGCTTTTAGCAGATTGATCCAATGCTGGTTTTGAACTCATTCCAGTGCAGGGGAGCAGAGGCTCACTTGTCAATGACAGGCTGCACACGTGGGGCACAGCAGGGCTGCAGAGCCCTGGGTGGGATGGGCAAGGTGCAGGCAGGGCCAAGGGGTACCCAAAGAGGTTCCTCTCCTTCTCCTGCTCCTCTCTGCTGGCTGTTTGTGCCAGCCCTGGCACTCTGCTGGGATGCTGAGGGGTTACAGCACAGCTTGGCAGTGCTGCTCTGGAACAGGAACGCCCCGTGGAGCTGGGGAAACTCTGCAAACCCAAGAGCAAAGGCACCAAAACAAACAACAGCTCCATGAAAATTAAATATCCGGAACTAGAAACGGCTTGCTGCTCTTTCCTCCTTTTAAGCGAGAGCAAGTAGGCAGAGTTGGAGTAGCTGGGAGTGCGGTAAATGATGGCATGCCTTTGAGCTAGCAGCTGGGTGAATGTCTCAGCCCACGCTGGCTGTGTGCTCCCCTGTCATCTGCTCACGGGGATAATAGAGATAAAACAGCCCAGGGATGGATTCCCAGCAGAACCCTTCTGCCAGGTGTCTCCTCGTGCTGTAGGAAGGGACTTCAAATAGAAAAGAGAGGCAGCAGTGCCAAAATCTGTCTGGTGAAGTGGAGGGAGCTGCAGCAGGGTAAATCCGAGGCCCTGGGAAGGAGGAGGTGGATGGGCTGACCTTGTGCTGCAGAGGGACACTGCCCTCAGAGCCTCACAAACCCTGCCCAGAGAGGCCCGGGTGGGCTGACCTTGTGCTGCAGAGGGACACTGCCCTCAGAGCCTCACAAACCCTGCCCAGAGAGGCCTGGATGGGCTGACCTTGTGCTGCAGAGGGACACTGCCCTCAGAGCCTCACAAACCCCGCCTGGTGTCAGGGGATGAGCTCAGGTTGATGTGTCAAAGCAAGCAGGGCCCTGGCCAGGTAATGATCAGCAGGGACTCCCTGTATTGCAGAGGGCTGATCAATAATCTTTAGTGAGACACCCATTGCTTTTATAGACATGACACAGGTGCACCCAATCTGTCCTCCAATCCAAACACCAGCACCACTGGCTCATGAGGAAACCTCCCCTTGGTAGACACATCCCATACCACATTCCACAGGTGCAGCAAGTGAAGATAAGAATTGTTTCTCCTTTTTTCTCTGCTCTCCTCACAGCCCTTTCCCAGGACAGTGCCTGGAGAAGCTGTGTTTCTCTCTGTGGCCAGAGAGCTGCTGCCACACTGATGGATGGCTTTGTCCTCCTGCCATCCTGCCTGGCTGCAAGGACTGACAGTGCCTGCAGAAATTATTTGCTTTGCATCTTGCAAAGGCCTCTTTGAAGACCTGAACAAATATTTGCACAGTGCTGTTCTTGAGCACCATGTCACTGCTCTAATTCCATGGAATCTGTGCCATGGAGCTTTTATTCCTGCAGGGAAATCCAGCACTGGGTCTGCCTGGTTCTGCCTTTGCACCAAGTGCTTCCAGGACTGTCCTGGACAATCCACACCAGGAAGGATGTGAGGAAGGTTCAGCAGAGCAGTTGAGCTGCAAACCAGCAGCACTGGGCAGTGCTGGGTACACCAGAGCTTTCCTGGAAAGGTCAGGTCCGGATGAAGATTTAATATATTTATTTCACTGGCCGAAGCAAATGCCTCTCAAATACTAATTAAATGTGTGCCACTCAGCCAGGGCTGTTGCTGGGGTTATTTTTCTTGCTCCAGTGACAAATATGGCCAATTAAATCAACAGCATCTCTTTTCTTGCATTCATTTTCTCTCTCTCCATCACATGCTTGAAGGAGAGCAAAATCAAACTGACAGCTGATAGGGTTTTCAAATCCAATGGGCAAAGTGCTTGGAGCCTCTTCCTTTGGACTGCAGGGCTCTTCTGGAGCCCCCCTCCTTCTGTGAATAAATCTCCATCTCAAGCCTTGTTTTAGCCCTTCTCCAGTCTCCCTGTGTGATTTCCACCCGCTGACCTTGCATGTGGCTCTGTGCTGTGTCCTGACAGGAGCTGCACACCCAGTCCTGCAACAGGTGAGCTGGGAGACCTGGCCCTGCATCAATCCCTGCTGCTGGGCCTGGCTCTGATGGCTTCCTGCAGCCCCAGAGGGGAACCTAACAAGGCTGAGCCCTCAGGGATTATTTTTGCTGTATGCCCAAAGGGGGTGAGTGATTTTCCTTAGGAAATCCAACAAACTGAGGGATAAGAATGGGAAAGATGCTGAGCTCTGTGCTGCTCAGGGTGGGCTGGGCTGATGCTCAGCTCCTCTCCTTATCTGGGTAAATGTTGTGCTGATGAATGAGGCCAGAGCCACATATCAAAATCAATCAGGATTCCAGTTAATTAGAGCAGTCGGGACCAGGTCAGGTTTTTCTCCTCTTTCCTCCAGCCTTGTGGCAGAGGGGCACAGAGGTCAGAAAAAAATCCACTCAGATCTCCATCCTTGAAGTACTACAGTAGTTTACACTTAGTCAATAAACAAGAGTAATAAGGAGAGGCTTTGTGGAATGGGTAAAGAGGGAGCCTTGGCTGTGCCCTGCTCTCCAAGGACCTCAGCCCCCTGCCTGTAAAGGGGAGCCTGGATTTCCTCTGCTCCTGCTGCCAGACTCCTGGGCTTCCCCACAGAGCATTCACAGCCCCTGATTTCTGGGAGAGGATAAGACACCTGAGTCAGTGAAAGACAAGGGAAGGCTCTCTGCTGCTCTGATGTTTCTGGTGTCAGTCACCTTGTGAGGCAGGGAAACTGGCTCTCTCCTTTTAATTACAGTCAGTATTAAACCTCAGTGCTCAAGGTTCAGATTCCTACCTTTGGCCTGCCCAGGGTCTGTAGATCACTCAAATCTCACATCACCTCTCAGCAGTTTTTACATGCTGCTGCCAAGGCTCAGTGCTGGCTCTCTGCAAGGAGCCAAATGTCTCCAGTGGACAGGCTGCATGCCCACGGGGTAATCAGCCACCCCAACGGCTCCTGCTGATCTGTAAATTAAATAAGGTGACAATTCAATCCACCTTGGTGTTCTGGTGGTGCAGTCAATGGCTCCCAGTGCTGGATCAGCAGCTGCTCCCCTCTGGGTCACAGTCTGGTGACTCTCCCAGCAATAAACCCAACCATGTTTGTGCAGGGAAAAGCCTGCAATAAAATGTGCAAGAAACGGCAAAGAACTGCCTGATAAATGAGGTCTGTAAGTCACCCTTTGAGGCCACGCTGGAGCCTGGTTATTGCTTAATAGAGTGGGTGCAGTGGAGCTTGGTTTATGGGGTAGGAACTTGCCAGGAGGAGGGCAGGCTCCTGGCTCAGCTCAGCCCAATGCTGGGGTGTTCCCAGGGCAGAACCACCAGAGGAGCTTCCACCTGGGCTGTTCTGGGCTCCCACTGCAGGAGCAGCCTTGGCTCTGGTGGGTTCATCAGGGCTTTGGCTGCTCCAAGCTCCTGAGCCCATGAGGCTGCCGTCACTTTCCCCAGCTCTCCCAGTGAATTTTCTGCACGGGGCTTGTACTGAATATTTCAAGTTATCCCTTTTTTGGCATAAATGTGAAGCTCTGCATATACCATTTCCCTTCTGCTTGAGCTCTGGGACATGGAAAAACCAGGGCTCCTTTCCCAGCAGCTGCTGTCTTCTCATCTCCTGCTTTTCTGTGTGATTTGGTGACAATTAACTCACTGCCATTGCCTCACTTCTGCAGCAGCCATGAATCCTTCTGGAAGAGTTTCCTGTTCCACCTCCCAGCATGGCCTCTTCCAGACCTCATCCATTCCTTAACCTGCCTTAACTTCCCTCTCCTGCTTGCCAAGCAAAGTGCAGCTGAACTGGGACAGACACAGGCACGTCCCTGAGGTGCTGTGGGATTTGTGGGGTGGAGGATGTTCAGCTCCACCCCTGCTCTCACATCAACAGCCCCACCTCGGCAGGGCCCAGAGCCCTTATTCCCCTTTCCCCACTCCTGTACTGTCTGCTGGGGTTTATTTTGAGCCCTGGGATGGTGCTGCCTCCAGAGAAGTCAACCATGCCCACCCAGCTGCCAGGGCTGTGTCCCAGCCTGGCACTGAGCTGTGCTGGCAGTGCCATTAGTGCTGATGGAGGGCTCTGGCTCTGACAGCTCTGGGCTGGAGGTCAGGCTCGCTGTGCACACACTTCAGGTTTCAGCACAGAAAGCTTTGATAATATTAAATGCAGCAAAGGGTTTCTCTCTTACCCAGACCCTGTTCCCTTTTTTGTTGCTCCTTTTTAAATTAAGGCACTGCAGTGTTGTGTTGTAAGAAGGATCTATTTTTCTACTGACCCATTTCAGTAAAATTTCAGCCCATCTAGAGCATATGCTTCTTGTGAAGATGGAAAGAAATTCACAGATATTAAGGACAAGGAGATCAACTCATCTCACCTCATGCAGAACAGCCTGGAGAATCCAGCCCTCTGCAGCTGGGTGCCACCCTGGCTTTGTGTGACACTACCAAGAACCAGCTCCAGCCCTGGCTCAGGGTCCTGTCCAGCTCTGGGGTTGTGTTCCCCCTCCTCAGCCAGATGTGAGGCAGCAGCCAGCTGTGGCCCTGGTGCCAGCAGCACACAGGACAGGCTCTCAGCCTGCTCCCTGTGTCCCCAGCATCCTTCCTTCCCTTCCAGGGCTGGCCTTGCCTGCCTCAGGACAGGGCTGTGGACACAGGGAGGATTTCAGGCCAGCCCCAGATGCTCAGCAGTGGATGAAGATGATGCTTGTGCAGCTTAGCTAAGCCAGCCCTATCCCCTCCTAAGCTGCTGGCAGCACTTACCTCCAGAAAGCAATTAAAAGCCCTAAATGAGCTTCCTGGCACTGAGCACCATCCAAAGGACCTGCCTGCTCAGGAGACAGCAGCCTCTGCCTTCTCAGGTGCTTCCAAGGCCTCGTGCTGCACTGGAAGTGATTCACAGCTCCCACCAGGCTGCACACCCTGCAGAAGAAGGCAGTTTTCTTGTGAACTGACTTAAAAATCATTTTTCCCCATTTGTTCCACAAATGAAATGAACCAGCTCAGTCTGAGAACTTGCAGAAAGACTTGTTTCCATCAAGCCCTTGGAAATGCTGTCATGTTTCATTCCAGGAGAAATTGGTTTGAAACTTCTCCACTGCCAAAAAAAAAAAAAAAAAAAATCTGAAACTACATTTTCTTCTCTTCCTCCCACCTGGAGCTGTCTGGATTGCCTTGGGCCAGAAGTGATGGATTCAGGTCCACTTTGTCAAGGGCCAGTGCATGTATTCATGTCTCTCCTCCAAGCCCAAATAACTCAGGTGCTGTTATTTTCAGAAGCCACAAAGGTTTCTGCATTGCAGGGACCTTTCTTCTCCGTTTTGCAGGATGATATTTTCAGACTATATTTTTCTGAACTCCTGGCCTTTTGAGTACTAATGTAACCACTGAAAAAGAAAACAATCCAAGGCAAGAATCTTACTTGATGGCCATAATTGTGTCGTCCTGCTGCATGGTCCAAAAGTGCTCTGAAGAGAGCCCAGTCCCTGGATGGTGCCCAGGAGAAATAGGCTGGTTTATGTTTTAGGAAAAGCCTTGGATTTGGGAGCTCAGCCTTGCTGCAGCTGTGCAGGTTTGATGTCTTGGTCAAAGTATGTTGGAACTGCTCGTTTTCTTAATTTTTGGCATTTACTAAAGAGGGTTTATGCCTTTTGTGTGAGATTAAATGCTAATGGTGGTTCTGTGAGTGTTTCCAGCTCTGTATCCCCATTTGCAGTTGGGACTTGGCTGCCTGCCCCATCCCCAGTGGGTGTTGGAGTCACAGGAGCCAGCCCAGGGAGCCAGAGCTTCCTGCAGCTCGTGGAAATGCACCCAGAGCCTGCCTAGACAGGACTCCTGTCCCTGCTGTGTCTGGAGAAAAGATGCAGATCTGTTTGCATCGTGTTAGCACATAAATCCAGCTCCCCTTAGGGCGCTTAGGCACATTTGGATAATGACCTGGAACAACCTGGGTAGCAGGAGGTTCCATGTACCTGTCAGGGCAGCCTCTGTGAGCGGGGAGACTGCCAGCCAGCAGGCAAAGGCAGCCAATTATGCCACGCTCAGAAGCATTTCACTCTTTTTTTGTGCATCTCCCCAGCTCCACAGAGCAAATCCTGCTGTGGAGACCTGTGCCTCCCACTGGCATCCCCTCCTGTCTGAGGAGAGGGTGTGCACAGTGCCCTCAGTGTTTGCAGCCTGCCTCTTCTGCTGCTGCAGCTCAAAGCTGTGCTCTCCTCTGCAGGGACTCCCCTGAGCTGCCCTGGTGCTCAGGGACAGCCTGTGGCAGCCCCTCTGGGTGCAGGGGGCTTGGGGGCTCTGCTCCTGCCCAGAGAGGGACGGAGTGCTGGAACTGCTTCATGTTTGCCCCATATCAGATGGCTAAAAAGACTTTCTCTGCTGTCTATAAAAACTGACTTTTAAATTGTGGTAACGGTGAAGAAAGCTGGGAAAGGAGGGGAAAGCATAAGGCAGCAGTGTTGTCCCTCCCTCACAGTGTTTGACAGCAGAACTCCCATCCTTCAGGCAATTCCCAACTCAGATGGTGACTGCTCAGTGCCCAGAGGAATGCCAGTCTGGTGGGAGTGCAGCAACTCCACTGCTTGTCAGAGCAAACCAGGACTGAATATGCAATGAACCCAGCTTGGTTCAGAACCACAAATCCCTAAAAACCTGTACTTTTTAACAAACAGCCCTTTTGGTTTAATGGCCCATGTGAGACCAAACCTGTGGTTTCCAGTGCAGTTGTGTTGGACCTGTAGTTAAAAAAATCACTTGTGTACCAGGCAACTGATTTGTTACTGGCCCCCTTGGGCTCTGTTTGAGACAGATTTCACTGGGAAAAGAGCTACAGAAAATGTCAGCAGACAGTGTGTGTGTGTGCCAGAGACTCCCAGCAGCTGGGATTTCAAATCGATTTATTTTCCCCTCATCTAAAGAGTTTTACACTTACAGGGAGACATTTTGATGTATTGGGAAACAATACAAGGAAAAGGTTTGTGGTGTGGTGAGAAGGCAAAGGCTTTCCAGTAGAATGAGGGATGAGGAAGACATTGGGGGAGCCTTTTTGAAGGTGCATTTCTGCGTTGCTCCTGTGCTTTTCGTGATGGCATCCCTTCTGCAGTGCTGTCTGAAATCTTTGCCTCTTTACCTGCTCTCAGTGCTCCATTTCTGCCTCAGACCTGAGCTTTCTCTGCTGTCAGTGACCTGCCAAGGGGCAGCTCTGTCCTTGGGCTGCACAAGGAGCTGTGTGTCCGTGTCAGCTGGGACAGGAGTGGGGTCAGGAGCCTGCTGGGTCCTGGCTGCTCCAGCACCACCTCTGCCACCCCACAACTGGCAAGGCAGCAGGGACAGCCATCCTGAGCAGCTTCTGAAAGCCCTCAGATGGAAGGAGAAATCCAGGGTTTGCAGCTCTCAGGAGCTCAGATGGATGTGGGCAAAAGGACAAATCCTTTCCAAGAGGTTGGAGGATGAGGAAGAAGGGAACGGGGTACAGGGAAGGCTCCAGGGGTGAAGGAAGAGGGAAAGCTGGGTCTGGGTGGCCGGCAGGGCACCTGTGTGCCAGGCACAGGCAGCGTGGGGTGAACTCCCAGCCCTCAGCCTCCTGCAGAAGGAAGGAAGGAGAGCTGCAGACCTTGGCCAGGGTGGATTTCACTCACAGAGCCAAGGGGTGCCCTGGCTGCTGCCATCCCCTCTGGGGTTTCCATCTGCACCACTGCTGCCTCCCAGCCCAGGCTTTGGCTCCTGCTGCTGGGGCTGGGCCAAGGCTCCCTCCATGGTGGGGGGCTGTGCTGGGCTCTCTCCAATCCATCACTGTCAGCACCCACCCTGCTCCTCACCCTGCCCTGTTATAACCATGTGTTAAATACATTGCAGATGCTCCTGGACGTATTTTTGACCCATTTTCTCTGGAGTCCCAGCAATTTACTTTGTCGGAATAATTGCAATTTATTTAAATGTCAACAAGGCACACGTGGGAGACAGCAGTTGTGTGCAAGAGCAGAGCAATTACAGGGAACAGGTCCCATTTCAGCACTTGAGCCAAGATCAGAGCCAGGAGAAAGGAAAAGATCATTTGCCTCTATTAACTGATCACTTAGCCCCCCACTCCCCAAGCCCCCAGGAACCTTCCTGCCTCTTCCTTGGGCCATCACTGAAGGCACAGGCTGGGATAAAACCAGCCCTTCCTTTGGCATGCTCTCCACATGAGCATCTGCTCAGGCACAGGAATTTAGTGGTGGCTTAGGCCCACATAACTGCTCACAGAATCTGATTCTGGTGCTGCCCAAACAGCCTGAGCTGAAGCAGGGATCAGGGGAGCCTGACCTGTGTGGGATCATTGCAGGGATCACTGCAGGGATCAGGGGAGCCTGGCCTGTGTGGGATCATTGCAAGGATCAGGGGAGCCTGGCCTGTGTGGGATCACTGCAGGGATCAGGGGAGCCTGGCCTGTGTGGGATCATTGCAGGGATCACTGCAGGGATCAGGGGAGCCTGGCCTGTGTGGGATCATTGCAGGGATCACTGCAGGGATCAGGGGAGCCTGGCCTGTGTGGGATCACTGCAGGGATCACTGCAGGGATGAGAGGAGCCTGGCCTGTGTGGGATCACTGCAGGGATCAGGGGAGCCTGGCCTGTGTGGGATCATTGCAGGGATCACTGCAGGGATCAGGGGAGCCTGGCCTGTGTGGGATCATTGCAGGGATCACTGCAGGGATCAGGGGAGCCTGGCCTGTGTGGGATCACTGCAGGGATCACTGCAGGGATCAGGGGAGCCTGGCCTGTGTGGGATCACTGCAGGGATCAGGGGAGCCTGGCCTGTGTGGGATCATTGCAGGGATCACTGCAGGGATGAGAGGAGCCTGGCCTGTGTGGGATCACTGCAGGGATCAGGGGAGCCTGGCCTGTGTGGGATCATTGCAGGGATCACTGCAGGGATCAGGGGAGCCTGGCCTGTGTGGGATCACTGCAGGGATCAGGGGAGCCTGGCCTGTGTGGGATCATTGCAGGGATCAGGGGAGCCTGGCCTGTGTGGGATCATTGCAGGAATCACTGCAGGGATCAGGGGAGCCTGGCCTGTGTGGGATCACTGCAGGGATCAGGGGAGCCTGGCCTGTGTGGGATCATTGCAGGGATGAGAGGAGCCTGACCTGTGTGGGATCACTGCAGGGATCAGGGGAGCCTGGCCTGTGTGGGATCCCTGCAGGGATCAGGGGAGCCTGGCCTGTGTGGGATCACTGCAGGGATCACTGCAGGGACCAGGGGAGCCTGACCTGTGTGGGATCATTGCAGGAATCACTGCAGGGATCAGGGGAGCCTGGCCTGTGTGGGATCACTGCAGGGATCAGGGGAGCCTGGCCTGTGTGGGATCACTGCAGGGATCATTGCAGGGATCAGGGGAGCCTGGCCTGTGTGGGATCATTGCAGGGATCACTGCAGGGATGAGAGGAGCCTGGCCTGTGTGGGATTGCTGCAGCCCCAAGAGCACAGGCCCTGCAGGCCACATCCAGCAGGATTTACCCTCAGCACTAAATGTGGATGGCTTTTTTCCCTCTGAGGGTTTTGCAGCAGCCTGGCAGGGGCATGATGGCAGTTTGCTCATAATCAGATTTCGTGTCCTTTATTGGTGAGAGGGCAGGGTCCCTGTGGCCCTGGCACTGCCCAGACACACTCCAGGTTCTCCTGCCCTCCACAGCCAAAGGCCAGGAGCACAAAAAGCCCTCAGCGGGTAAGTGCTTGGCTCAGGACTCTTTGGCAAGCATCCCTGGTTCCCAGGCTGCCCTCCCCAGCAGGACATGCTGCTCCTTCGGCTCAGGCTGCAGCACCAGTGCAGCCCAGGCTCCAGAGCTGCAACGCTGCTAGCTGCAGCAGGGGAAGAGCTGGGGCCATCTAGTGACCTTCCACTGCAAACTCTGAGCTCCCAGTGCTCCCAGTTGCTGTCGGAAGATATGTGGGACACGTTTCCTCCCTGCTGCTGACAGAGCAATCCCCAGCTCGGCACTGAGCTGGCTGCAAGGCAGACCTGCACCCTCTTAATGATTTTTTTTTTTTTTTTTTGGCTAGGAGCTGATTTAGAAACTGGTGCATGTAACCACCTCCTTTCATCTAGGATGAAAGAGAAGGACAACCCACGTCTTTAGAGAAGAGGAAGCTGAACCAGTCAGAGCCCCCCAGAAGGTGAGCAGGGGAGAGGAGAAATGGGGATGTTGGTGGCTCAGGGGTTGTCACCAGGGCCAGGGTGGGCAGCAGGGGCTGGGCCACGTGCACCGTGCCCTGCATGTGTCTGGGCTCCGTGTGCTCCACCAGGTGCCTCACCTGGATTTCCCAGGGGTGCAGGCAATCTTCTCTCTGTTGTCATCAACTACAAGCACGATAATCTGCACCCTAATGCCTACAGGAGATTACAAAGCAGTGTTTTATGGACCTGCTGCAAAAGGACCCATAATCTGCCAATGCTCACAATTAAAAAAGGCAGTTCAGCAAATCTGGGCCCTTGCAAGTCAGTGCCCGTGTCTGGAAAGGGATTCCAGCTCCAGCTGTTGGCCTTGCAATAGAAGATGACATCTTTATTAAATATTGGTTCTGGAAATAATATCTTTTCTAGTTTTGGCAAAATGCCTTGCAAAGTTTGGACATAAAGCAAAGCCATCTCTGTTTAGCGAGGGGTTTTCTCCCCTCTTTTTAAACTATCTCTTTGTAAAAAAATGTGTAGAGATTGGTACTTATTTCAGAAATGCAGGTCTTGTGATAAAAATGAGTTAGTAACCCTGGTAATGGATTCCTTTGGAGAAAACCTGTCTGTGATGGAAAAAATTCCTAATATCCTACTCTCCTAATATAATTCCCAATATCCCACTCTCTCTGTGCCCACCACGCTGTGATGTTCACCCCTCACAGGAGTGGCACCCCAGTTTCCCCAGGGCCATCAGCCACATGGGTGCTCTCACTCTTGCCCCCTCCCCAGCCCAATTTCTCCCTGGCCTGTCCCTGCAGCCCCCTCCCTCCTGGGGTGCCTGGCAGATGCGTGCCTGCCCTGTGGAGCCACTGGTGCAGCAGAGCCAGGAACGTGGCTCCCTGGGGGAATCTGCAAAGTACAAGTTGTTATTACTCACTACAGCAGAACAATCAGCACGGGCTCTGTAATGCAGAAAGATGGATTGAAGCTGCTTAAGACCAGAGGAAAATGGAATCTCTGCTTGCAACAAGGAGTTTAACTCCTGCAATCCCCTCCTGAGCGATGAAAGCCGAGCAAAAGCCCAGATTTGAACATTGCTGGGTTCAGGGGTGAGATGGGGCTGTGCAGCAGAGCCAAAATCCCAGCTGGAGCCCAGCTTGGCACAAGGTGATCTCCAGATTGTCGTGGTGAGGGTGGCTCTCTGCACCTGCAGCTCTCTCCCAGGAGGCCTGGGGAGCATCCTGACACCTCACACTGCTCAGGTGTGAGCAGTGCCAGTAGAGCCCTCAGTGCCCCCTTTCCCTTCTCCCCTGCAGTGATCCCACTGCTCCTGCAGGGTCAGGATCCTCCACGTTCCCATCCCAGACACGGTCCCTGCCAGCTGGAGAGTCCTGCAAAGAGGACACAGCAAAGAACTTCAAACAGCTTTACAGTCATGAGGGCACTGTTTTCTTCTCACAGGCTTCTGGTGGATCCCAGGCTGTGCAGCAAGGAGCTCCTGGTTATTACACATTCCCCATTTCTTCCACAGACCGTGAGTCCAGCTTCCCCCTGCTTTGCCTGAGATGAATAGCAGATCCTCTGCTGTTACACCAAGGCAGCTTTAAACATTTGATAAACTAGCTATACAAACCTTTGTCATCCAGGGCATAAAACAACCTCTAACTGCTTAGGATTAAGGAGACACTTGTCTTAAATCAGCCAGTTATTTTAAATACTTCTCTGCTAGCTGTCAGTGCCCTGCCTGCCTGTTATCACACCAGGGGATTTGTGTTAGACTTGAGTGCCAGACTCTGCTCTGAGGCTGGGGCCTGGGCTGAGGAGGAGCTGGGGCTCCCAGGTGCCTCTCAGCAGCTTTCCCTGGCAAAGGGGAGCGAGTCTGGCATGCTGAGTGAGGAGTCAGGCTGCAAGGACTGGCCCAAGGAACTCTGATATCTCAGAAGGCTCCCAGGGCTGCTCATGGAGCACATGCTGACTGTCTTGCTCTTTTGGGGTAAAAGGAAAACCAGGGACATCCTGATCACAATAACGTGAGGCTGGAGAGGAACAGACAGCCCAGGTGCGTGCACATGGGGTGTGCAAAAATACAGATTTTCTTCAATGCTCAATTATCACACTTGACAATAAAATTTGTTTTGGTTTTATTCTTCTGGTCATGAGCTCCCAAGAGGAACTGCTGAAAGCAAGTGCACTCTGGCTGGGACTGTAGGGCTGAGGAAGAGGTTTTCAGCAGGGAAGGCTCCTCAGCTGCGGGGTGAAGCCGGGAAGGGAAAGGCTCCTGCTGTTTCCTTTTCCCACATCACTCCCTCCTGTGCAGACCCGAGATCTGGTGCCGGGAGGTTCAAACCGATGGGGGAGCGTTGGCACAGAGGTGAGCAGAGCTTTACCTGCCTTGGAATTCCGCTGATTTCACCGCTGCGGGCTCATCCTCTCACTGAGCCCCTGGAGAGGGAGCCGGGGAGGCTCAGCGAGGCCCAGGAGCCACCTCTGGCCGGCCCGGCTGAGCCCCGCTCGGCTCCTGGTTCTGCCCGCACCAGCTCCGTGCTGGGCACGCTGGAGCTGCCTCGGGGCCGGCGGGGCTGTGGGACCTGCTCCGTGCCGTGCCGGGCAAAGCGGAGCTCCTGCTCTGCTCTGGGCTAACCCGAGCTCTGCTCTGCTCTGGGCTAACCCGAGCTCTGCTCTGCTCTGGGCTAACCCGAGCTCTGCTCTGCTCTGGGCTAACCCGAGCTCCTGCTCTGCTCTGGGCTGACCCGAGCTCTGCTCTGCTCTGCTCTGGGCAAAGCAGAGCTCCTGCTCTGCTCTGGGCTAACCCGAGCTCTGCTCTGCTCTGGGCTAACCCGAGCTCTGCTCTGCTCTGGGCTAACCCGAGCTCTGCTCTGCTCTGGGCTAACCCGAGCTCCTGCTCTGCTCTGGGCTGACCCGAGCTCTGCTCTGCTCTGCTCTGGGCAAAGCAGAGCTCCTGCTCTGCTCTGGGCTGACCCGAGCTCTGCTCTGTACTGGGCTAACCCGAGCTCTGCTCCGTGCCGGGCTAACCCGAGCTCTGCTCCGTGCCGGGCAAAGCGGAGCATCTCGGAGCCAGAGCGGCTGTGGCTCCTGCTCTGTGCCGAGCCCACCGGAGCTGTCTCGGGGCAGTCGAGGCCGTGGCTCCTGCTCCGTACCGGACACACCGGAGCTCCCCGGGCCGTCGGGGCCGCGGCTCCGAGCGCTCTCCCGCTGCCGTCGCCGCCTCCCCGCGTGCTGCCCCGCCACCCCAGAGCATCGCCGTGCTCGGCCGGGTCCGTCCCACCCCAGAGCATCTCCGTGCTCGGCCGGGTCCATCCCACCCCAGAGCATCGCCGAGCTCGGCCGAGTCCATCCCACCCCAGAGCATCTCCGTGCTCGGCCGGGTCCATCCCACCCCAGAGCATCGCCGTGCTCGGCCGGGTCCGTCCCACCCCAGAGCATCTCCGTGCTCGGCCGGGTCCGTCCCACCCCAGAGCATCTCCGTGCTCGGCCGGGTCCATCCCACCCCAGAGCATCTCCGAGCTCGGCCGGGTCCGTCCCACCCCAGAGCATCTCCGTGCTCGGCCGGGTCCGTCCCCTCCCTGTCACCGTGTCACCCGCCGCTGCTGACTGAGTTTCTCCCGCAGCTCTTCCAGGAAGCCAGGGGCCTGTTGTTTCGGAGATGGCCTTAATTTGTTTACTCGTGCATATGTTCTGTCTTGTAGGCTGATGCTCCGCAGCTGGTCTGGAGCAGCCCGCGGCACGGGGGAAGCAGCAGGTGAGGTTTGAAGCAAAGGAAGTCGCTGAAAGCTGGCCCGATGTGTGGGTCCGAGGGCAGGCTCCCCGGGACTGATGTGCTAAAACACCGTGCCGTATTGGCTTAGACAGCATCTCTGTATTTATTGCTGGTTTCCATCGTAATTTGGGCACAATAACAGTTTGTTTGTGCAAAAGATCAGTTAAGCTCGAAGAATTAGAGGTAGAAAACGCCCCGTCTCTGATTTTATTATGCAAATGAGAAATTTCCCTGCACATGGCAGGGGGTTGGAACTAGATGATCTTTAAGGTTCCTTCCAAACCAAACTATTCTGGGATTTAAAATTCTCTGAGAAAGGTGGAGAGACAGCATTAAGGCTTAGACTTGCCTGCTGGACAGGACTTTGCTCTCCAGAGCCAGAACTGGTTCCAGAGGTGCTGTGTGGCCAGCACAGAGTGCAAGGTGCCCTCCTGAGCAGGATGCTCTCACACCACTGAGGTGTGGACATTGCTGGTGCAGCCCTGAGGCAGCTCCTCGTGCTTTCCCTGCGTGCCAGGACCCTGCCCTGCACCCCTGCAGCGGCCAGCCCAGCTCCTGGCTCACCAAAACACTGAGTTTGGTTTTCTTTGTTTTGTTTTGGTTTGGGTTTTTTGGTTTTTGGCCACCACGCCGTCCTGGGAGCTGGAGAATGGCAGAGCCTTCTGTGCTGCTTTCCTGCCCATATAACCTGAAGAATGTGATTCTGTCAGAGGGAAAAAAAATCATTTGGATGTTTTACTGCTACTGTAAAGCTGTTACTTTTTCCCCACCCACCCTTTAGGGGGGGAAAAAAAAAAAAAAAGAAGCCTTGTTTAATCTGCCAGCTTGCAAATGGCTCCTAAATAACACAGTTGTCTTTGGCTCAGTCGATCAAAGGGCTCTGCCCATGAGGATGGGGACACTTTGCAGGCTCAGATTAGTGTTGTTTCAGAGGAATTGGATGCTTCTTTGTGTTGTTTTTAAATGATTCTCTTTCCAGGCTGAGTCTGAGCCAGATAGCTGAATGCATGGAATCGATATTTTGCAGAACTGATAGAAAATTAGCCAGTTTAATAAACTTCATGCATGGCTTCCTATTGTAGCTGTATATCAAAAGGAAAATAAATATATTGACTGGATCTGCTTACAAGAGCACCTATAAGTCACTCTGGGAAATAAGGCAATTGCACAAATGGTTATGGGAGGCCGTGCCTTGTAGGGAGGAAGGGATCAGGCTCAGGACATCTGGGTCTTCCTGCTAATTTACCACACGACCTTGAAATCCAGGCCAAATCTTCATACCTGCCACGAAATGTGTTTTTGGTTTTGGCTCTGGGATGTTATTTCAGATGCTGAGGTAGCTCCATGCTTGGCCCTCCTAACCCTGCAGGAGGTGAAGCTGCTGCTGGTGCTCCATTCCTTGGAGGAAGATCCTAACAGCTTTCCCAGCTTTATTTTGTTATTGGGGATTATTTTCTTGGTGGGAACGCCACTGCTCCTTTCCCATGTGGAGATTATGGCTGATAAATGTTCTGAGATCCACCCCAGCAAAGTGATGGAGAGGTGGAGCCAGGCAAGACTCAAACCTCGGGTTTCTCCAGGTTTCAGATCTGTGCCTAAACACAACATTTTGTGAGGTCCAGGAGGAAATTGCAGCTGTTTTCTCCTTGTGGTGTTTCCTGTGTTCCAGAGCTCAGAGCAGCGCACAAACAGAGGCAGGTGGAGCATCCAAACTCCCCTCATCCATCTTCACTGGCCTGGCTGCAGTGGCCACAGAGCTGTCCTGGGGAAATCAGGAACTGCGGCCGTGGCTGCTGCTCCAGCCTGGGAGGGACAGACGGACAGCCTGGGAGGGACAGACGGACAGCCTGGGAGGGACAGACGGACAGCATGGGAGGGACAGACAGACAGCCTGGGAGGGACAGTCGGACAGCCTGGGAGGGACAGACGGACAGCATGGGAGGGACAGACGGACAGCTTGGGAGGGACAGACAAACAGCCTGGGAGGGACAGACAGACAGCCTGGGAGGGACAGACGGACAGCCTGGGAGGGACAGACAGACAGCCTGGGAGGGACAGAGGGACCAGCCTGGGAGGGACAGACAGACAGCTTGGGAAGGACAGACAGACAGCCTGGGAGGGACAGACGGACAGCCTGGGAGGGACAGACGGACAGCCTGGGAGGGACAGACAGACAGCCTGGGAGGGACAGACAGCCTGGGAGGGACAGACGGACAGCCTGGGAGGGACAGACGGACCAGCCTCTGGGTGCTCTCCCCAGGATCTCCATGCCCAGGGACAGACGGACAGCCCTCAGGGTGCTCTCCCCAGGGACAGACGGACAGCCCTCAGGGTGCTCTCCCCAGGGACAGACGGACAGCCCTCACCACGGGGCAGCCCAGGGTGCAGCTGGAGCAAATCTGGCTCAGGCTGACAGGAATTCTGAGCTGCAAGGGAGCCACAAGGGTCAGAGTCCAGCCCACAGAGGGTCCAACCACAGCTCAGCCCCGTGCTCCAGCTCACGCTGCCCTGCTCTGACAATCACAGATCCGTGTTTGGGGCAAACCTTGTGCTCACAACGTGAAAGTGATTGTGGGGTTCGATACTCACTTTCCTTCTTTTTGTTTTCTTTGGTTTTCCTGACTCTGCAGCTCCCACTGCAGGAATGCTGATGGGCAGATGAAAGCTTGGCTGCTGGAGCTCTCCAGCTCAGCTCCACGGGCCCAATGCACATCAGCTCTGTGGGCTGCCTCAGGAGCCCTTCCCCTGCCTTGCCTTGCTGGATGCTCTCTCTGGTCGCTGCCCTGCCTCTCAAGGCAGTAACAAAGGCTCTGGAGCAGTGGAATTTCCCCTCTCTCTCAAGTGGAGATCAAGGGTAGCGTTGTGTCCCTACATGCAGGATAACAGGCAGTGCAAGTTTACTCTCTGTCTACACCGAGTGTGGAAGTTGGTTATCTGTATTTTCTAGAGGAAATGAGCCAGTTTTGTAAGGAGAGGAGTGTTTGGGGTGATGCCTCTGCAAGAGCAGCTGGATCAGGGTCACAGCTTTGATTTGGGCTCCAGCAGAAAATGTTCAGTTTGGTGCAGCTCGTTTGTCAGGCAAAAATTCATTGTCCCAAAGCTATTCTTTTCATTCTCCCTATTTGAAATCCTTTTAAACTGGGACAAGAAAATAGTTATAAGTTTCAGTACTAACTCATTTCAAAATCTAAGGCATCTTTTTTGATCTAACGTTTTGACTAATTAAATAGGAAACCCTTTTGTCTTACATATTCCGAAACATCAAGGTCTCCTTTAGATCCACTGGTGTTTTTATTAGTCTCTGAAATTCCTGAGGAACAGATAAAATATCTGCCACCCAGCTCTGCTGTGTCAGTTAATGTGTGAGCAATCACAGTGTGACATATCCACAGAGGAGTGTATACAAATTGAATCTCTACGTGTGGTTGTCAGGAAACAAAACATGCTCGATATCTGTTTCAAAGACAATTTTGATTTTTTTTTAGCAAAGATTTTGTGGAAAATGTAGCAGCAAAGAAATAAAAATGACTCCTGCAATTTGGAAACAGGTAAACAAGAGGTATTAAAAATCAATGGAAACACTGCGTGGTCATCCCTAGGGATGATTTCTTACATGTAAACACATCTTTGGTGAAGGGAGGAATGAGACCAGATCCCAGTCCCCGGGGTCCCAAATCCCCTTGAAGTAATTTGCAACTGGATCAGGCTGGGGGATCATCCCAGGCTCCGAGTTTGATGTAGACACCAGCTGCAGAGAGAGGCTGCAGAGCTCAGCAGCAGCTCAAGCCTCTTTCATCTCCTGGGTGGTCCCTGAGTCTGAGCCCTCATCTCCACTTCCCCCCTCCTTTCTCAAACGAGGCATTTGCTGATGCCATTGTTCAATCCAGCCAAGGATCTGCTCCGTTTTCCATGCTCCAAGGTAATTTTGGCAAGGCTGCTGTGCTCCTCCATGCCAGTTAGAAAACACTCTCAGGCAGGTCCTTCCGTGGGGCAGCTGTGATCCTGAGAGATTTGGGTGTAATAAATCTCCTTGCCTATCTGGTCTTTATTCTGGGCGAGGCAAATGGTGTAAAACCCCAACCCCTGCTCTGTGTGGAAGCAGCTGACAAAAAGCTCCTCTGGTAATTCCTTCCAGATGGGCCCAAGCTGGGCTTTCCCTGGCTCAGAGCTCTGCAGAGGGAGCAGCCCCTTCCCAGCTGCCGAGTGCTCACACTGGGGTGGGGACAGGTCCCACCCTGGCACTTCAGGGCACAGGGAAGCCCTGGGAGAGCAGAGCACCACTGCTGTGGAGGGACGTCCCCCTGGGAGCCACCCTCCTGCAGCCAAGTGATCCTGGGCACATCCACAGGGACAAACCCCTGGGGCTGTGGTTGATGCCCAATTCTCTGCCCATGCTGGGCTGTGGGTGATGCCCATTTCTCTGCCCACGTTGGGCTGTGGGTGATGCCCATTTCTCTGCCCACGTTGGGCTGTGGGTGATGCCCATTTCTCTGCCCACGTTGGGCTGTGGGTGATGCCCATTTCTCTGCCCACGTTGGGCTGTGGGTGATGCCCATTTCTCTGCCCATGCTGGGCTGTGGGTGATGCCCATTTCTCTGCCCATTCTGGGCTGTGGGTGATGCCCATTTCTCTGCCCACGTTGGGCTGTGGGTGATGCCCATTTCTCTGCCCGCTCTGGGCTGTGGGTGATGCCCATTTCTCTGCCCATGCTGGGCTGTGGGTGATGCCCATTTCTCTGCCCACGTTGGGCTGTGGGTGATGCCCATTTCTCTGCCCACGTTGGGCTGTGGGTGATGCCCATTTCTCTGCCCACGTTGGGCTGTGGGTGATGCCCATTTCTCTGCCCACGTTGGGCTGTGGGTGATGCCCATTTCTCTGCCCACTTGGATTTTCTTCTCTTTTTTTCCTCCCCTGGCACAGTGGGCTGTGTCTGCATCATCTCCCTGCAGCTGAGCTGTGCTGGGGCAGGGGTTGGTGCTGCCCAGGATGCTGCTGTGGGATGGTCACCATGGCATTGTCACCATGGGATTGTTGCCCTGGGATGGTCACCATGGCATTGTCACCATGGGATTGTTGCCCTGGGATGGTCACCATGGCATTGTCACCGTGGGATTTGTCACCCTGGGCTGCCTTTGCCAGCCGTGGGTCTTTGCAGCTCGTGAGAAAAGCAGGTCCAGCCTGTGAGCATGTGGCTGCCGTTCAGGCCCACACTGAGAACTGCTCTCCACAAAGGGATTTCCCTTTATCACAGGGAGTTACTGGAGTGGCCAGAGCTGCAAAGCAAGGATTTAAAAGCCCCTCTGAGTGTTGGAACTGAGGTGAAGTCCTCCTGCTTTAGGGCAAAAGCTCAACTTTAAAGGTGGGGACAAGATAAAAATTTTCCTTTGAAAAGATTATGTTAAAACTTTCAAAAAGGTGTTTGATTTGATAGGAGAGGATTTGCATCTTTGCCTGCAACAGCTGATGGTGTGAGGTGCTGGAGATGGAGCAGCCAAGGGAGGTCTCAAACACCTGCTGCACACAAAAGTCGTGTGCCAGGAGCACGGGGGGGGGACAAGCATTTCTTGTTCTTAGCAGGGTAGATTTTGAGGATGCCTTTTATGGGATGGGGGCACTTCCACTGCACCCCAGTGCTGCACCTCTCTGTCCCTAGCCCAGGACACACTCCCAAAGCAGCCTGGCTCCCCCCATTTGCCAGAGGGGCTCGGGGGGAGGACAAGTGCTGGAGCTGCATTGCAAAGGTGCAAAGTGCCCAGCCAGCAGGGAGAACAGGGCTGCAGCCTCGTGCTCAGCTCGGCAGACTGGCCCTGCTCCGAGGCTGGCTGTTCCTTCAGCCCAGTGTTCCAGGAGGACATAAGATGGCACAATCTCAAGGCGCTTTTCAAAGGCACTTCAGTAATTCTCATTATCCCCCTGCAAGGACCACGGGCCAGCATTCAGCAGTGCTTGGCTGCTTTTCAGGCCAGAATTTCTGTCTTCTGTCGATGCTTTCTTTCAGCTGAAGGAAGAAGGAGGTTGAGTTTCGCTTGGATTGTCCCTGGCAGAAAAAGAAAGCACCCACGCTCTGCCTGTGCTCTGCAGGCTGATCCAGAGCCTGGTGGATCCATCCCCTCTGACTTGGGCGCAGAACAAAGGGGGATCTCTGCTGCACGGGGTGGCTGCTGCTGCTGCCAGCAGTGACCTCATGGTTCTGAGAGCTCCTCTCATTCATTTCATCTGCTTCCATCTCCAGAAGATGGCTGATGAGCTGTACCTGTTACCTGGAGATAGGAGAGGCAAACACAAACACAGCCCCACCAGGGTCCCCTTGAGCTACTGAAATTCCTCCTGCCCAAGGACAGAGAGCAATGCAGACTCACCCACACAAATTCTTAACCTTTAAAGTCTGCAGCTGTTCTCAGGCAACTTGAAAACTTATTCTTTCCCCCCACCAGTTCAACAGTTGCAAACGCTTCCTCCCTTCTCCAAACCTGAGCTGTAGCTTGGATGGTTTTGCTCCAGCAAGTAACAAAATGAAGAAGCTGATTTGCAACCGGGATGTTGCTTCTTGCAGTGCTGGTCCAAACAAGATGATGAAGTTTGATAATGTTGGATAACATAGGAAAGGCTTTTCTGCAGGGCAGAGGGAAGGATGGCAGCCACGTTGGTGTTCTTGGCTTTGCCAGCTCCATTCTCTGCAGGTTTGTTGTTGTGGTTTCCCCCAGCAAGTCTCCAGGCACGCTGAATTCCTCCAGGCTGGATCTTTCTGCTTGAAGGGATGGGATTTTGGCAGAGTGTTCTCTGGGAGCCGGAGCCAGGCTGGCTGGAGTTGGCAGAAAGGACCACGTGTGCCACCCGTGCTGCACCCTCCCGGAGTGGGAACGGCGTTCACCGGGACGGGGCTGCCCTGAGGTGTTTTTCTGCTCGTGGCAAACAGGGGTATCTGCCAGGCTGCCTCCTGCCTTGAGCCACTGCGTGCATTTGCTGGCTTTGAGCAAAGTTACTCCTGCTCCATGCTGCTCTGAGGTGATGAAAAATTGGCCCTTGTGGGTATAGAAATGTTTTCATTTCAGAGTGTTTGGAAAGCGGCGCCAAGAATGACAAAAGCAAACACCCACCCCGAGCAAAGAACATCCCAGGAGACCTCCAGGGTGCCTGGAGAGCTGGCTGGGGCTGAGAGGAGTGTGCTGGCATGGAACCATGGGGGAACATGGGCTGTGGGAGCCCTGGGCAGCCTGAGCACAGCTGCTGGCTGGGTGCAGGTGGGCACTGCACTCTTGGGTAACCCGGGGTCACGGAATTGTGGAAAGGTTTGGGTCGGGAGGAACCTCAGAGATCGCCTTGTGCCAGCCCCTGCCTTGGGCAGGGACACCTTCCATGAGGCCAGGTCACTCCAAAGCCCATCCCAGCCCCAGGGACCTTTCTGAAAGTTTTAACATAATCTTCTCAAAGGAAAATTTCCATCTTGTCCCCTCCTTTAAAGTTGAGCTTGTGCCCTAAAGCAGGAGGACTTCACCTCAGTTCCAACACTCAGCTGGACCAGAGATGTGGGGGCTCTGATTCTGTCTCTGGGGTTACAGACTCCTCTAACACACTTTGCTGAACTGTGCCACGCCTGGAAACACCTCCTCACTCTCCCCCTGCCTCAGTTTACCCTTTCTTCTACAAATTAGATAAACCCACCCCAATAAAGCTCTCCTATTGACTTCACCACGGTGTTTTGAGACTTAATTAACAGTCTGCAGAACGCTCTGAGATCATGGGATGAAAGCAGCTATAGATATGCAAAGCAGCATCATTATGCAAAGATAAAATTTAGACCCTTTGTAAAATAAGTGTTGAAATGAATGTATCGCAGCGTGTGCCTGCTCTGCTCAGCTCTGGGCCCTCCTGCTCCTTCACCTGATAATCCCACGGGAAACAGGACAAAAATGAGATTTATGAGGGAAGTGTGAAAATGCACAGGCAAGGTCTTAAAATCAGATTAATGAAAAAAGAGAAGCTCTGAAAGAAAAGAAAGATCTTTTCCTCCTTATCTCTTGGAGGTCTCTAAACTCCTGTCTACATATTACAAGCTGCAAACTAAGGGAGAGCCAGAATCAGGTTTCAGATTACTCATGCCTTATTTATTTCCTTTATTATTTTGCATTGGGAAAAAAGAAAGTGGGGGGGACAAGGAATGAATTTCAGCTAAAATTTTAAAAGAAAAATGTCTGAGAAGGGACACACTCCATCAACTAATTAGACATGTATCAGAGGTGCAATATTCCCAATTAACTACAAAGTTGTGCTTCCACTTCTAATTGCTGGCAGTTTCTTTTGGTGACTGTGTGCAGATTAATTGTCTTCAATGGGGAGCTGGTTGGCTGATAATGTAACGTTTGAAGTGGAGGTAGTAATTGCTTTGATTACATTTGTGGTTTATGTTCTAAATGGCAGCTGGGGGTTGGGCCTGATGTTTAAAGTAGCAGCTAAAATATTGAGAGATGAGGGGAAAAAAGTAAGGTTTCTTTAAGGAGTCTAAACCTGGTGGAGCAAACCTTGGGGGGCTTGGACTGGATGGCCTTGGAAGGTCCCTTCCAAACCAAAGTGTTGTTGAGCATGAGTTTGCTCCCCATGAGCTTCGTTCAGCAGGGAATGTCCAGAGCCGAGGAGGGCAGTGGAGCTGGGGAGGGTCTGGAGGTCCAGGAGGGGCTGGGGGAGCTGGGGAGGGTCTGGAGCCCCAGGAGGGGCTGGGGGAGCTGGGGAGGGTCTGGAGCTCCAGGAGGGGCTGGGGGAGCTGGGGAGGGTCTGGAGGTCCAGGAGGGGCTGGGGGAGCTGGGGAGGGTCTGGAGCTCCAGGAGGGGCTGGGGGAGCTGGGGAGGGTCTGGAGGTCCAGGAGGGGCTGGGGGAGCTGGGGAGGGTCTGGAGCTCCAGGAGGGGCTGGGGGAGCTGGGGAGGGTCTGGAGGTCCAGGAGAGGCTGGGGGAGCTGGGAAGGAGCTGGAGCCCCAGGAGGGGCTGGGGGAGCTGGGGAGGGTCTGGAGGTCCAGGAGGGGCTGGGGGAGCTGGGAAGGAGCTGGAGCCCCAGGAGGGGCTGGGGGAGCTGGGCAGGGGCTGGCAGGAAGGGAGGCAGCCCTTCCCAGGCATCCTGCCCATCACTTGGGTCACTCCTTTGATTTTCCTCACTGGCGTGGGAAAGCCCAGGGCAGGAGCTGAGCCTGGAATTCAAACCCTAGCTCCTGCCCTGCTTCTGGCAGCTGAGAGATCTCTTCCTGGAGCCCAGGGACTGCCAGGCTTTCATCCTCTGCAGGCTGTCAGCTCTCTGGTATGAGATGAAGTCACCTCCTTCCTCCTCCTCCTCCTCCTCCCAGCCCTGCTCACAGCAGCCACCACAGCCCCCCTGCCACTCTGCCCTTTCATCTTTGCCTTCTCTCCAGCTCTGGAGAGCCACTTTCCAGCCCTGGAGCCATCAGCAGAGCTGAGCCTGGCCCAGGAGGAGCATGTGCAGGGGTTGGATGAGGAAGAGCATCCAGTGGCCTGTGAGGAATGCGGGCAGTGCCTGTGCCAAGTGTGTCACTCAGGCGGAATGGGCAGCGGGGCAGCAGCTGTGCCCATCCCTGCAGCCCCACAGCCTCCCCTGCCTGCCTGCAGCTCCCTCCTGCCTCCCCTGCCTGCCTGCAGCTCCCTCCTGTCCCTCCTGCCTGCCCTGCCTGCCTGCAGGGCCCTCCTGTCCCTCCTGCCTCCCCTGCCTGCAGCTCCCTCCTGTCCCTCCTGCCCTGCCTGCCTGCAGAGCCCTCCTGTCCCTCCTGCCTCCCCTGCCTGCAGCTCCCTCCTGTCCCTCCTGCCTTCCCTGCCCTGCCCCGGGCTCCTTCAGCTCCTTCTCTCCAGCCAGAGCTGGGCTGAGAGTGGGATTATCCTGGCCCCACAACTCCGGGGAGGCAGGAATGGATTTCCCAGGGCAGAGCTTTGAGAGAACCTCTCTGTGTGCTCTGCTCTGAGCCCTGCACACCCCAGAGAGCTGCAGGGACAGAGGCAGCAGCTCTGCCCTGTCAGACCACAGGGATGGGCTGGGGGAACTGGGGAAGAGGCTGGAGCTGCAGGAGGGGCTGGGGGAGCTGGGGATGGGCTGGAGCTCCAGGAGGGGCTGGGGGAGCTGGGGATGGGCTGGAGCTCCAGGAGGGGCTGGGGGAGCTGGGCAGGGTCTGGAGCTCCAGGAGGGGCTGGGGGAGCTGGGGATGGGGCTCAGCCTGGGGCAAAGGAGGCTCAGGGGACCTTGTGGCTCTGCACAGCTCCTGCCAGGAGGGGACAGCCGGGGGGTCGGGCTGTGCTCCAGGGAACAGGGACAGGAGCAGAGGGAACGGCCCCAGGCTGGGCCAGGGCAGGTTTAGGTGGATATTGGGAAACTGAGGCATGAGCTTTGCATTCAGTGTTTGCCAACTAGAACCTTCCCTGGTGAAATTTTTCCCCTGAGTTTTCCTTTTTCCTACGCTGCTTTCTTGGGCAGTAGGAGCACATCAGGACATTTTCTCCATGTGCTTTGCCACAGCCTTCCTGTCCCTGCAGGTGTGCCATGCCCTGATGGACCCACCACCCCTGGGATGGGGGCTGTGACCTGCACGGGGCACCCCAAGCACAGCACAGCCTGTGCTTGTGAGCACAGTGCTTCATGGAGGGAACACCAGCAAAACCCTCTTCAGCCCTGCATCTTGGTGCATGTTTTCCTGTCACACTTGGGAAGATGACTAGATTCTGTGGTTGGTGGTAGTGCTCCTGTATCCCTCTTCCCGAGTTTCCGTGGTTACCAGGTCCAGGGCTCTAAGCAGCAGAAAAATTAGAATCATTAAAAAGAGGGGGGGAAAAGCCTGATCATAATGATCTGAAATATCTCCTTTTGGAAATCAGGCACTCTCAGTTTTAAGGTCTTCAAAGAAATCTGTCAGTGAGGTGCCATCCCAGAGCCCCTTGCAGCAAGGCTGAGCTTACAGGGAATTTCCTCCATCCCTGACATTGTGATGGTGTCACCACTTCTGGGCAGGGTTTCTTATCAACTGGGAGGCTCTACATATATATATATATTTTTTTTTTTTTTTTTTTTTTTTTTTACATTTTACTTTAAATTGTTTTGGTTTTTTTATCTCATTTTATTTTATCAAAGGTTGGACTCGATGATCCTGGAGGTGTGTTCCAGCCTTAAGGATTCTGTGATCTACTTCTTAAAGGGAAACTCTACTTCTTAAAGGGAAACTCTTTGTGGCAGATGGAACAAGGGAGAGCTCCCACTCCCAGAGAGCTGGGAGGGTTTTGTGGGGGATTCTGGAGAGAGGCAAGAGAAATCTGAAGTGGGATTTTATGCAAGGAGATGGAGTGATGGGACAAGGGGGAATGGCTCCCACTGCCAGAGGGCAGGATGGATGGGATGTGGGGAAGGAATTGTTCCCTGGCAGGGTGGGCAGGCCCTGGCACAGGGTGCCCAGAGCAGCTGGGGCTGCCCCTGGATCCCTGGCAGTGCCCAAGGCCAGGCTGGACACTGGGGCTGGAGCAGCCTGGGACAGTGGGAGGTGTCCCTGTCCCTGTCCCTGTCCCTGTCCCTGCCAGGGCTTTGGAACTGGATGGCTTTAAGGTCCCTCCAACCCAAACCGTTTTGTGATTCCACGTGGGCCAGGTTGGAGCCTGCAGCCTGGCTAAAGCCCAGGAGGAGGAGGAGGAGGAGCTGCCTGGGTGTGGGGAGCACCTGCAGCCCTTCCCTTGCAGAGATCAGCCCCTCCTCAGGCAGCCCTGGAGGGAGCTGCTGCTGCAGGGCAGAGCTGCTCCCTGGCAGAGAGAGAAGAGCTCCAGCGCAGCAGGCAGGACACAGGACCCGGCTGCCCCGTGCCCCTGGCCTGCCAAGGGCTGGGCTGTGGGTGCCAGGGCCAGCAGCCCTGTGCCCTCTCTGACTCGGGTGACATCCCCAGGCAGGAGCTCTGCAGCTCCTCACCATTGCCATGGTTTCCTGGAGCATCCTCTCCCCCTGCTCCGGGAGCTGCAGAAGAGGGATCTCCTCACTACAGGAGCCCTGCTCGGTGTTTTTCTTCTGTTAAGCAGCAAAAAAAAGGCTTTTTTATTATTATTTTGGTGACATCTGCAGTCATGAATTGGGCCTATAAAACACTGTGTAGGAGACTGTTCCTCCTTCACTTGATCTCCTTTCATTCCCAAGAACATTTTTCTCATCAAAGCTTGCAGATTTCAGACACGCCATAAGATATTTTTAATCATCTTCTGTCACGAAGTTTCCAAGTTAAAGGAGCCTGTGCCATGCAGAGAAAAGTCTATTTATTCTCCCTTGTTTAAAATACCCTGGCAGTCATTTTAATTACAATGCCTTTTCCCTACCCCTCCCGGGACGTGCAAGTGTATTTACACAATTTACAGTAGAGGTGGTTTCCTTCCCCCATCCCCTCACGCCTTCCCCGTCACCTCCCTCCTTCCCCCATGTGTGTAACGTGCACAGTTCCAAATATCACAATTTGCAAATAAATATTACAAGATTCAATAAGAGGGAGCTGCATTTGCAAGTCTGAGGCTAATTTAATAAATGATGGCAGCAGCTTTAAAACATGTCTCCTATTTAAAGAGCACAACACCGATCTTTGGAAGGAGCTGTGAAGTGGGCTAAATTTTTTAAAGGCTTTAAATGAATCCTTTTCATCTAAAGCTCGGGAAATTAAAGCCTCCCAAGCTGGTTTTTGTGCAGCTCTGTCAGAGCAGGAGTGAAGCAAAGCCACGCCTGCAGCGAGCGCTCCGCGTGGGACAGCGAGGGAGCCTCAGACTGAGCACTGGGGGAAAGGAACTCGAACTGGGCTGGAGGAAGATGTAAACAGCCTTGATATTTGCAGGAGAAAGGAGGCTGAAGGATGCCCTGCTGCTGGCTGGGCTGGGCTGGGCTGGGCTGGGCTGGGCTGGGCTGGGCTGGGCTGGGCTGGGCTGGGCTGGGCTGGGCTGGGTGCTCCCTGCTGGGTCCCAGTTTGTACTGGGACAAAGCACTGGGACAAGGACAGACAGCTGGGTCCAGCTGGTGAGGAAAATGGGCTGCTGTGTGGTGGAAGCCAGTGCAGAGGTCAGGGCTTAGCCAGGTGTCCCCATCTCTTCAGCATTCCTGAATCCCACCGGTCACTGCCCATGCTGCCGTTATCTCCTGAGCCTGCCTGCTCTCACGGGGCTCCTCAGGGACCCCCAGCCACCTTCAATCCCCCCCCTGCATGCAGAAACACAGCTTTAGAAGATTATAGTGGAGCCTCCTGGCCTTGAACTCTGTGAAACAAGCTGTGCAAGCAGGAGAAGCTTTGGCAGGCTGGGTTGGATTGGATTACCTCTCTTCAGATATTTTGCTTGTGAGATATTTCAAAGACCCCCCTTTAACCAGAGCTTGCTTCCTCCAGAAGCCTGAGTTTGTCCAGCTAGGATCTTGGCAGGATTTGATCAGAGGTAACCAGATCTCAGCAGCAGAGAAATAAACAAAAACACGTAACCAGCTTGGAATGTTTACATGTCACCCATGGCCCTCCAAGCTGTGGCCAAAGTTTTCCTGGTGTGATTCCCTCACTCAGGAGCCTCGCTCAGTGTCCTTGGAGATGCTGAGACCCACACTGGGCCCTGGGCTGGCTCTGCCCAAGCAGGAGAGAGCAAAGCAGCTCCCAGTGCCAAGGAGGGCACAGAGGACTCTCAAGCACCCGTGGGGACGATTCTCTGGAAAGCCTGGTGGGCTCTGAGCCCTGCATCCCTGCAGAGTGCCCAAAGGAGCCCTGACGGCCACCACGGCACCCCCTCGCTCTCCTGGGAAGGCAGCAGAGTCCTTAAACAACTCCCTTCTTGGGAAATCTTGGATCTCAAACTCGTCTCTGTGCTCAGCAGGGTGTAATGAACTCAAAGCTCTGCTCTGAGCAGTTGGAGCTTGGAGGGGGTAGTGGGGTAAGAGAGGACAGAAAATATATATAAATCCTTCTTCTGCGGGCTCTTATCCACAGTGACAGCTACAAAAAAAGCACTTTATGGCTCCAGTCACATCTCATGTCAGCGTGATGTGCACCACGGGGAAACCCTCCACAGGATGGCTTGGCAATGGCAGATTCTCTGAAAACTTTTAGGGTGATAACCAAAAAGGAAATGGGAAAAAGACTCAGAAAAGGCCAAACAGACTGATGTGATTCCCTTGAAGGGAGAGGGAGAAACAAGAATGGCCTGCTCTGGACAGGGTGGGGACGCTGGGAAGCTCATGCAGCTCCATCCTGGGCCTGCTGAGCTCCCCCTCGGCCGCTCCCCAAACCAAACCAAACTTGTGCAGAGAAATACCCACAGTTATTTATTCTCCCCCTCCAGCAAGTTCACAGCTCAGGAAAACCTTCCACACAGCAGCTGAGAGGTGAGGGGGAGGGCTCCAACAAAGCCAAGGTGCTTTGTGCTTGTGCACCTGAGCTGCTGGTGCTGGTGAACAACGGCCCAGCTCCACAGGGCTGGGAGATGTCTGCAGCTCTGCCCCAGCTGCTGCTGGCTGAGAGGCTGAAGAACCCCCCCGAGGTGGCTGCTGACCAGAGGTGAGGAATGAGCAGCTCCTTTGCCTGAGCTTGGAAATTAGAATGACACCACTGGGAAAGAAAATAATAGTTGAGAGGGAGCTTGTAAGGAAAAGCAAATCAAAGTACACCAAGGATCTGTCAGTAAAGAAGTCCTTTCATGCCATGTTTTAAAATGTATTTCTTCTTTTGAATTATGCTTTGTATTTTTCATTACATAAAATGAGGAATAGGAGCCCCTGCAGCACATGGTCTGGTTGGATGTCTAAGATATTAACTGAATATTTTCCTGCCTTAAGGGTCCAGCAGGAGTGTCAGCCGTTACCTCCCGTGTTTCCCAGGTATTTGAATAAAATTAATGTTACTCAGAAGAATTGTAACAGCTTGCACAAAAATCAGGTTCCTGGAAGGGCTGTGCTGATTTTGGGGTATTATTGGTGTGATAAGCCTTGCAGAGAGAGCAGGGACAGTGCAATCTGCTCGTTCATCATGGGTTTGCAGCCTGGGTTAGGTCAGGGCTGCTCTGGGAGGAGTTTATGGAAGAACATTGGGACATCAGGTTCTGCACCCCACAGATGGGAAAGGCAGTGATGTTTACCTTGTGAAGGTGTCACAAAGGCCTGTTCCCCTTTGTGGCTGGTCAGGACCTCTCCATCAACATGGAAACTTCATCAGATGTGGGGTTTTGCTGCAGCTTTAATTCATGTTTGCATAAATGCTAGAGGAGTTTGGGTTGGAAGGGACATCCAGACCCCACGCCTGCAATGAGCAGGGACAGTGCCTGGGAATCCCCAGCAAGGAGGGGGCTTTGAGAAGATGGTTTGGTTTTGGTGGGGCTCACTTTTGTGTTTTGGTGACTCTTTTCTCTTCATGGCCGGGAGGCAGGGGGGGTCCCCAGTGAAAAGCTGAGCCCAAAATGGGCATTTTCACAGGACTCTGTGTTGCACAAGCTTTTACAAGGCCCTGGCCTGTGGAAGGAAACAAAGGCAATGGTGAGAAGTTCTGGGAACCAGCTGAGCTCCCTTGAGCTGCTCTGGCTGTGGAGGGCCAGAGGCAGATGCCACATTTGTGCTGTTCTTGGATCACATTTCCAAGCAGGCTCTTTCCCACGGTGTCACTTTCTGCACCCTCCCCAGGAAGCAGGATTCCCCTTTCTGCCAGCAAAGCCCAGTAATAACACAAACAGCCCTGGTTTTGCTGCTAGGGTTGGTGCTGCCAGCACCCAGCGTGCCTGGGGAGCTCAGCTCAGCTCCCCTCTGCTCCTGCTGGCTCTGCCCTGCACCACCAGTGCAGAAATCAGATTTCACCTGATCCTGTATCGTGCACCCCATCTGCAGGAACCTGCTGCTCAGATGAACACCTCCCTTCTGAGCCAAGGAGATGGGACTGCAGCAGTTCCCAGCTGCCCCCAGTTTGTGCCATGGCCCCGGGGTGGGAGGTGTGGGGCAGCCTTTGCCAGGCTCCCACAGGAGCTGGAGCAGGGAGGGCTGTGCTGGTGGATCCCTTAGAAAGGTTGGGAACCTGCTCCTGCTCTCCAAGAGAGCTCAGTGGGGCTGGCAGAGCAGAGAATCCCTGGGAAACAGCACCCAGCTGCAGCTGGAGGAGGATTCTCTGCAGGGAGATTGGAAGCCCCATTCCACAGGGAGCCCCCGCCGTCAGCACCTCCCGCCCCGTCTGCAGCTCCTGCCTGCTGTACCTGCTGCTCTGACTCAGCATCCCTCACCTGATTTAGACCATGACCCCCGTGGGTGCAAAGGGCCAGCAGAGCCTCCTGGTGAGACCCTCCTGCTCCAGATCCACTCCTGAGAGCAGCTGGAGCTTGGCTGCCAGGGCAAAGTGCAGATCCTCCTCTCCTAGGTACCAAGGCAGGAGAGGCCAGCCCCAAGGCTCTTCACGGTGTTTGTTCAATGCTCTGAGCAGTGAAAGAGAGATCAGGGCTGCCCAGAGGCTGTGAAAACAACAGACTGATAATGATCTGTGGGTGCATTCATTAAATACATTTATTTTGTGTGGGCAAAGGCACCCACTGTCCACTGCTGCTCCAAAGGCTGGTGACATCACCCTAATCCTGGTGGCTCCAGGACATATCTGGGTTTGAACAAGTTGTTTTGTCCCTCCAGTCAAAAGTTTTGTCAGGGAGGATGTGGGGATCCTGCCTGTCTGTGGGATTTCTGCCCAGGGTGTCAGACTTGCTGTACAACTGCAGTGGGACTCACCTCCACAGACCATCTGCTTCCCAGGCTAGCTGTGCTGCATTCGGAGCTGCAGGCTCCCTGATGGGAAAGCCTTGGCCACAAATAGAACAGCCTTCCCCAGGCTCCTGCCTCAGCGGTACCCTGAGATCCCTGGGTGCTGGGAGATCCCTGCAGAAACCCAGGGGTTCCCTCTGCTCTCCCAGCCTTGGTTGTTGTCCTGGTTTGAACACACAGGTGTCTGCTGAGGAAGGCAGGAGCCTCCCCTGAAATGGAGAATGTAAACCCCTTCCCTCTGAATTGTTATCATTTTGAAATTAAGGGGCTCTCAGGGGAAGATATGGGAGGAGGAATAACAGCTCTTTACTAGGAAAATTAAAAATACAAATGCAACAGTACAAACAAACCCCTGCCAGAGTCAGACAGGCCCTGGCCCCTGTGTGTCAGGGTGGTGGCACAGTCCCATCCCAGGGGGCTCAGGGTGGGGGCACAGTCCCATCCCAGGGGGGCTCAGGGTGGTGGCACAGTCCCATCCCAGGGGGGCTCAGGGTGGTGGCACAGTCCCATCCCAGGGGGCTCAGGGTGGTGGCACAGCCCCATCCCAGGGGGGCTCAGGGTGGTGGCACAGTCCCATCCCAGGGGGGCTCAGGGTGGTGGCACAGTCCCATCCCAGGGGGCTCAGGGTGGGGGCACAGTCCCATCCCAGGGGGGCTCAGGGTGGTGGCACAGTCCCATCCCAGGGGGCTCAGGGTGGGGGCACAGTCCCATCCCAGGGGGGCTCAGCCCTCCTGCAGTGCCAGCTGTGGTTCTGCTGGAGCAGGGATCCTTCACAAGGGGGGAGTTTTCCTCTGGAGCTCCAGGGCTGCTGGAGATGGGCCTGCTCTCCTCTGGGAATGCAGGGCAGGAGAAAGCTGCTCCTCTGGGAATGCAGTGGGCAAAGGCTGCTCTGGTATCCCAAAATCTCAGATTATATCCAGGTAGGAATGCTTGGCTCCTCCCCTGGGCGGAGCATCTCCCCGTGGGATGATGGAATTTGATCAGCCCTGCAGGGACACTCAGTGGCCATTAACAGAAGACAATTAATAATGAATGGCCCATGGACAGCAGAGATCTCCTGGAGGGAGGATTGGCTGTGGGAGAGATAAAGAAAACTGCCCAGTGAACAGAGAGAACTGCCCAGCTCTGACAGGTGGGGACAGAGCACACAGCCCCATTTCCCACCTGCTGCAGTTGTGCAACCCACCCGAGTGGTGTGTGGGGTGCCAGCACTAGTGGGACTGCCCCACCTGCGGCAGGTGAGCAGCAGAGCTGGTCCTCAGTTCTGGGGGCAGAGCTGGCTGGGATGAGGCTGCACTGCTGCTGGAGCTGTTGGGCAGTGCTGGCTGCCCCAGCCACGCCGTGGCAGAGGGATGGAGCTGCAGAAGCCCAGCAGGAGCAGGAGCAGGAGCAGGAGCAGAGCCCTGCCCGTCAGCAGCCACACCAAGGGCGGGTTGGGCCCAGGGGACCTGTGTGCTGAGCAGAGATTAAAAGCCCAATCAGAACCTTTTCATCTGCTCCTGGATAGCTGCTGTGACCCGACCAGTCACTCTGCATCTCCTCCCAGACCTCTCCTCCACCTCCTCCCAAAGCCCTGCGTGGGCTGTTGATATATTTTTATTGATCTCTTCTATGTAAAGCTCATCCCTGCCGTTCACTCCGGAGTAACATCCAGGGCTCTTTGTTCCCAGCACAATGGAGTGTCCCTGGACAGCCCCGGGGACACCGGGACATGCTTTCAAAGGTTAATGTCTCTGTTAGACTGCAAATCACTCCACAACATCTGCTGTCACTCACGGCAGGTGGGAAATAATCACCTGCATCCTTGGACTAATAACTGGGCCTGAAGCGATGCACTTCCAGCCCTGGGAGGAGGCTGTGCCAGGCTCTGGCTGCAGAGGCAGAGAGGGAGGGATGGCTGGACTGCCCCACATCTGAGCAGAGCAGGATGTGCTGTGCTTCCCTGCAGGGGCTGAGACCCTCCAGGGAAATGGGGGCTCACACCAGGCTCTGCAGAGGTGCCAAGGGCTCTCAGGGGCTGGGAGGTCACTCTGGGGCTGAAGGCTCTGCCTGTGTGCTCCAGCATCCCCTCACCTGTCCCCCTTGGGTCGGGAACGGGAGGAGGTGACATAAACTCTCTTCAGCAGGCTAACACTGAGTTTATGAATCTCAGGCTGCACCAAGGGAAATTCAGGTTGGATATTAGGAAGAAGTTTTTTACAGGAAAGGTGATAAAGTTCTGGAATGTTCTGCCCGGGGAGGTGGTGGAGTCCCCATCCCTGGGTGTGTTTAACAAAGCCTGGATGTGGCACTGGGGTCAGGGTTTGAGGTGCTGGGGCTGGGTTGGCCTCAATGACCTTTAGGGTCTCTCCCAACCCAGTGATTCTGGGAATTCTGTGAAACCCATTCTTTTCTACACCATTCTGATACAGGTGGACCTGACAGGTCATTTAATCAACACCCCTCACACCACTGGTTAATTAAGGAGACACCCTTTGGTAAGCATCTTATGAGAAGGCTACTGTTCAAAACACCAGCTGCAGGACTGTTTGAATTCCCTCTCAGCCTTCTCAAAACTCCCCAGCACAACTCCTGTGAAATTTGTCTGGTTTCTCTGTCTGATCATATCCACGATCACCCTGTGGGGATGGGGATGGTGCTGGATGCACAGGGTGTGTGCCACGGGCATGGCTGTGGCTGCTGCACCCTGAGTGTGGATCCTGTCTCCTCTCTGACCATCCCAACCAGGGAGGGAAGGGCAGGTCAGGGAAACAACAGAGAGTTGTGATCCCAGCTGAGATCCCAGAGGTGAATATGAGATATCACTGTTGCAAGAATTAAAAAAAAAAAAAATCCAACTAGACACAGCTCATGACTTTGGCTTGTTTGGGGAAACAGCTGGGCTGGGCTCTAACTTGACAAAGAAAACAAATCTGCTGCACTGCCTCCTTCCACCTCTTTCCCCAGCCCTGTCTGACTGCAGGCCCAGTGTGCTGGGAGCAGCCTTGTTAGCATTTCACAGTCACATATCTGTGTGTTGGCTCTTGGTTGAGCTGGCTCCTAATTTGTCTGTCTTTGGGGGACAGCAGACAGCTGCTTCAGCGAGGGAACAGGAGGGTCTGAGTCGCAGGCACCTGCTCCGGGGTGAGCAGGGATCTCCTGCTCTGGGGTGGGCAGGGATCTCCTGCTCCGGGGTGAGCAGGGATCTCCTGCTCTGGGGTGAGCAGGGATCTCCTGCTCTGGGGTGAGCAGGGATCTCCTGCTCCGAGGTGAGCAGGGATCTCCTGCTCCGGGGTGAGCAGGGATCTCCTGCTCCGGGGTGAGCAGGGATCTCCTGCTCTGGGGTGGGCAGGGTTCTCCTGCTCTGGGGTGGGCAGGGATCTCCTGCTCCGGGGTGGGCAGGGATCTCCTGCTCCGGGGTGAGCAGGGACCTCCTGCTCCGGGGTGAGCAGGGATCTCCTGCTCCGGGGTGAGCAGGGATCTCCTGCTCTGGGGTGGGCAGGGATCTCCTGCTCCAGGGTGGGCAGGGATCTCCTGCTCTGGGGTGGGCAGGGATCTCCTGCTCCGGGGTGAGCAGGGATCTCCTGCACTGGGGTGAGCAGGGATCTCCTGCTCCGGGGTGGGCAGGGATCTCCTGCTCCGGGGTGGGCAGGGATCTCCTGCTCCGGGGTGAGCAGGGATCTCCTGCTCTGGGGTGGGCAGGGATCTCCTGCTCTGGGGTGAGCAGGGATCTCCTGCTCCGGGGTGGGCAGGGATCTCCTGCTCCGGGGTGGGCAGGGATCTCCTGCTCTGGGGTGGGCAGGGATCTCCTGCTCTGGGGTGGGTAGGGATCTCCTGCTCTGGGGTGAGCAGGGATCTCCTGCTCTGGGGTGAGCAGGGTTCTCCTGCTCCCTCCCACACCACCCCTGAGGGGTAAGCTCAGGCTCTGCCCCGGGCTGTCTCTGCCTGCCCTGCTGGGATGGATTTCCTGGGCAGCTCTGGAGGCCCAAGGCACCCCCAGGTCAGTACAAATCCCACAGCCACCCTGAATCCCGTGGATTTCCCTGTGACACCAGCCTGGCACTGCCGAGGTGGCTGCTCGGTGCTCAGCCCTTCCTGTCCACCCTTTGAAGCCCTTTTCTGGCCAACACCTGCTCCCTCTGCCCTGGGAAGGACACAGGGAGCAATGGAGGTGACCTCTGAGCTTGGCTTGGCTCTGTTCACTCTGGGGGACAGCAGGTGGGGGTCGGAGCTGACAGAGCCAGGTCCAGCACGGGGACAGACACCTGAACCTGACACGAGGCTTCCCTCCCCTGGCACTGGCAGCCGTGTCCCCACCGAGCTCAGGGCCAGCTGCCAGCCCAGCTCCCTCCCCTCTGTCCTTTACTGGCTGTGCTGGGTGTGGGAGGTGGTGAGTTGGTTTTTTGTTGGTTTTTGTTTGTTTGTTTGTTTGTTTGTTTTTGTTTGGTTTTTTTTTTCTTTTTCTTTCCCCAGATGCACCCAGCACAGCGCTCTCTGCACGACACCAAATTAATTAATGCTGGGCAGGCAGAATGCAATTAACTACCCTGGAGCCTGGCCAAGGCAGGGGCAGCATTCCCTGCTCCTCTGAGGAACCGCCCAGGAGCCTTCCTGGGCAGGACCTGGCTCTTTGCTGCAGGGCAGAGGCTCTGACAGGAGCAGATCCTTCTGGAAATGCCTCCTGCAGGCCCCTGGCTGCCCTGCGCTCAGATCCCACTCCATGTCTGATCCCAGGCATGGAATCTTCCCTCCTTCCCTGCCTCTTCCTCCCCCAGCCCGGGGAGGTGGCAGGCAGAGGGAGGCAGCATCTGCAGGAGGCTGCAGCACAGTTGGCAAAGTCCTGGGCAAAAGTAATCAAGCCATGGTAGCGTTTCAAGGACCAACTGGCTGGATTTTATTTATTGCTGCCACTCACTGAGAAAATGGACTCGGGAGGAGATTCCTGGGCAGCTTCTGTTAAATAGAGCATCGCCTGACAGAGCTGTGATTGAGCTGGGGCTCTTTAAAGGGGTTTGGAGGCCGCCAATGCAGAGCATCTGCAGGCAAAACGGGCAGCTCGGCAGGTCAGCCGCTCTGAAAGTCAACTGAAAAGCCAAAAACCTTGTGCAGAAACACACAGAGGTTGAGGGGGTGGCTGTGGCAGGGAGCTGATGCATTTGGGGTTCAGCTGAGCCCCTCTGCCTGTCCATGCCCCTGCACTCCCAGCCCTGCTGTGCCTGCGCCGTCACCTCCTCTTCCTTTGGCCCTCCCCCTTTCCCTGCTGTCCCTCTGTCCCTCTGGCTGTGGGAACAGCTTTTCCCTGCTGTCCCTCTGGCTGTGGGAACAGCTTTGCTTTTGGGTGCTGCTCCCTGAGCCCTCCCTGCAGCGATGCTGAAAAACCCGGGGGCTCTGCGTAACCAAATCCTTGGTGAAGGAGTGGGTGCCACCCCTGGGGCAGGGCCTGGCAGGACATCTCCCCATCCCCCCAGAAGAGGACCACCCTCTCCTTCCCCAGAGGGGTTTGGGAGCCAGCGCCAGGGGTGGATCTTGTTGGATCTGAATTCCCAGCCTGGATGAGCAGCAGGCTCCCTCCAAGGATGAAACCCAAGCTGGGCAGTTAGCAGTGCTCAGCTCAACCCCTGGGCCGGTTCTCCCACAGCCCATGGTCTCCTTGGGTGATCCAAATCCTGGATCTGTGGCCCTTGGTTCCATCAGGATGTCAGAATTCCCTGGGCTGGGCATCCCCAGGAGCAGCCCTGCACTCCACACCTTACCTTCCTCCTCCAAAGGGCAATTTAGAAGTGGAAGGATCGAGATTGAAATGTCAAATCCACCTTTCCTTGCTCTGTGGTTAAATGCTTTGCTCCACTGAGGCCAGCCTGTCTCTGGTCCCAGGTGTGGATTGCTCCTTCAGCCCCTGCTGCTTCTCCCACTCTCTTGTGATAAAACCATTTCAGAACCAAAAATGCTGGATCTGCACCTATTTCAGACAGGGCTGAGCTGTCCTCCCACAGCAGCAGTGCCTCAGCCAGAGCCACCTGGCTGTTCCCCCATCCATGGTTATTCTCCACCCGTGGCACAGGGAGCTGCTGGAAGCTGCTCTCTCTTGCATTTCGGCCAAAATTTTGTCGTTGAGAAGCTATAGATAGCAAGGGCTGGATCAGATTTTTAAAGCATCATATTTCTGGGAATATTCCCATCAAAGAGTTTGCTGGCAAGGCAAGCTGGGCAGGAGTCTCTGGCTGGTGACAGTTTATATCTATTCAGGCTCCTGTGCTAGCCAGAGTCCTCCAGACGGTTGCAGTGAACGTGCAGAGAGGTTTTCCTTGAAATCCCCATGATTTTAGACAATACAAGGAGCACCTGTGGGATCAGCCTTCCCCAGAGGAAGGCACCCAGGGAGCCCCAGCCCTGGCCAAGCTGTGCTGGCAGCACGGGGAGCAGAGCTGGGGTAAATCCCTTCCTCCACATGGCCACGAAGCTGCCAGAGCTGCTGCGAGCATCTGTGCCACAAAGGCAGCACGAAACAACAGGGCACGTGGCCCAACCCTCCTCCATCCTACCAGGCTCTCCTGGCAGAGCAGGGGTCCCCCAGACCCCACTCAGGAGTCCCCTCCATCCCTGGAATTGTGGACACCCAGGTTTGCCAGAAGCCCAGGCTTCTGCCCAATGCCAAAGAAATTTTTTATGTGCTGTTCTTCCCCAACATGACACAAGATTAATTACAGCCATAAAAACATTAGGAGCTTTCTAAATATTTTATGTGAATAAGCACACACAATGTGAAGGTTTTACTTGTTGCATTTTGGTAAAGGACGTTTTGTTTGTAATAACCAGGGAACCTGACAGGTGGTTTTATTTTTAGTGCTTCTGTCTGCTCTGAAGGACTCTGAACACAGAGAGGAGACAAGGGCAATGCAAACCAGCTCAGAGTCCCAGGGAGGGGGTACAGAGCTAAATGAGAAGGGGATTAAAAGAGGAGAACCACAAATTTCAACCATAAACTTAATTGCAGTTGCCCTTGGGAAACTCCCTTCCCTTATTCCAGAGGAGATCTGGCCTTTGTTTATCCCTGGCTGGGAGCACTGGTGGTGTGGGAAGCAGCTCACAGGCTTCAAATGCAGAGATTTCCCCACAGGGGCTGCGTGTGCCTGCAGGGGTGGTTTGCACTGGGACAATTTGTGCTGAGGGTGTTTCACCTGCTCTCCTCTCCCAGCTCTTTTGTGATCTGTGAACACCAGAAGCCTCACCAGTGCTGGAGGGCAGATGTTTGGTCTCTGTTTGGGTTGCTGGACTTCAGCAGGAGCCCTGTGTGTCAGTGATTTTTCTGTCTGTTTTAGCATCCATCTGCCACTGGAAATCAGAAGGCATTAGTCTCTTTTTTCCTAGGGTGAGATAGCAGCTAAATCAGCCTCTCTGTGATGGAAAATGTTGGGGCATTCTCGATGTTTTATCCACCAGTGCCACCCTCAGAAGGAGCCCATGCCCAGCAGAGCCAAGTGGGGACATCCCAACCCGTGGTGCTGCAGGGATTTTGGATTTTGCAAAGCTGCCCCTGATGGCTTTGTGCCAGGAGCAGATCCCTGCCGAGGCACCCAGGGAAGCCTCAAAGCTTTCTTAAGCAGCCTGGGCAGGTTTGAGGATTTGACTTGTCATCTCTGTGTTCAGAGAGCAGGACTTGCTCATTGCTGTTTTCTGGAGAGACAGGACTCGAGGAGCAGCTCCTGGAGCAGGGCCTGGCACAGCCAGGTGGGGTTCACTGCTGTTTTCTGGAGAGACAGGACACGAGGAGCAGCTCCTGGAGCAGGATCTGGCCCAGCCAGCTGGGTCTCAATCCTGCCTGGATTGCTCAGAACTTGCTGCTTCTTCCTCCCTGCTCGTGCCTGGCTGCAGTTCAGGCAGAGCAGACCTGGGCACCCAGCAATGCCAGCACAGAGCTCCCCTCTCCTCACCTCCCTGGCTCTCTGCAGCATCCCAGCAAGGTTTCCAATTTCCTGGGGCTGCCCTGGCAGCAAAGGCAAGGATCCATTAGCAACGGGGTCTCAGTGTGTCTCATTCTCACTTTAGATACTGAAGAGCTTCCGAACACCTCTCCATCCTGGCAGCTGACCTGCAGTGGTGTGGGCTGTGTGCTGCAGCTGCTCCTTTTGCTGGGAGCTGCTGTGGCTCCTGATTGTAGAGCTCAGCCCTGAGCCCTGACACACAGCAGGGCTGGGCTTGTGCTGAATATTTCATACAGACACTTGCAGACAGAGGCACCAGCCTGTTTTCAGTTCTGATTTTCTCTGCTTCTCGAGGTGCATAAATGATGCATATTGTTTAAGCTTCCTGGTTTTGGAGGGGGAAGAGTGACAAATGCCTTTGCTGCTGACTGCCTGCGTTTGGGGTGAAGCAGAGCTCACCTCTTCAGCTGCCTGCACAGGTTTAAAAGCAAAGCAGTTTGCTGGCTGAGCCCTGGGCAGCCAGTGGTGACACCAGGACAGTGGCTCTGCAAGCCAAAAGGTGACAGAATGGGTCAGATGGTGACCAAACGCCTCTCTCCACCTTCCCGAGCATCCCAACGTGATTCCCCAGAGCTCTGTGCTCTCCCACAGGTGTTTGTCCAGGTTTTCCCTCTTTTTTCACATTTGGTACCATTCCGCTGAGGAAGGAGGCTCCACATCAACCACACAGTTAGGCCAGATCAATTCAGGGGTCTTGTCCAGACTTTAGGATTCTGTGACATTCCCCTCCCATGCCCAGGGTCCATCCCAGTGTGCTCGGGGGATTTGGTCGCTGAGGAGCTCTCAGGGATCCCCAGCCAAGCCCAGCTCACCCTGGATTTCCTCTGCCTTCCTCTGGGACATTGCCTGGGGATCCACAGGGAGGTTTCCTCCCAGTGAAAACCTCGGTGGCATTTCAGCAGCTGGAAACAGAACCAGAGGAATTCCTGGAGCAGTCCAGCTTTCCCTGGTCATGGCTCTGGTGGGGGAGGCTGCCCACCCTTCCTGAGGAGCTTCCCTGGGACTGACAGGACAGAACAAGCTGTCACCAAATGAGGCAGAAGTTGGTGCTCAGTTAGAGCTTTCCTCCAAGGTCAAACAGAAATGACCCCACAAAGCCCAGAGGTGTGGTGCAGAAGGGATGATAAATTCCACTGTCACAGAGGGTGAGCAATCCTGCCCACAGGGATGAGGGACCACCCCGAGTTTTGGGGCTGCACTGAGCCTCGGGTGCCTTTGGAGATGGGAACTGGCACTTTCCAGACAAGCAGGGCATATTTTTATTTATTTCCTTGATTCTGTAAATAATCATCCATGTCTTCAACTTCTGTTTTACATAATCCCCCTCTCCCCCCACCATTACTCTTCTTCTCTGGAAAGGGTTGGGATTCAGTGACTTTAATTATGAAGAAATTTATGAAGAAAAGTCTCATTAAATAGTTATATTAATTAGGAAGAAAAATGTTAGTATTAATTAGTAAAAATTAATTATTATTCTTTGTAAATTACTAAGAAATTCTGAGTTAATTAAGGCTAGCGAAGGCCCTTTAGAGCTGGGGAGACCAACTCATGTCAGCCTGTCCCTGCACAGAGCTAATGGCCTCGTGGTGTCTTTTAGCAGATCAATTTTTGCTTTAAATGATTGTGCAAGTTAATAAAAAAACCTGTCAGAGTAAAAATGAAACATCTTGGCCAATATTTCTCCCAATTGTTTTGAGGACTTTGACCTTTCTTTCTTTGTCCCAATTCCAGGCTTGAAAAGCTTTGCAATACCTTGACATTTTAAGCAGGAGAGGGGAAAAAAACCCAAATTTGCACCTAAATTAGGGAATGAAGCAGTAAAAATGTAGATTTAGTCCCTGGGACAAGCTCTGTGGTTCAGCCTTACCTCCTTTTTTCCTTAGGTCATATCTACTGCTACGTTCTCCATAAATAATCTTCAGACTTCCTGGGGCTTTTAATACTAATTAAGTCTTCAAGTAGGCAGAAAGGAGCTGGGGGACGTTTCTATCACAGGTTTCTCAGTCAGTTTATATCACAGTTTCTCAGCCTTGTGAGCACTTTCCTTCCTGGCTTCAAAGGATTTTCAGGGAAGGTTTTGCAGCATTTTGTAGGGACCAGGTTTGGAGTTTGGAGCTGCTCCTCCCCAGAGCCTGTGTGATCTGTAATTACTGGTTTGGAAAAACGTGACTGCTGTTTCTCCCCATTTTAAATAATGGGATTTGACTGGGGGAATTGGGGTTTTTCTGAAACCCTGGAGGAGGGCTGGAGGACAGAACCTTTGAGTTACAGCCCTCAAATGCTCTGGCTGCACAAACTGCTCCCAGAGGAGAGGGCAAAATGCTCTCTCAGGGGAAATCTGTCCCGTGGCAGCACTGCAACAGATTCAGGGACTTGTGGCTGGAAAACAACACTTCCAGCATGGAATTATTCTTATTCTTCCCAAAACCCCCTCAAGAGCTGAGGAGAGGCTGTGTGTGTGAGCAGGGGAGAGCACCCCAAGACCTTTTGCTGTTTTTCCTCCTTGCTTTCAATCCCTTCAATGCTGGAAGCCCTCATTAAAGTTTAATCCTCTACACCAACTCCTGACATCCACGGTGCTGCTGCTAGTCTCCCATCTGGACTCCCAGGGCTGCCCTCCTGCCTGGCTGGCTGCATTTGCTGCAGTGACCACCTTCCCAGCAGCATTTCCCCTTCTTCCTCCAAAAACTCTGCTTTTATCTGTCACAGCCAGTTCAGCTGCAGTGCTTGAATTGTGTTCTGGAGAAGATAGCTTCTCTCTGTTGGCTGAAGGGAGAAGTAGAGAAAATAAGCAGTTAATTTAGAGGGGTCGGTGCTGGGAGAGCCTCGGGGAAATGCCTGGGGAGGGGGTGGCAGGTCTGGAGGGACAGGCTGAGCCTTCAGATCAGAGTCAGGCTGAGAAATAAATGCTGACATTGCCTAAACAACGTGCAGGTTGCACCAGTGCTCAGGAAAACACAGTTCCAACAGACCTGAGGTGCATCTTCTTGGTGAGTTGGAGAAAACCAAAATAATTTCTTCTCCGTGCTCTTTTGAAGGCACTTCACAAATGGATGTAATTAATTTCTAGATTAAACTTTTCATGGAAACGTCACATGGGAAATGCTGGGTTTTGAAATGCTGAGGAAGAATTTTGACTTCTGAAGGAACTTTGGTATGTTCCCATCACTGTTTAACCAAACTGCAATTTGTGCTTTTTCTGGTCAATTGGATGCAGAAAATAACCTGGCCCAGGCTTGGTGAGAGGATAAACAACAGGTGACAGAGGTGAAGAGGGGAAGAGAAAATAACTGGCTGGCTTCATCCAAAATCCCAAGCAATCAATGCAGAGTCTCCAGTGGGCTCAGGGCCACGGCCCGGTGAGGTGGAGGAGATAAATAGGACAGGCAGATCAATCGTGGGCAAGAGGAAGGAGAACAAACGTCACAAATCCAATACTGAAAAAAAAGAACAATCCAGAGTTAAAAGCTTTGGCTTGATGGGTCTGGCATTACAATATCAAAGCTTTTGTCAGCACTGGACGATATTTCACCTCAGGTTGATGCTCTTTGGCAAAAATAAGAAAGCGGGGAAAGAGATGGGGAAAAGGGAAAAAAAGCAGCTTTTTTTTTCTTTTTTTTTTTTTAATCCTGTGCAAAGAAAAAAGCTCCTCAAGGGAGAGATTGCTTCGATCACAAAGCTGTGCAGCATGGTGTGTCCTCCCCAAGAGACCATGGCAAGCACAGCCCAGGCAGTAATTTGAACAGAGCAGCAGACAAACACACAGATCCTGTAAATTCCAGGCATGGAACGGGGACTGTGGTGAGTCAGAGCTGGAGCAGCTCTGGCTGAGAAAGGCAGAGGCACAGGCAGGGGTGCAGCCCCCACCTCCCTCCCTGCTTCTCCCCAGCTTCATCCCCAGGCTGAGCAGAGCTGGGTCTCGTGGTGGGAACGGGCCTGAAGGATGTGCAAGGATCCATTTCACTCATGTCTCTGCTCTCTCTCTGCTTCCCCCAAGCTGGGAGGCTTTCCCCAAATTCCACAGCTCTCCTGCAGGTTTTTACCCAGTTTGGGAGGTTTGCCCCAAATTCCACAGCTCTCCTGCAGGTTTTTACCCAGTTTGGGAGGTTTTCCCCATGTTCCACAGCTCTCCTGCAGGTTTTTCCCCAATTTGGGAGGTTTGCCCCAAATTCCACAGCTCTCCTGCAGGTTTTTACCCAGTTTGGGAGGTTTGCCCCAAATTCCACAGCTCTCCTGCAGGTTTTTACCCAGTTTGGGAGGTTTGCCCCAAATTCCACAGCTCTCCTGCAGACCTGAGCCAGCAGATTTTGGGTATGAGCTCGCAGGAGGAGGCACAGCAGGTGTGATCACAGGACCAGGGAATGTTCTGGGTTGGAAGGGACTTTAGGGATCATTTTGCTGCACGCCACTGCCGTGGGCAGGGACACCTTCCCCTAGGTCAGGTTACTCCCAGCCCCATTGGGATGACAGCCCAGTGTTCTCTTGCTGCTCTGAGCTTTCCAAAGTGGCCCAATTGAGCTCCATGGTTGTTATAGATATTAATGAAGGGAAAAAGCTGGCCTCTGAGGGCCCAGCTAATTTCCATGCTGGATCCTTGTGTTGTTTGAATATTTTTAGATCTTTACTAAATTGTTTAAAAAACAAATAAAGACATCAAGGTTGCTTTAGCTCTCAGTCAGAAGATGCATGTAGTGGCCAGGATGAGGGGAAGTGATCCCCCCTTGGCTATCCTACCAGGAAAAGAAGCCAGCCACTCAGATATAGCAGGGGATCTGCTTTAAAGCACGAGTGATTTTAATTTTGGGGATGGCCAAGGAAGCCCTTGACAACATGCCCTGCTAAGGCTGGTGGATCCTGAGCAGGACTGGGTATAAAACACTTGTGAAGTGCATCCCCTCCAAGTACCAGCTCTGGCTCCAAACCCAAGTGAAGAAAGCCCTTGACCCAAATTTCTGAGGGGATGGGATGGGTGGGTACGAGCCTGACAATTCTGCTAAAAGCCTGCTCTGCTCAGCCAGGCAGCGAGCTGCCAAACCAGGGCACAGCTCAGCTCAGTTTGGGACACAGGAACTGGGGAGGACAGCGAAGGAGACTAATGCTGGCATATTTTATTTATTTGGCAGCAAAGGGATGTGTTTTCTCTGCTGCTGCTGAGGGATGGTGGAGGCTCTCCCAATTAGCTCCCAGCACGCTCGCACCTCTCCCGTGAGGCTCCTGCTTAGGTTATCTGGCAGGGATTTTCTCTTTTCCAGCTTGTCAGAGGTGAAAGGTGCTGGTTTTTCTCCCTATAATGAGCTGTTTTGTGCATGTCAGCACTGGCCCTGCATTGTGTCCTCGTTCATGCCTTCACGGAGCATTTCCAGAGGCCACGTCTCGCTCCTGCTTGGGCTTTCAGGAGATTTTAATCCCTGCACGCACACAATGAGCAGCAACAGGAATTGCTTGTTAAATGGGGGAGGGAAAAGCAGATTTTCTTCTGAGAACATGTTTGCAAATGGCTCCTGTCCCCTCTCACCGAGCTGGGCCTGAGCAGCAGCGTGAAAGGAGCAGCGTGAGGAGGGGAAGGCACACAGAGCCAGGGCATGGGCGGCCTCGTCACACTCACTTTCCTGAGCCAGGCCCTCCGAGGCTCACTGGTATTTCTTCTTGTTCAAATACAAAAGAAAAAGGCGTTCTAAGCAGCTTTCCTTATTTCAGGGCAGTATATTTGGAGTCTGGAAGGACTGGAAGGGGAGATTTGGGAGGCTGGTGGCAAAGCTGGGCCTGTTCTGACCCTTGGCTGCTCATGAAGTTCGGGGCGTGCTCTGAACTGAGGAGATCATTCCTGCTGGGACCTTGGGTGAGGGAACAGTTCCTTCCACAGCAGCCAACAGCGCTTCCCTCTGACTCCAGGGTAGGACGTGACAGGGGAAGGTTTCATGACTGCAGCAGCAGCTCTCTTTGCTCCTGCTGAGCTGCTGAGAGCTGCTGGGTTCCCTCTCTGAAAGGCAGCCCCACAGCGATGTGTGCCCTGGCAGAGGGCTCAGCCTGGGCAGGACGTGCTGGCCACGGCTCTGCATCTCCCCTGGGCTCGTGGCTCTGCATCTCCCCTGGGCTCGTGGCTCTGCTGCCATCTCCACCTCGGGTGTTCCTGCAGAGCAGGCCAAGCCTAGACAGAGGGAGGGATTGCTCCAGGAGACCCCAGCTGAGCTCCCCAGGAACAGCAAGGCCAGGCTGCCAGGGCTTTGGGGGGAAGCTGTTCCTGCCCATGGAAGGCCTTGGGAATCCTTCCCAGCCCATCCCAGTTTGATTCCCTGTCACCCAGGCTCTGGGGAGCCCCCAGGCACGGCCAGCTCTGCGGCACCCACCCACCACTACTCCCACTTTTTGCAGCCATGCTCCTTCAAATGAACCACCTTAAACCTTCCCCCTTCACATGAAGAAGCATTTCAGCAGGGTGCACCAGGGGGACAAAAAGGGCCAGCTCCTTCCTCCCCTTTCCTTCCTGATTTGCACCAACTTTGCGTGGTATAAACACTCTAGACCCTCACCTGAGGAGATACTGAGCAGCCCCTCAGTGAGCCAGCAGCGACCTGGCTGTGCAGTCTTGGCTCTAGTCACAAAGCCTCAGCCACTTTCCTTGTAAAGAGGCAGGATGTGTCTTGGAACGAAGCCTGAAATTAGCCTTTTCCCTGGAACGGTGGTGGATGGTCGATGCAGATCTCTCTGAGCCTGTGGGAAGTGCTCCAATCTCCCAGCTCACAGCACCATCCCAGAATGCCTTTAAAAGCACAAAAAGTCAAACTTCATCTTAGCAGCTCAGCTGCTTCAAATAACACAGAAGGAGATAGGGGAAAAAATAAACAAACCCAGATTTTAACAAACATCTTCTGCTTCGAGCCCGTTCTGGATTTGTTGGCAAGGTGAGGGCACTTTCCAAAAAGCCATTTCGATTTTTGAATGTGAATTCAGATCTTGTGTTCCCTTGAGGGGGAAATGACAGGAAACAGGAATGGGGCAACAACACAACCCCCCTGCCCCCCCATTTTAAATAAATCGAATCATCAGCCTGAAAGTAGACATCAAAATTACAATATGGCTCTTGACTTTCGGCAATTAAAAGCATTTTGTGATGACTCACTTGATTAAAACGAGATCATCCATTTAAAATGAAAATTCAGAATGAAAATTGCTTTTGTTGCACCGATTATTCTATTTTAAAACTCCTTGCTGTTATCACCCTAATAAAAAGCTGTCACTTCTTCTGTCAAGCAATTCACAACATGAGGCATTTGCATTTCTCTCCAACTTGTGTTTATTTCAGTAATTACAAATGGATTCTTCTCCTAACTCCCCTCTACCCCATCCTTCCCCCTGCCCTCTCCTCCCTCCCCACCCCAGGGTGAGCTGCTGCCCTTCCTCTGGGCTGTGCACAGAGAAATCCCACGCTGGGAAATTAGGAAAGGAGGAAAAATAAAAATTTCCAGCAGGGTCAGTGCTTGGTACCTATGAAAAGCAGCAGTGGGTTTGAGCTGTGCAGGCAGGGAGGCCAGGAACCCCCAGCACCTCAGGTGGCTGACAGAGAGCTGCTGCAGGAGGCTGCCCAGAGCTTGAACCAGCAACACGACACACACTTTGTAATAGATTAAAAAAATTAAAATCCCACAACAAAACCCTCTTTGTGCTGAATGGAATGATAATTCCCTGCCATTAATTGAAATTTTGATTGACTAGATGGAGCAATAATGATAAGAGCCAGTTTCCCTCCAAGATCACGGGCTGGATTGTGGGTGGGTGTGAGCAAGCCAGCCAGGCTGGGGAAGATGGGCAATAATTTCATTCTGCTGTTGGCTTGGGGAGGATGGGGAATAATTTCATTCTGCTGTTGGCCCTTCCCTGCCCTGGTTCAATCCCGAAGCACAAACACAGCCAGAAGTCATCTCCTGCTTGTCCTGCCAGGTGAGGAGCTGCTCCTGCTGCCCCCATCCCCTGCACCTTCCCCTCCAGGGCATGCTGAAGAGGCCCTGGGGACTGTCACTGGCAAAATCTGAAAGGACAGTGGTGCCTCAGGTTTAGATTTTGTATTTTTCACATTCTGTGCTGCTTTAGTGGCTGGGTCTGGGTTCACATGAGGGGATGGTGAGCTCTCTGCACAGAGCAGGGAGACAAAACAATTCCTGCTCCAGCTGGGCACCCAGGACAAATGATCCAAATCTCAGCCCAGGAGCACAAACCCCGTGGGCTGGAGAGAGAAAAACAAGGATGGGACTGCCTGGGCTGGGGCTGGGATGGGACAATGAACTGCAAGAGCAGAGCTGATCCCAGGGAGAGACCCTGTGCCCTGTTGTCCATTTTGTGCCCATTTTGGGTTGTGCTGCCCAAGGTGGATCTATTTGAGGCCTCTTAATAAATCCCTACTTTACTATTTATTATTTAATTTTATTGATTGATTGATTGATCCCTACTAGCTCTGTCTAGTCTCTGTTCTAGCTCAGCCTTCACAAGGAGTTAATTGGAAAGGCCAATTAGTGAAATGGCCCCCAGTGGAGGGTCGGGGTGCAGGCAGCTGGGCCAGTGGGGGTACAGGAGTGTGCCCACCCCATCACCCTGCTCCTGCCCAGCTTGCCCTGGCTCCAGCTCCTCCCTGGCTTTGCCTGCTGCCCCAGAAGAGGAGGAGCAGCTGCAGCCAAGCTCACCCAGGGCTGCAGTGCCCAGGGGGATCCTGCTCTGAGCCAGCCAGGCTGGCCCTTGGGCAGGCAGAGCAGGAGCTGGAGCCCCTGAGGTGCAGAGTCCTGCCAGCACTCTCCTCTTAAAACCATCAGACTAGTCTGGGATAAATTCCCACAATTACAAACTGCATCATTGTAAGAAAAGTTACAGCTCCTTTTCAATCTAGTACTGAACTGTAATTTTTATTTTTTTTCAAAGAATACAGGGGGTTTGCCCAGTGTCTGTTTGTGTCTGTGTGTGCATTTGTGTGCACACCTGGAAAACAGTATTTGGGACACACCAAGTGCACGTGGGGTGTGCAATATAGAAATAAATACCTGTAATATAGAAATAAATACCTGTGTTGCAAAGTTCTGCATTTTCCTGTCTCAAAGCCATCTCGGGCTCACAGTTCAAGACATAAAGGCACACCAGTCTCTCTCTCAGCTTTTAATCTCTCTTTCCATGGGCAGCTGCTCTCTCTCTGCCTCTCGAACCTGACAGCGCTGTTCCAGGGCCGAGGGTTTTCAATTTATCTGCACAAAGCACTTGTGCTTAATCTGGAGACCACAGGGACGTCCTCAGCCCCTCACCAGGCTGTGCCAACCAGCCCCAGCAGGGCAGCACTGCCACCTTTTTTTTCCCTTTCTTCCTTTTGGGTAAGCTGGAGCCAAGAGCTTAAAGGAAAAAAAAAAAAAAAAAAAAAAAAAGCAGCCAGGTTTTCAAGGACAGTGCACTACTGGTAACCCTTTTTTCCTCTTCTCTTTCAGTGTATTTTGCCCTAATATTCTGAATTCCCAAGCATGGCATAACCCTCCTCTCTCAGCCGTTCTGAGCTTTCCTCCCAGGCACCACCAGCCAGGGCAGGTTTGGGAGGAGCCAGGTCTGAACACTGAAACACTGGAGAAAAATTCCTGGGGCTCTTGGGCCCCCAACATTTCCATTTCAACAGGAGAATAAATGTGCTGAATTTGGAGAAAAGGCTCTTTTTGGGGCCTTTTTTTTCTGTTTTCCTGGGCAGACATCTCCAGTGATGGAAACAAGAAATAGCAATAAAAACACCATGAGCCTCACCTGTCCAGGTTAATAACCAGGCTGGAGAAGAGGCAGCAGAGGCCCTGCTCTGCCTCGTGTTGTGGGAAACAGGAGCACACAGTGCCTTGAGTGTGTTCCTGGAGAACAAAATCAAGATGTAAGGGAGCAGTGAGGAGGATGAAGGGCCACTGAGCAGGGATGATTAATCTGCAACCTGCCTAATCGGCCTCAGGATAACTGAGAGTTGTCTCTGGATAATTGAGATCAATGGAGTATCATCAGCCACTGCTCTAAGGAGCAGCCAGCTTCAGAGGAGGGCAGAGTACTCAGGGGAGTGGGCAGAGCCTGGCAGCAGGGGAGGATGCTGAGCAGCCCTGGGGAAATGGCCCTGGAGCTGCACAGGGATGTCAGGTTTGGGGTGAGTTTGTGCACGATCAGGACGTGACTTTCCAAGCACCTGATCCCTGCCAGGGGGTTTGGGAGGGTGATTCTCTTGCTGAGCAAGGCTGCAGTTTGTGCCCGTGCTGAGAGGACAGTGCAGCTCAGATTTGCTGCTGAGTGTGAGCTGTGTGCCCCACGCTCAAGGAGGGCACACATCTTTAAATGCTTCCAGCCACTGAGCTGTGCTGCCCAGAGCAGCCAGGGCTGCCCCTGATCCCTGGCAGAGCCCAGGGCCAGGCTGGATGGGGCTGGGAGCACCTGGGACAGGGGGAGGTGTCCCTGCCACGGCAGGGGTGGCCCTGGGTGGATTTAAGGTCCTTGCCACCCAAACCTTGTTTCTGTGAAAGCCACCCCTGATGGGAACACCAAAACTGCACCTCAGGTACCAAATCTCCAGGTTGTGCCCGTCCTCTGAAAGGGGCTGGATCAGGCAGTCCTGTGAAGGGCTTGATTTCCTTCTGCCTAAACTCTCTGAAAAGGGAAAATGTGTCTGGGTTGTTTTTTTTTTACCCCACTGTGCTGATGAGGTCAGGGAAAGAAGGTTGTTAATTCCAGAGTTTGTAAGAGGAAGCTTTTAGCCATTGGTTTCTGTCCAAGCCCTGGCACAAGAATCAAATACCCAGAAAACAAGACCCCAGTGAGGGAGGGAAGTGTCATTTCAGATCAGGGCAGACCCAGGAGCTGCTGGGCACAAACAAAAGGCGATTTGGCAGCCGTGGCCACGCAGCCTTCCCCCTTCTCCTCCCCAGTGGCTGTGGAAACGGCCTGGTTTGTCCTTCCTCCCGGGCAGGTGGGAGTGCAGGGCTGCCCAGGGAGCAAACAGAGGCAGCACCTGAGCTCCGAGGGCTGGGGGCTGGGCAGGGGAGCAGGACAGGGGGGGACAGGGGCACAGGGCACTGCTCTGCCCACAAAACTGATTTATCCAACGGCAGCTGTCCCTGCCCAGGGCTGGGGGTTGGAATGAAGGGATCTGTCAGGGCTCTCCCACGCCAAACCACCCTGACCCCAGCGCTTTTCTGATTTTCTCTGGCCTGAGCCTGAGTGCCCACACTGCTGATCACCAGGCAGATCATCTCCCTTCCCCATTTGATTAATTTTAGTGACTAAACTGGAGGGTTTTATATCTGATTTTTAGTAGCTGTTGTCAGTTTCCTTTGGCTCTGGGTGGTTGGGTTTTTTAAACCCAAAAGCCCTTTACAAACTGCTTTTCACAATCTCTCATCTATCCAGGACTTTTTTCAATGCAAATCCCTGGACTCCCGAAGCTCTGGTTTGAAAAAGGAAAAATAACTGTCGTGAGATTTGAGAAGTTTGAGGTTTGCAGATTAAATATCAGGGAAGCTGCCGTGGCTTCAGGGTGCTTTCAGAAGAGCGTGCTCAGGATCAGCAGTGTTTACAGCAGAGGCTCTCAGGAATTGCTCTCTGATTGGCAAAACAAGGAGCAGTTTGGGACCAGCCCTTCTCTTGCCCTCTGCAGCGCAGGTTATGAGAGGCTCCTTCCAGCCCTTGCTCAAAGGAAGTCGTTCCCCAGCTCTTCTGAGTGGTTTGCAAAGGTTAATGAATAAGGAATCAATTAATGGTTTCCTAGCCTTGCACTTTTTCTTTTCATTTAAAGGGTTCCCTTTTTGAAGATTAGTTTAATGTTAAGAATAATCTGGCTTTGCTGAGAGCTAATTAAATGTGGCACCATCTCTCCTTGCCCTGTTCTCCCCCTCCCAGCACTCTGGGGCTCCAGAGCAGCAGCCAGGAGCCCTTCCAGCCCCTGCCTGGGGCAGCAGGATTTGGGAATTTGGGATCTGGGCCCCCACGGCTTGTGCAGGGCAGCACCCCAGAGTTTGGGGTTTTCTGGCTGCAGTTTGCTGAGCTGGTGGCTGCAGCCCGGGGCAATGCCCCAGGGGAGCCTCGGACACCCGGAGCTCGAGGAGGGGCTGGGGCACCAGGAACTGGCCAGGACTAAACCCAGGGGGGGCTGGAGCAGCCAGGAGCAGATTTGATCCCTGTCTTAGGAGGGATCCAGGCTGGGGCACTCATAGGAGCAGCTGGGCACTTGCTCAGAGGGACAGAGACAGAGCAGGAGCATCCCGGGGGTGTGGAGGCGTTCAGGCTGCTCCTGTCCTGCACCCAGCAGAGCTGCTCCTGTCCTGCACCCAGCAGAGCTGCTCCTGCAGCTGCACCCAGCAATGCTGCTCCTGAGCTGTCCTGCACCCAGCAGAGCTGCTCCTGCAGCTGCAACCAGCAATGCTGCTCCTGAGCTGTCCTGCACCCAGCAGAGCTGCTCCTGAGCTGTCCTGCACCCAGCAATGCTGCTCCTGAGCTGTCCTGCACCCAGCAGAGCTGCTCCTGAGCTGTCCTGCACCCAGCAGAGGTGCTCCTGTCCTGCACCCAGCAGAGCTGCTCCTGCAGCTGCACCCAGCAGAGCTGCTCCTGAGCTGTCCTGCACCCAGCAGAGCTGCTGCTGTCCTGCACCCAGCAGAGCTGCTCCTGTCCTGCACCCAGCAGAGCTGCTCCTGTCCTGCACCCAGCAGAGCTGCTCCTGTCCTGCACCCAGCAGAGCTGCTCCTGCAGCTGCACCCAGCAGAGCTGCTCCTGTCCTGCACCCAGCAGAGCTGCTCCTGTCCTGCATCCAGCAGAGCTGCTCCTGAGCTGCACCCAGCAGAGCTGCTCCTGTCAGCCCCAGCTGGGCTCAGCCCTGTGCACAGCTCTCCTGGGACTGCTTTGCCCCAGCACGCTGAATTCCCCTTTTCCCTAACTGCTTCCCAGAATTTCTCCCCATCCAGCAGAGTCTGAAGTCATCACACTCCTCTGTGAACCCAAAGCCCTCAAACGCTCCGGCAGGACCCACTGAGCTCAGCACACTTGGCTGAGTTTCTCCATTAATCTGGCCCGTTTTACAGGGCCAACCTTGAAATAAAACACTCAGCACACATTAGCAGTGGTATCAGTGGCTGCACCAGAAAACTCAGGGGCTCAACCTGGTGGCAGCATTTAATCAAGAAAGTGCTTTTATCTCCCCTCGTGCCCTGGGAGCCCACCACACCTGGGCAGAGCCTTTTGGTCTGCCCTGCTCGGCCGAGATTTCTGTCTGATTTATTGAAGTAGCTCCCCTGTTCCCAAAGAGCAGAAACACCCATCAAAGGTTTAAGAGCCTAAAATGGGTGTTAATTAGCCCAGCAGGGGAGGCAGAATTTCAATGAAGTTTGCCTTTAAACTACTGTTTAGTTTGACAATGTAAAGAGGTAAATTTGGTACTTAGTCCCAGCCTCGCCTAATCAAATGGATTATGGTTGTTACCCGTGCCCAAAATGTAAATAATCTTTAACTTCGTGGGGGTTTTATGGAAAGTATCCTGTTGATGCTTGGGACAAAGCCCTGCTGGCCTCTCTCTTGTCCCCCAGAGAGCATCCACCACCAAAACCCCCCAAACCCTTCTGGGATGAGGAACAGGAGGGATGGAGGGGCCAGGACAGCAGGGCCAGGGCAGTGTTTGCTGCTGAGGGGTTTTGGCTCCTGTGTCCCTGTTTGCACCAACCTCCACTGGGAGCATGCACTGCTTTGGCTACAGATCTCAGGGTACTTTTAAGGAAAAAAAAGTCTATTTGGTTTTTTTTTTTTTTTTTTTTTTTTTTTTTTTTTTTTTTTTTTAATGAGAGAAGAGAAAAAATAATCCCCAGATGCCCAAACCCAGAGGAACCTCGCCAAACATTCCCTTCCTATCTCAAAACTCTGCACAAGGAGCAGATCTCTATCCAGCCTTCAAGGAAACTCAGCTTGAGCATTGTGTCAGAAGGAAAAGCCACTCTTCTAAAGCTCTGCTCCTCTTCTTTTCCTTTTTCATCTCTTTCCCCCTGCATTAATCCAATCGCCTTGCACAGAAAAATCAGGAAAAAAGGCAATGGGAATTTACACGCAGCAGGATTTTCACTGGGACTTTCAGATATTTACAATACCTCAAGGAATAAAGAGAACCATTCTGGATTATGGACTTGGAAACCAGGCTGTGCTCTGTGTGTGTGTGTGCATGTGTATGGGCACTGAGATATTAGCCACAGACCCAGAAAAGGAGCCCACAACAAATTTATCTTTACAACTCTTAAATTATCTTTCAGTTGACACTTATTAACCTCCTGCCAAACTCATTATCTAGTGAATAAAGCCCAAGTTATCAAACAGAAATGGCTCATGAGGCTGCTGCCCATGCTTGGGAAAATCTGATTGTGAACAGGCAAGCTGAAACAAGGCTTTATGTATTACTTTTATTTCTCTAAAAAGCTAAATCCTGGTCCTTGCTGAAAGAGGCTCCCAGCACGATGCAAGCAGAGTGCCAGTGGCAAATTCCCCCAGGGAGAGCTGTGAGACCCAGGCAGAGGAAGCACATCCCGGTCTGATTTGCACTTCCATGGCTCCGAGCAAGGAGTGCTTCCCTCCCGGCTCAGGCTGGGCTCGGGCTCTTTCCCTGGGCTGGTCCATGGCAGGCAGGGATGAGGAGGGCAGGGGATTTTCTTGGCTGACGAGGACAGCTCGGTCTGGGATTTGCAGCCTTTGTGAAGGGGGAATATCTGTTACTCCCTAACTTTTGATTTATCAATGGAAATGGGAATTTCCTGTGGCCACACAGCACAGCCTCCAGGACCAGCCCCTGGGTCTGGACCAGCTCTTTCCATCCTGCTCTGACAGCTCCTGGGTGACTTCGGGGGAAAAAACATGTTGCAGATGTGTTTCAATGCAGTTCCCACCAAGGGCACAAGGAATGTTAGTGCCTGTAAAGACTGAGAAATTCGGGTTTTTAGGAAGGGGTTTATTGTTCCTTAAAGGAAAGAAGGGATTTGCATACCCCCACCTTCTGGAGAGGCAAAAATCCCCCCACTCAGCAGCTGCTTGTTGAGCCTTGGTACTTGATGGCTCCAAATTAATCGAATAAACAAGGCATCTCTCTGCAAAGAGCAATTAGAGGCAGCCAAGTCCTGCTCCTTTCCCCAGCTGCCTCTGTGACAGGTTAAAGCCCTTCCCTGAGCAGCTTCTGGAGCCTGCTAAGCACAGCTCGGGGCTGACAGCCAGGCTGAGCTCTCCCTGCTGAGGCAGGGCCAATTAACCCGATGGAAAGGAGGGAGATGGATCAGACAGGGCTTCTGCAGGGGCAGGCAGGGCCTTCTGCAGTGAGGGAGAGGAGCAGGGAGAGAAGGAGAGAATTCAGGGCCATAGCTGTGCGTGTTTTCCTCTCCTTTTCTCTTCTGCGAGCTGCTGGAGGACAGAGCCACTGGCACGGCCCAAACAGGGAGCAGCCTGGGCTGAGCTGAGCCCCCGCAGCCCCGCTGGTTCCAGTCTGTAGCCCCCATTTGAATTCCCTGCCCGCTGCTCCCTCCCTGCTCCCAGAGCCGCGGTCCCTCCGAGCAGCCGCTGCCCTTTCCAGCCAGAAATGAGGAGGATTCTTTGGTTCTGCTCGGGGTTCCACCTGCAGGAGCCTGCTGCTGCTGCCACCAAAGCACACAGTTCCCTCTCCTCTTTCATGCTTTTTCTCCCCCCTCCCTCTTTTTTAACTGCAGGATTGGTTTTATTTTTTTTTTAATCTTTAGATATAAGCTCTGCATCCTGTTCCATTCGAGGTGGAGGAATGGAAACGTTTGCCGAGCAGAAGCTGCTCCTGAGGCACCCTTGTGCCGCCTGGGGTGGCGGGAGGCAAGGGCAGACCCACGCCTGATGTAAGAGCAGAACGATGCTCCTGCTTCCTTCCTCCCCAGCACAGGACACAGCATTTGTGCCGAGAGGCAAACCTCACCTCGCCGGCAGTCCTGAAGTGCTCAGTGGATTGGTTCTGCAGGAGAAAAAAAACCAAAACCTCCCTTTTTGGGAGGGGAGCGAGGGGAAAACGCGAACGTCACAGAGCAGGAGCGGCCACGTGGGGAGGAAGGATCAGGGGGAGCATCCTCGGCCCTGCAGCTCCCTCCGCTTCATTTCTGCTGCATTACAGCAGCCAGACCCTCCTTTCCTTCCTCCTTCCTTTCCTTCCCTTCCTTCCCTTCCTTCCTTCCTTCCTTCCTTCAGCACCAGACCGTGGGTGAATATTTCCCTGGTCCCATCTCAAACTCTGATCTTTAACAGATGGACAGACATCAGTGGATACCCTCCCTCTCTTCTTTCTTCTGCTGGCTCATGAGTAAATTCAATAAAATTGTGGAGATTTCTTAGGATTAAGGTCAAATAAAAAGTGAAAAGGCAATTGGATTTATTTTATGATTGATTATAGAAGGTGCAGATATTTATTAGCAGGCAACAGGATAACTGTCAAAATGATTCTTTATCAACAGAGAGAACCCCCAGCAGATGAGTCAAATGTTTTCAGCATTGTGGGAACAAGATTAAATCAAATACAATTGATGGAGCAAATAAAGATGCCAATGTTAACAGCTACTCTATAATTTCAACTGGTCAATCTCTATTTATTTATATATATAAATGTATTATGCTCTTTTTTTTTTTTTTTTTCCCTTTTTAAGGAGTCTTTGCCAATTGCAGATGCTGTCAGTGCCTTGGTGAGAAGTTGAGTCATCTTGCCTGTTCAGCATCCGATAGATGGGAGCAGCAGAGAGGCCCCAGTGTCCCAGGGCCTGGGAGACCTGCAGCTCTGCTCACTGCCAGGTGAACCTGGGGCAAGGACACTCCTGTTCCTGGGCTCAGTTTCCCCAATTTTCTGTTGGTTTTTGAAGGAGGGCTTTGAACCTGCTGGGTGGAACAGAGCATGGGGCAGCCCTGGAAGCCTCGGGTGGTGCCAGCTGCTGTGCCCACTGCCACTGCCACCCCAGAGGGATTTCCCCTCTGGCAGCTGCCCAAAGCCCATTGCTGGTGGCCAGGGGTGGCACCGAGCTGCTGAGCCTGCTGTGCCCCGCAGCCCTCCCTCCCCCAGGCTGCTCTGGTCCTCCTCCTTCCATCTGGGAGTGGCTCCCATTAGTACAGAGCCATTAAAATTCAAGGTCGGATCTGATTCTCTATTGATCATTACCAGGCAAATTAAAGACATCTTTCTTCTGCTCCTCCTGGGTTACAGAGCCAGGAGGCTCCCACTGTGGGCTTTCACAGGAGGCTGCTGCTGCTCAGTCTCTGCCACCAGGCACCCAGGCTTCACGTCTCCTCTTAGAGAGAGATTCTCCAGGTTTTATCAGAAGCAAGTGTGAAAACCTGGGGATGTTGGTGAAGGTCTCTGGGCTGCAGCTGAATGCAGGAATCCTTGTCAGAAAGGATGAGTGCAGCACCAGGCTGTGACAGCTCTCTCCTGTGCAGGGTTTTGGCTCTTCACAGGCACAGCGTGGCACCTTGAGACTGATTTCACCTTCTCCCCTCCCTGTTCCACCTGAAATAACCAGCACCCCCCTCCTTCCCAGGTCCCAGGGTTGGCAGGGCATCTCTGGGCAGGGCTGGAGCACACCAAAGCCAGGGCTGGGAGCTGCTGCCCGGGCTGCAGACCCAGCAGAACAATTTCCCAGCCGAAGGGAGCCCGAGCCCTGCCTGGTGCTCTGGCTGTGCAGCTGGTGGCTCTGAGCTCTGGGCTGTGCCCAGCCTGCCTGCTGCTGGAGCTGCCCTGTCCCTTGGCCCGGCTCTGGGGGACAGATGCCAGCTTTGACCTTACAGGAGCACTTGGAGGGGAGTCTTGACGCCAGTGTGAGATCAAAAGAGAAACTCTCTGACAAGTCCCTTTGTAAAGCATCAGGACAGCATCTTCCAAATTATTTCTGTTTATACTTTGCCAGTGACTCATGCGTTGATGTTCTGTCCTGTAGGTTACTCTAAAAACAGGAATAATTACACTGCTAATTATCATTTGAATTATTCATTTTGTTCCCTTCTTCCTTTCTCCTGGAAGAGGGAGATGTATTGTCAGTTGTGGCTGTCTTTGTACGGCGTGATTAGATCCTCTCTTGTGCAGTGACGGGAGAGATCTCATCAAAATCTGCTTCCAAAAACGGAACCAGGACGGGGAATTTCACAGCTTTCAGCCACTTCAACACCTCTCACAGCTTTCAGCCACTTAAGCACCTCTCCCCTCCAGCCATGTAAATGTGAGCCCGCATCCCCTGTGGGTGCACACACTCCTCAACCGAGCACAAGCCCACATTCACTCACCCCCTCCACCCAAACCAGCCTTCCCCAGCTGCAGGGGGAGGCAGGCTCTAACGAGGCTGGGAGCATGTGGCACGTGTGTTGGTGTGTGTTCCCCTAATTATCGCCTTGCAAGTCAGATTAAACATCTCTCAAAGCTGGACATCTTTCCAATAGGTGAATGAACTCCAGGGCTGATGGTAACATGAAAAATTTTCCCTGTCAGAGGCAGACAAACAAATTGTGGGGTGTTTTTTCCTCCTTAGGAGAAACATTGCAGTGAAATTGCTGTTCTCCTGCTGTTGCCAGAAGTCCAGCTGAAGGGAGCCCAGCGTTCTCTCTCGGGCTGGGGCAGATCAGGACAGAGCCAAAGATGGTTGTGGCAGGAAGGAGGTGTGCAGCTGCTCTGAAAGGGAACGTTGGCATCTGATTCTTGTCCCAGATGGAAGATCCCAAGGTCAGGGCAAATCCCTGCTTTGTGGACTGAGCGTGGGCTGAGGATGGGGCTGTTCAGTGGCACAGTCTGAAAGATGCGCACCTGGAGGATGTGTGCTGGGGACAAAGCCTGCCTCACCCCTCTTTTCCCTTCTCCAAGGACTCTGCTCACTTGAGGTGAGACCTGGGGAAAGCAGCCAGATCCCACCTTGGGCTGAGATGTGCAAGGACACACAGAGCTGCTGCTTTCTGTGTAATTCCAGTGAAGCCTCTGTGTGAGCATGGGTGATGATGATTACCTGCACAGGATTACCTTCCTTTCCTCCCCAGGGGATCCCATGTACAGAGAGGAGGACAATGACCCAGCAGGGTTGCTCTGTGATTTTTGGCTGCTGTGAGTCAGTCTCCAGACCCCTCTGCAGGGTCCCTTGCCCCGTGACCCTTTCAGGACAGCAGCTGAGGTTTGCTGGGGTCCAGCACCCCAAGAGCTGCTCTGCTGCCACTGCTGAGCAGGGCTGGGGCTGCTCCCAGTGCCTCGTCCCCTGCACTCCTGCCCTGAGCATCCCCTGTGCTGCAGCCAAAGCCTCTCCCCGCTGTTTGTGGGGAGGGACGAGCAGCAGCAGCCCCTGCCCGGATCCCCATTCCCCCCACCTTTCCTCTCCCAGCAGCACCCGAGGGTATCCATTAACCCCAACAGCCTCGTTCCTTTATCAAGGATTCCTTCAGAAGATCTGGCTGCTGGGAAGCCCAGCGTGTGCTTCAGACAATGTCTGCACTTCACAGCTTTATTTGTTTAACAGCTCTGATAACAGCACTGCCTACTGCACTGAGAGAGCCCCGTTCAGGCAACAGGTTCGTTCCTTTATCAGGCATCAATCGAAACTGATTTCACCCTGGGGACTCTAGAAAAAAGGTGCACAGTCAGGTTATTCCCCCAACAGCTTTATGTTGATATCAGGTCATTGTTTCATTATTTAAATAATCAGAAAAAAAAGGACACAGTCTCTCTCTCTCTCTCTTCCTCTCCCATTATCCCTTGCTGAAACAAAGACAGAGGAATGTGTCAGGGAAAGGAGTTATCAAAGCCAACAGTCCAATAGTTTTATTTCCTTCTTGTCAGACACAGGGCCCTTATTCAGCTCTTTTATAGGAACCCTGGATTTGCCAGTCTGGATCAAACCCAATCTCTGTCTGTGTCAGCAGACAGAGATGTTGGCACCCCCAACCCCTCCCCATCCCAGCACAGCCTGCAGCAGGGATGGGGCCTCTGAAGTTCCTCTCCTTGCCTTCCATGCCTGATGCTTGCCCAGACATCTCCACTCCTTGCCCTGTTCCAGCAGCGAGGGGCCCCTGGCCCTGGGGCACAGCTGATGGAGGCAGGAGCAGCTCCCTGAGCACGGGCACAGCTCCAGGGCCTGGCCCCTGGCAGAGATTAGGTGCCCCTCTAAAGTAAATAATGCCAAAATGCCAATAGAGGCCGCAGCAAATTCTTGATTAAACATGAACAAGCACAGAGAATTGCTTCTGTGGTTCACCCCACTGCTCTCAGTCCTCCATCTGTCTGCTTCTCTCCTCTTCCCCCATCTCTCCCCCAGCCATCTGCTCAGGGCTCTCCCTCCTTCTCTGCCCTCCCTGTCCCTGCTGCCCTTCCCTCCGTGGCTCGGAGGGGTTCCCAGTTTGCTGCTTCCAGCTGGGCCCACCCTGCTCCTCCCAGCTCTGTGCTGTCAGCTGGGGGTCAGGGCTGTTGCGGCAGCACTGAAACGCTGAGCTGAGACGGTTCAAAAGCTGAGCTGAGGTGGTTCAGAAGCTGAGCTGAGGTGGTTCAGAAGCTGAGCTGAGGTGGTTCAGAAGCTGAGCTGAGATGGTTCAAAAGCTGAGCTGAGACGGTTCAGAAGCTGAGCTGAGATGGTTCAGAAGCTGAGCTGAGATGGTTCAGAAGCTGAGCTGAGATGGTTCCTGCTCCTCAGCTCCCCTGCTCAGGCAGGGCAGGGCAGGGAACTTCAGTGGCCCCGTCCCTGCTGTAGGTTGTGCTGGGATGGGGAGGGGTTGGGATGGGGGTGTTGGGATGGGGAGGGGTTGGGATGGGGGTGTTGGGATGGGGATATTGGGGATGGGGGGTGTTGGGATGGGGGTGTTGGGGATGGGGGTGTTGGGGATGGGGGTGTTGGGATGGAGGTGTTGGGATGGGGGTGTTGGGATGGGGGTGTTGGGATGGGGGGTGTTGGGAGGGGGGGATGTTGGGGATGGGGGTGTTGGGATGGGGAGGGGTTGGGATGGGGGTGTTGGGATGTGGAGGGGTTGGGATGGGGATGTTTGGGATGGGGGTGTTGGGATGGGGATGTTGGGATGGGGGTGTTGGGATGGGGGTGTTGGGATGGGGATGTTGGGATGGGGGTGTTGGGATGGGGAGGGGTTGGGATGGGGGTGTTGGGATGGGGGTGTTGGGATGGGGATGTTGGGATGGGGATATTGGGGATGGGGAGGTGTTGGGATGGGGGTGTTGGGATGGGCATGTTGGGATGGGCAGATCAGGGACAGGGATCACTGCTCCTGCTGTTCAGGGAATGAGGCTAAAGGGAGCAGCACCCTCAGCAGGAAATGTGTGGTTTTCTATCCAGCAAAGGACTCTGATTTTTGGGCAGAATTCCAGCTTTTCCAGAGTCCCACACAAGCCATAATGTCTTGCCACTTTGACACATCTCTAGCTGATGATGCCTTAGACCAGTTCTAGGAGGAATAATAAGAGTAATCATTATTATTTGTCACATCTAATCCAACCTTGTATCCTGTGGGATCTCAGAGCTTGTTAGCAGAGCACAGGGCTAATTCTGCTCATCTCTGCCACCTGCGCCCTGCTCCTCCAGGCACGGCTGAAAATACTTGGTGTAAGCCTGTAGCAGTCTGGATAAAAATACAAAAATAGCCTCAGCTCCTGAGTGTCTTCCATTGCAAGTGGGAAACTGAGGCACAGGAACTTGCCTCTAGGGGAAATAGTGGTAGGATTAATTACCAGTCTAGTTTTGCACCTTCCTGAAGTTAATGTTGTCTGGTAATTTATCAAAAGGAAAAAAAAAATAGAGGGAGGAGGTGGTCTAAGGAAAAAAAAAGGGAGGATGGACTTTCAAAATGAAGCTTGGGCACGATGGTTTTTGCATAACAGTAAGATGAAACCGCCCTCTCCTCTTGTTTTTAAAATATGTTTTAAAGCAATCCTTTAATTTCTGGGTGACAAAGACAAAAGCATCTGAAAACCTCTCCAGATTTCTCTGGCTCCAGTATTTTTTAAAATTGTAATTATGAAACTGTCCCATTATCATATTGTGATGTGGAGCCTTTCAAGTAATGAGAAATTCAAGTGAAGTCTTGATTACCTCCCTTGAGAACCAAGTGTGATGGGGAGGACAGAGAAAGGGGGAAGGGAAGACACAGACAAGTTTATAACAATAAAATAAAGAAAAAAATTAATCACAGATCCATTAGTGTTGATACAAATGCTTTATGACTCCCCTCAATCATTTCACATTATTTAATAACAGAAAGTCATTATTTCCCAGGAGAATTAGGATAAAGATGGTTTGGGTGGGGGTGTGTGGGTTTTGTGTGGCTTTGGGTTTTTTTACAATAACTGAAAATTGGGCTTCAGGTGCAGCCAGAGCAGGACAAGGTGTGTGGCAGGGAGATGTTCTGGCCCCTCCTTCTCGAGCTCCTCTGGGGGGGCCCCTCTGCTCCTGAGCTGCTCAGGGGACAGGAGCTGTGCTTTGCACGGGCAGGCTCCAGCCAGGTGGCTCTGTGCCACCTGCACACAGCCCAGGGAACTCAGCTCCTCTGGAACCACTCACTCTCCCGTGCCTCAGTTTCCCCATCTGTAAGATGGAGGTGAGTAGTTTGATCCAGGTGTATTCTTGTGTAAAATGTCATAGCACCTGACTGGAAAGCACTGCTTCTTGAAAATCTACCCTGCCACTTAAAAAGAAGGGTAAATTATACATATTTTCTACCAAACTCAGTTAAAGCAGGATTTCTGTCTCATACTTGCAGGTTTGTGAGTGTTGACTTTCCAACAGCCTGAGATGACCTTGCTGCTGGAACTGAAGCTGATTGTAGGATGAGCATCTTCCTGCCCCCTCAGGTGCTGCTGCTGTGGGGTCCTGGGTGCTCCAGTCAAATTCAGTGTGTGCCTTGAAATGCCCACAGACAGTAAAGCAAAGGAGGAATTACTCCTTTCACCCCACTGTGAGCAGCAGAAGCACAGAGCAGAGGTAATTTTCTGGGGAGCTCAGCTCAGGTGCCAGGGAAGGTGCTGTGTGTCTCAGGCAGTGTTTCAAAGAAGACAAAATTCCATCCTTTCCATTAAGGAGAGACCAGCTGCTTAATCCAGCCATGGGAAACATGCCATGGAACTGCTCAGGGAGGGCTGGGAGGGGATCCTGCCAGACTGAGGGCAGCCTGAGGACACCTTGCCAGGGTCTGTTCCCCTGAGCTCTGATTGCTCGAGCTGTTTGCTACTCAAGGAGCTGAGAAAGTGTCAGAGGCAAACAGGACACCCAGCTTCCAGTGGAAAGTTAACTTTTCCGATTGCCATTGAAAGCTTGGTTCTTTTGACCTAATTTCACACTCCAAGGGTTAACTGCTCTCTGTGGTACAGCAGCCCTCCAGTGAGTGCAGCCAGACAATGCCATTTAAGTGAATATTCCTAGCCTACAGAAGTCCTGGAGATAGCTCCATCTTGCTCACAGTAGGTGTTATATTAGCTGCTCAAACCATATTCCAGTAAATTAGAGCTGGGCTGATTTAGACAATCACTGGGTCATTCTTTCCTCCAATTCCCTGTCTCACACAGAGATAACAGCAGCTGGGGAAAGCAGGGCGGTGGGCGAGTGGCAGTTTGTGCTTATTAGGGGTTGGAGGCAGCCCTGAGTCTGTGATTTGCAGTACACCACTGATCCCAGCAACAAAAGCCTCCAAGTTAAATGATGTGGTATTTGTTTCAGGTCTAATAAAGACACTTAAACAAGCACCAGGCACTTTCTTCCTCGGAGGCGAGTCAATGCATTAAAATGCCTTTAAAAGCTGGGTGAGGCACGTGGTGAGCAGGAGTTCAGAGGTGAGGGCTGGGCAGTCCCCGTGTGGAAGCGTGGCCAGAGCCCCAGACTGGGGTCAGACCCTCTAAATCCCTGGTGCTGGCTGGCTGGCTCCAGATGTTTGTCCTCCTCTGCGCAGCCCCGGGCTGCCATCAAGCTTTTGCAGAGGTTTTGTACCTCACCTAGTGCCAGAGGAGCCTGGTTTTCTTTTGGCCTCAAATCCAACAATAAACTGCTGCTGTTGGAGTGATCTGACCTGCTTGAGTCAGCTGGTGAGTAAGCAAGAGAGCTCACAACCCTTCTGCAGCCTTTGATGTGATTTGCTTTTTTCTCCAGTCAGAAGCTGTGCTGTGTTCTTGAGGAACTGGGCGAGGTGATATCACAGAGGTGTTGCACCAGGGAGCTCTGCAGGTGTTCAGAGCCCTTTTTTGGCCCAGTTTCAGGCTCCAGCCCAACAAAACAAGAAGCCAGTGCTTGAAGAGTTCTCCCTCAGTGTCTGGATGGATTCCTGGAGCTGGGCTGCCCCCAAGGCACAGAGGGGCTGGTGCTGCTCCCCAGGGCAGCCCAGCCATGGCCTCTTTTTCTCACGTTTAACATCCCTGGCAATGGAAAGATGCAGCATAAATGCTGTGAAAAGCAGTGACTGCAGGTGTGCAGCAGCTTCAAGGGATTAGGAAGTGGGAGGAAGCAGCAGAAGACAGGAGCCAAGGTGAAGTATAAGTGCCTGTAATTTAAAGGGGGAAAGGCTGTTTCCTTAGCTCTGGAGGATTGGTTGCTGCTTACCTTGAATTTTTTCAGCTCTGGTGTGAAATGCTGTATTTCAGAAGGTGTGTCCAAGGCAGGGAACTGCTCTAAGCTTCAGCATACAAATAGAAAGGGCACCACGGAGAGAATTATTTATCTCTCCTATTCCCATTGCTCTCTTTAAAACTCACTGTAATGATGTTGCTGTGACCCAGGCCTCTGTAATATGTGCCTCAGGTAACACAGATTGATATATAAATACCTGAGTTTATTACGCTTGAAAGACCTTTTGAAAACTCAGGGGGAGAGAGAAATGGTGGGATCTAATCTACTGTCCCTGAGGGAGAAAATTAGTCCATGGCCAGTGCTGAAGGATGCAGCAGCATTTGGATGCTGCAGGAAAAGTGTTGTTTGTGAAGGGGCCAGTCCTGGCCTGGAGTGGGATCAGCTCTGGAGCCCCATTTCCAGCCTTGGCAGCCTCCTGGAGAGGCACAGCCTCTCCCAAAGCCCTGCTGTGCTTGGGGGCTCCTGGGCTGGCTGCAGCCTGCTCTGCTGGCCAGGGCTGAGCACCAACATTTCCTCTGGCAGCAGGCAGCCCAGGAGCAGAGGGGACCTGCAGCAGCAGAGTCACACAGAGGTCTGAGGGGCATCAGGCACTCCAACACCTGCCCAGCTCCCCTGGGCACTCTCCAGTGCTCAGGGCAGAGGCTGAAGGCTGTCACCTTTGAGTCAGGGATGACACGTACCCAGACCACAGGGCAAAGGGGCTCTGTTAGTTCATCCTCCCTTCTTCTACAGCTTAGCTTGCTACAGGTAGACCTGACTGGTCACTTAATCAATACATTTCACATGACTGGCTAATTAACAAGACACCCCATTTGTAAACAATCTTATGAGAAAAACAGATTATTAGAAAAGCACCACCTGCAGGTTGTTTTAAAATTTGGCTATCATTGCTTATCTCCAGCTCCCCCAAAGCTTCCCAGGGCGACTCTGGGAGAACTTATCCAGCTTTCTCTCTCTCTGCCCAGGCTGTCACATCCACAGAAGGTTCCTCCCTGCTGCCTGACACTGTCCTGCAGAACCCATTGGCTGCAATGAGTGTGACAGTTCTCTGCAGCTGCCTGTTCTGCCTGCCTCTGGTGACCTCAGCTGCTCTGACAGATTTTTCACACATTTTAAATCATGTTGCACCCATGATTATAAAGGTTCTTGCTACCACCAAGTCGTAAAGTTCTGAAGGATTTTTGAGCCTTGTTTAAAAGTGGCAAACACGAGCCTGTGGTTTCCTTTGGAGCAGCAGCAGTTCCCCAGGCACTGGCTGGGCTCTGAGCCCTCCTGCTCTGTTATTCACCAGCTTGCACGGCTGCTCACACGCCTGTACAGCCCTCCTGGCCCGGGCTGGCAGCAGCTCCTTCTGTTCCAGCAGAGTCCCAGGGCACGGGGCTGAGCAGGCACTGCCTGCAGAGCCCCTGAAGTCCAGCCCACCCACTGCAGCTGCAGCATTCCTCCAGGAAAATCCCTTCCCTGGGCTCTGCACAAGCCCAGGGCAGCCCCTCCTCTGAGCCCTGCTGACCCGGGAGGGCACCAGGGCATCAGACAGCAGCTCTGGCTGGGGACCAGCCCTGCCAGCAGGAGCTGGAAGCACAGATGCAGCCAGAACTGCATTGCTGATTTCAAAAGTGCTCTTTAACACAGGACATAATTACCCTGAAGCTCATTGCCACAGGAAGCCACCGAGGCCAGGCTTAACAAGAGTCACCAAGGACAGGGGCACTGCTACAAAATGGCAAAAGTATAAAAATATTTTTAAAATATTGATAATATTTTTAATATATAAAATATGATGATACATTTTGCTGCAGCCACAAATTTAGGCCAGTCTCTTCCTGGCAGAGTCCAGGATGGCACTCAGTGTGAGGGGGAGAATGAGCAGTTTGGCACTTCACACAGACCTGATCTCCCGTGCCTGGCTCCCTGCCACAGCTCAGCCACTGCCTCCCCACACTGTGGCAAAGAAACCTCCATAGCTGCTGAGCAATAAAAGTGGGAGCACAAGGCTGAAGCCAGTTTTCTCCCCCCTAAAGAGGAATACATTTCCCAGGTCATTACATTTTTGGTTCATGCGCTGAGGGTTTCTCTCCCTGGGAAGTTTTTACAGTAGATTGAATCTGATCATTGAAAAACTCATCTGGAAAACAGGTTAGATGCAAGAATAAAATGCCTCCCTCCTTTCCTGCTTCTCTCTTCTTTGTACACCCAGAGAATAAAAACGATGGTAGATTTAGCAGGTTTTAATTATCATTTACTGCCTGGGTGAAATCTCAAGCCTCCATTCCTGGGTTCATCTCTGAAGAATGGGTCTTAACTTCTCATTACCTGCTTGAGGTGAGTGGGTGATTGAGGCTCAGATTTTCCCACAGAGGCTGTGAGTTCCTCTCATTCCTCCTGAGCTTCTCCTTCAGTGTTGGAGGATTGATGGGCCTCCTTTTAATAGCCAGATTTTCCTTTGGTTGTGGATGGAGAACCTGAATTTATGCCTTTCTTCCTCTGTGCTTATCTTTCAAGAGAGTGAAATATCCACAGAGCCTGGAAGATTCCCATGCAGGAACACAGCAGTGGAGTGAATTCCCATGCAGGAACAGAGCAGGGCAATGAATTCCTGTGCAGGAACAGAGCAGGGCAGTGAATTCCCATGCAGGAACAGAGCAGGGCAGTGAATTCCTGTGCAGGAACAGAGCAGGGCAGTGAATTCCCATGCAGGAACAGAGCAGGGCAGTGAATTCCTGTGCAGGAACACAGCAGGGCAGTGAATTCCTGTGCAGGAACAGAGCAGGGCAGTGAATTCCCATGCAGGAACACAGCAGGGCAGTGAATTCCCATGCAGGAACAGAGCAGGGCAGTGAATTCCTGTGCAGGAACAGAGCAGGGCAGTGAATTCCCATGCAGGAACACAGCAGGGCAGTGAATTCCTGTGCAGGAACAGAGCAGGGCAGTGAATTCCTGTGCAGGAACAGAGCAGGGCAGTGAATTCCCGTGCAGGAACAGAGCAGGGCAGTGAATTCCTGTGCAGGAACACAGCAGGGCAGTGAATTCCTGTGCAGGAACACAGCAGGGCAGTGAATTCCCATGCAGGGACACAGCAGGGCAGTGAATTCCCATGCAGGAACAGAGCAGGGCAGTGATGCTGCAGGTGGGAGGAAAGAGGAGCTCAGCACTCAGCCCAGAGTTTGCAATTACAGAGAATTTCTCCTCCTGGGCAGGTGCAGCCCTGCAGGCCCATTTCAGCCCTGAGCAGCCCTGGTTCATGGCCCAGCAGGAGCCAGCTCCAAGGCCAGGGCTGGCAGGTTTGCTGCCCCAGAGCAGGAGGGTGCTCCAGCTGAGCACAGACTTTGCTCCTGCAAGGTGGATCCCACAGCGTTGCTCACTCCCAACCAGCAAAAGGTAATGTCACAAATTAAAATGATTAGGTTTGCACTCCTGAGAGCCAGGAGACCTCAGACACCTCATCAGGGACAGGCTGAGGGCACAGCGTGCCCGTGTGGGGCAGGGGCCAGCTGTCACCAGGGTGGCTTTGGCTGGGAGCTGGGAGGGCAGGTGAGTCCTGGGGGCAGGAGAAGTCACCTCACCTGGCTGAGCGTGCTGAGCCACGGTCCTGGCAGTCAAAGCCAGCTGTGAGCCCTGTGTGGCTGTGCAGGAGGAGCTCGTCCTGCCCAGAGGGTGCCCTGGGCAGACATGAGTGGCCGTGGAGGAAGGTGACCCCAGCCTTGGCAGGAGCTCTGAAAGCTGGTGGCACCCACAGCCAGGCCCAGCCTGCACCAGAGTGCTCTGAAGGAGTCCTGGAGGATGGGCAGAGTTAATGTGAAAGCTGCCCTGTCAGTGCCTGCTTTTATTCCCTGCTCTGCAAACACTTGTTCTGGTTATAAATGGATCCATGAAGAATTTATTTCTTTTGCTGTTTCTGGGTTCTGTATTCCTCTCTCCTGTTTTGGAGCACAGAGGGATATCACTCTTGCTTTGTGCTTTGCTGTCCATCTCCTTCCTGTGCACTTTTTCCTTCTCTCCTACAGCAGAGCCATTTAGGCATCCATAAAACTCCCATAAAATTTTCTCTCCCACAACTTTTGCAGGAGCAGAAAAATGTCTGCTTCACTTCACAGACATTTTGATGTGGGGGGAACAGACTTTATGTTTAAAAAATGAGCAGTGAGTAAAATAACAAGCCCAGAGAAAAAGGGCAGCTTTGGCAGAGCTGACATACTCCCACCAGCTCACCCTCAGAGCAATTACCCCGTGTAAATCTGCTTTTTTTAAAAAAGAGCCAAAGAGAGCCAAAACCATCTCCAGTCACTGCAGCCTGTGTCCTGCGTGGGGAAATGGCCCTGGTGCCAACACAGCTGGGTGTGGGCCAGATGCCCGAGCATGGAAACATATTTAAAGCCTTGAATGAGCAGGGTATAAACAAGAATTTCCAGAGTTTGGGGGCTTTTGCAGCTCTGGGCAACGCAAATTAGAGTCTACAGTTATTAAGTTCCCATCTGGTGGCTTCTTTATGAAGGAATGATATTTGCATGTTTCCAGCAGAGAAAAGCTGTTTTTAGTTCAGATAAAATGGAACATTTTGCGACAGTATGGGAAATAACAGACGATGCTGATTTTAGCAACTGGGGTTGTAGGTTTCACCAGCTGCCCTTTAAAAAAACTTATTTATCTTTAAGTAATGTTTTTCCAAGTGCTCTTAACACCCATTGATTTGGAAGACTTTGGTCAGAGGAAATGATGGCATCTTGCAGAGAAGGAAAACAGCCCATTGGGTCATCTGCTCTGAGTGCTGGACCTCAGTGCATTTTTTTTTTTTTCCCCTTTTAATTTGAGCAATATTTGGTGCTGGTGTAGCCACAGGTTATCAAAATGCAAGAGGATCTGATAATTTTCTTTCTTGCATGAGAGTGGTGAGCAGGTAGGACTGGCAGCTGCAGCACTGCATTGCAGCTGTGGGGGCTGTGGGTATTCCCAAACACACGAGGCAGGAATTCAGGGATTAGCCAGGAGGAAGGCAGTGCCTGGCTTGTTTTGAAATACCCTGTTCCACCACTGCAAACTGAGTGTGGGACCAGGCACAGCTTCTAAACCAGCCTGTTCAGGCAGACAGTGCCAGCTTGGAGCCTTGGAAACCATAAATACAGCCTGGCCACCAGCTGGGCCCCACCTCTGCTCTCACACGGGTTTCCCACCCAAACAGCTGCTCTGCTGGCACAGCCAGGGGCACAGGGAGCAGCAGTGCCCAGCAGGAGCCTGTGCCCAGGGCAGAGCCAGCACCACTGCCACCCTGGGCTCGGGGGAGAAGGGAAGGGCTCTGGGCTGTGCACACAGGCACAGGAGGGTGGAATCTGCAGTGAGATTCAGCAGTGGCACCACAGACTCATCCAGGTTGGAAAACACCTCCAAGACCATCATCACACCCAGCTGTTTCCTTTCCCAGCTGTTCCCCCTGACAGGGCTCAGGGCAGCCCTCACCCACCTCCCCAGGTGTCAGACCTGCACATCTTCTAAATCCTTCCAAGGATGGTGACTTTAGCAGTGCCTGGGCAGCCTATGGCAGGGCTGGAGAACATTTTGGTGAAGAAATTTTCCCTGATACTCAGCGTACACCTGTCCTGGCCTGAGCTGTTCCCTCTCCTCCTGTCCCTGTTCCCCCCGGCTGTCCCCTCCTGGCAGGAGCTGTGCAGAGCCACAAGGGCCCCCTGAGCCTCCTCTGCTCCAGGCTGAGCCCCTCCCCAGCTCCCTCAGCCCCTCCTGGGGACCCTTCCCAGCTCTGTTTCTTTTCCTGGACATGCTCCAGCCCCTCCAGGTCTTGCTTGGCATGAGGTGCCCAAAAGTGCCCCAGGTTTTGGGGCTCAGCCTCCAGTGCCCAGCACAGGGAGGTGACCTTTCCCAGGCCCTGCTGGCCGTGTCATTGCTGATAAAACCAACACAAGTCTCTGAGTGTGTTTGCACTCCCCTTTGGAAGCTTTTCAGCCCTGGTGTAACAGCTCCAGCACTGCCCTCCAGAGCTCTGCAAGGGTGCACATTTTTAGAGCAATTTCAGCTATTTGCAGCCTCTGATCGTGGAGTGCTTTAGGAGGCAGCAAGTCTGTCATTCCCAGAGGAATTCTGGCCTCCCTCCAAGTCCTGTAAACTCTTTTGGGTATTGCTGGGTTTGAACAGTGGCCTTTGGGGGAAGGTTTGTCTTTGCCATGCTCCTGCTCTCCTCTTCTGAAGGAGGGCACAGCCCATGCTGAGTGGAAGGCTTTTGCCATGCTGGTAGTAGTGTCCAAGAGAGCCCATGTTTGCAATTCCCTCAGCTCTTCCCTCTCACTGCTGTTCCAAAAACAATGTTTAATCCTTCCTGCAGCACTGAAGAAGCTTGGACTGGCTCTGTGTCAGGGCTGTGGCCTCCAGCTTTCCCCAGGACCTTCCTGGGATTCACTCAGCTGCTGGTGACAGGTCCTGCAGGGAGACTGGTGCTGCCATACACGTGCAGCAGAAGTCAGTGCTCTGCAGGGAACTCCTGAGGGCTGTCCAGCTAAACTCTTCTCCTTCTTGCCTCCTTCAAGGTTTTCTGTTCATGGAGAAACACGTGAGGCAAGAGCTCTGCAGCTCTGAGTGGCCTGAGGCTGCTCTTTGCCCAGGTGTGAACAGCCAGGCGCTGCCCAGAAGCTCAGCCAGGTGTGTGTGATCCTGATCCTGCAGCCTCCTGCCAGGTCCTGGCAGAGCAGAGTCCTGAGCCACGGAGCCTGTTCCCTTTTCAACCCCAGCCCAGCAGATCCCAGGCTTGGCTGGAGGCTGCCTGGGCTGCTCTGCAGATGATCTGGGCTGTTGTGACAGTCCAGAGAGCCTTTATTGGGAGCTCTTGCCAGTCACCAGGCTGCTGCCAGTCTGTGTCAAATGAAGCATCCCAGCCCTGTCACATTAAATCCAGCAGCTCTTTCATTTGCAGCAGGGCAGTTTGTTTATTTGTGTTCCCTCCTCTCCTTTTGGGATGCCACACTCAACCCCCCTGGGTTTGCTCTGCTTGTGCAGAGCCTGTGAGCCCAGAGAGGCTCAGTGCCCTCACCCCCGGGCTGTGGGGGTGTTTGGGGAAGGGGAGAGCCCAGAGCCCTGGCGTGGCTGAGAGTGAGGTTCCAGAGCAGCCACACACGGGGCCAAGGGCAGGCCGTGCCAGCTGAGGCCTCTGCTGTAAATGAGAATAAAAGGTGCCCAGTCCTGGCACGTCTGGCTGCCCCAAAAGGGCTGGGCAGCTCCCCTGGGCCTCTGTCCCTGTCCTGAGAGCAGGAAGGGTGAGTGAGTGTGGGTGCAACAGCTTAGTCAGACAGAGAAAAACCAGACAGATCTCACAGGAGGTGTTCTGGGGAGTTTTGAGAAGGCTGAGAGAGAGAATTGAGACAGTCCTGCAGCTGGTGTTTTGAACAGTTGTTTTCTCATAAGATGCTCACCAAAAGGTGTCTCCTTAATTACCCAATGGCTGTGCAGTCTGGTCAGCTTCTCTGCAATTCTTAGCCTGGGAGAACAGGAAAAAATAAAGAGATTCTTTGGGTGTTTTTATTTATAATGCATCTACAATAAGACGTGGTTCATTTCTTGTCATTGCTTGCTTTGGTGTCTAATTTGCCTCCTGAAGGATTTGAACTGAAATATTGTGATGGGAATGTTTTCCTCTTTACAAGAACTAAAAGCAAATGCACACTTAAAAGACAGAATTCCAGGGCTTCCAATCGTTTGACAGAATGAAGTCTATGAGCCAAATTAACTGAGCTTCCTCATTACTGGTGTCACTTTTTGTGCTGGCTGAATGCTCCTGAGTTCAGCCCTGATCCATTACAAGAAATACTCTCCTCACCTTTCTTGTGGGGGCCCTCAAGCTGATTAAAAGCAAAAGGGATTTCAACTGTAGTCCTTTTCCCCTTGAAGAGTGGCTTTTATCTGTTCCTGCTCGTTTCACAAGAGAGTTTCTGGTTATTTCATGGTTACTGTGCAAATTCATGGGGAGAGCTTCCCCATGGATCAATGGAGATCTTCTCAAGGAGGAAAGATGTCTGCTGCTTTCAAGGAGTGCCACGTAACCAAACCTCACACAAATCCCCCTTTGGGGTGTGGCCTCCATGCCAGCGTGGCTTTGGGAAGGAGCAGTGATGATCCAGCTGCACCACCAGCACGTCCTGTGACACCCCTGCCTTTCCTGACACAGAGCAGGGATTGACTCGGGGTGGCTCTGCCTGCAGCCGAAGCCACATCCAGGAGCTGGAAACCCAGGGAGCCTCTGCAGTCTCCATGGAGACAGCACACTTACAACTTAATGTGATCAACAGATGCTGCAGTAATCTTGAAAGATGGAGAAAATGTTCCAGAGCGAGTGTTGTTTATGGTGTTCAGGGGATGCTCAGATCTGCTGTGTTATGACTGAGCTCCATGTAAACACACGCTCTGAAAACACAGATGTGAGTGAGCACCAGGGGAGAAGCTCTCCTGTGGCCAAGGCAGCAGGAAGGGGGCAAACCACTCTTCTGCTCTCAGCTTCTGCCCTCGGGAGGTCACCTGCCCTCGGTCCCTGCCCTCGGTCCCTGCCCTCGGGAGGTCACCTGCCCTCGGTCCCTGCCCTCGGTCCCTGCCCTCGGGAGGTCACCTGCCCTCGGTCCTGCCCTCGGGAGGTCACCTGCCCGTGGTCCCTGCCCTCGGGAGGTCACCTGCCCTCGGTCCTGCCCTCGGGAGGTCACCTGCCCTCGGTCCCTGCCCTCGGGAGTCACCTGCCCTCGGTCCCTGCCGGTTTATGCGGAGTGGGGCCGGGCCAGCGCCCAGGCAAAGGCTGCAGCAGCTCCGTGCTCGGGGCTGGTGGGGCAGGGAGATGAAACCAGCCAGGCTCTGATGGATGAGCCTCTAATCTCAGAACTGAGCAGGGATCTCCCTCCGTGCTGCATGACCTCATGCTGGAGCTGACGTCAAGGTTTGCAGGGCAGATTTATACTCCTGCTTGATTTTCCTGTGAAATCTCTAATGAGTGATCATTTCCCACTGAATCTCATAAGCTGCTGGAAAGAAATGACCTGCTTTGTGTCTTCCCTGCTCTGACACTGGTGCAGGCCCTGTTCCTGTCACATCTGGACCCTCACACCAGCCCCAGAGGGAGGGAGATGCCCTCCTCCAACAGCAGGAAAGGCATCAGATGCTAGTTCCACATCAGAGAAATTCCTGGAGCATTACTGCCAGAAAGGATGTTCCAGATGCAGGAGCTGGCTCAGCCCTCCTTTCACTGACTTGCTGGTGAGATAAAAATTCATGCTGTACTTGTTTCTTATTCTTTCCCCAAGCATCCTCTGCTGGCCACTCCTGGAGGTGATGCCAAAGCCACATTGCCAGGCAGCCAGGGCGCTCCTCATCCAGTCACTGCTCCCAGCTGGTGTCCAGAACTGCCACCCCAGAGCAGCCATAAATACCAGCAGGAATTATTGATCAGGGTCTGTCTCCAAATAATGCAGAAATGCCTCCTTTCCAAACAGACAGGAGACCTCATCCAGGGAAAGGAATTCCTTGCTGAAATCCCAGATAGGCCCATAAGATCAGCCTGATTATTTTTTGAAACCTTGGTTCCTCCAAATAAGACTGAAAATTGAATTAGCTCAGAGAGAGACAGCCCTGGCCAATCACTCAGGGAAGCTGAAGGACAGCTTATTGATTTTCATGTTTCAGAAAAATTAAATGATATCCCTTTTTGTTATTTAAAATGCTGCTTAAGCAATTTAGTAATGTGATGTTGGAGGCTCAGTTCCAGGCTTTGAATCAGCTGAAGGAGGGGGAGGAATTTCCCTTGACAAGAGAGCAAGGTGGAAGAAAGATTTAGTATAATTGCCTTCTCTTCCAAATAATTGATAGGGACCAAAAGAATGGCTATATTTTGCTGGCTCCCTTTCCTGCATACCATTTATTAAAATATAGTAATTAATTATGTAAATAGTTGATTTATAATCAGCAACACTGGTGGTTAATTGATTTTTGTGCGTGTGAATTTATATGACAGAGAAATACTGATAAGGTGATTATTGTGTCCTGCCAGGCCAGGGAGGCAGGAGGTGGTCTGGCGAGCCTCAGCAGAGGGATTTTTGTCCTTTCCTTGGGAATTTAAGTCTTCTCCAACTGGCTGGGGCCCTGTGTGTCCAGAACAGGCTCCTTGCTCCAAGGGTGTGTGGGGAGAGAGCATCTTCCAGGAGCTGCTGTCTCCAGGGGCTGGGAAGGAGCTCTGCTCAGCTGCTCCTGGGGGGCTCTGGGGAGTGCTGCCCCTTCCCAGCCCCCTGCTCGGGGTCGAACCGTGCTCCATGATTTCTTTTCCCTGCTCCCTTCCCTCCACACGGTTCCAGGCTCATCTTTCAGAAACAGCTCTTAATCAAATGCAGGTGCAGCTATAAATAAAATATCTTCTCCCTGTCCTCCCCTCCAACTCAGATTGAGAGCCTTTGGCTAAGCAGGAGACTGGGAATGGGATGGGATGGGATGGGATGGGATGGGGATGGGGATGGGGATGGGGATGGGGATGGGAATGGGATGGGAATGGGATGGGATGGGGATGGGGATGGGGATGGGGATGGGGATGGGATGGGAATGGGATGGGATGGGGATGGGAATGGGATGGGAATGGGATGGGATGGGGATGGGAATGGGATGGGAATGGGGATAGAATGGGGATGGGGATGGGATGGGGATGGGATGGGATGGGATGGGAATGGGAATGGGAATGGGATGGGATGGGGATGGGAATGGGATGGGAATGGGGATGGAATGGGGATGGAATGGGAATGGGAATGGGGATGGGATGGGATGGGATGGGATGGGATGGGATGGGATGGGATGGGATGGGATGGGATGGGATGGGATGGGATGGGTTGGGGATGGGAATGGGGATGGGGATGGGAATGGGATGGGAATGGGAATGGGAATGGGAATGGGAATGGGGATGGGGATGGGGATGGGGATGGGATGGGAATGGGATGGGATGGAATGGGATGGGATGGGATGGGATGGGATGGAATGGGATGGGATGGGATGGGATGGGAATGGGGATGGGGATGGGAATGGGAATGGGGATGGGAATGGGATGGGATGGGATGGGGATGGAACATTTCCACATGCAGTGGTGGCTGTCAGGTGACCTTTGTGCTTTTCCAAGGGACTCATCTGACGCAGGAGCAGCCTGAGGGCACCGGGCTGGTCTTTGTCCTTCAGCACGGAGGGAGGGAAGGTGTGGAGTGAGCTGAGTGTCCTTGAGATTATCTGGGTGCTACTGCAGCTGTTTCCAGCCCCAGTGCAGGTGGGTTTGTGCCTTTTTGGCTGGGGGTAGGAATGCTCCTCCACCCCAGGGGCTGCCAGGCTGGAGGGGAGCTCTCTGTGTCCTCCTCCCTCTCCCACTCCCTGCTGGGAGTGCTGCAGGTTTAGGATCAGCCTTGAGCTCATCCAGAAAGCTCCATCCAGCCCTGGGCCTGGCCTCCCCTGTGTGCTGAGGGTGGCTGGGCAGTTGGGTGCTGTGTAAATCCACCCTGAAGTTCCTTGACCTTCAGCTGAGACCTGAGCTCCCTCTTTTCTGTGATGAGTCGACGCTATTAATTGGAAATCCAATTCTGGAGGAGAGCCAGGCTAATGCTGAGCCAGCATCACTTGGCTCTGCAGGCAGGATACAGGACATGCCTTGGTCTATCTATAGCCAGGGAAAGTCAGCTTGTTCTGCCTTATTGCAGGGGAAAGTGGGGTAAATAGGTCCCAGCTCCTCCCTCACCAGTCTGGCACCTCACACCATTTTACTTTTTCCTGTTTCTAGTTTGAAGCAATAAAAACTGTACAACAGAGCTGCCAAGCAAAGATTTTTGATACTCAGACAGAAAACAGGACAAAATGACATCATGCCTTCCTCTGCAAGGAAAGCATCCCACTGAGGTCCCTCCAGCAGGGGTGAAAGCTCTCACTGAAGGTCCTTCCACCCCCACTGACCTTGGGGTCCACTCCCCTCAGAGGGGCTGCTCCTGCCCCCCTTGACTGACTCAGAGCACAGCTGGGAGCTGTGATGGGGTGGACAATGAGCTTCAGTGACCCCTCAGAGGCAGAGCAGCTGTGGAGCTGCCTCTGAGAGGAGCCTGCTGAGCCACATCCCCCGAGGGGCAAACAGGACCCCCAGGCTCTGGGGAGCAGCTCCTCCACCCCCAAAAGCCTCACTCAGCAGAGACCTCACGGCCAGAAAAGTGCCCTTTCCAGACATCCAGGCTGTCCCAGAATTCCAGAAGGGTTTGGGCTGGAAGGGACCGTGAGGTCTGAGGGGCAGTGGGTCACTCCTGCAGGGCTCAGTGCTGGGTCAGCTCCCCAGTGCTGGCAGTGGGCACTCAGCTGTGACAGGGGCCACGCTGAGCCAGAGCTGATCAAACTCAATCTGATTAATGCTAACTGCTTATAAAGTGTGTCAGGCCCAAACGTGTGTCCAGAATTAATTAACCCTCTCAGCTGCCTGGGGAAGTGGGGAGGAAAGGAAATTGTTATCTATTTTTAAAGGAAGGAAAGGGGAATATTTGATTGGGTTCCTGGGCTGTGGTTTCCCTGGCCCTTGGTGCTTTCTAGCACAGATGGCCCAGAGTTCCCCTCCTTATTTCCCTGGGGATGGGGCTGGAGCTCCAGGGAAGGACCTGCACCCACAGCTGTCCCAGCACAGGGAGCTGAGCAGGGTCAGGGACATCCCAGTGCCTGGGGCAGAGCTGGCCTGGGGACCAGGACCGTGGGGCAGGTCCCAAACCAGCCCCAGCACAGCTCCTGATGTCCCCAGAGCCTGGCAGCCTCTGGGCATCTGGCACTCAAAGCTTGTGGGGTTTTGTCCTCCCCCACCACTCCATGTAGGCACAGATGGCTGATACAGAGCTGCTGTAAGGGTTATAAAGATTGAGGGGGTTTTTTGCTCTCCCATTGATTGATGCATGAACAGACCTATACAGATGTGATAAGGTCAAATGTAAATTTAATCAGTTTTGTTAATTTTTTTTTTTAATTCCTGTGTGATGCATAAACAGATCAGAGTGTTGGGATGAAGCTGGCAGTGGGGGAGCCTGTGCTAACTTTCTCTCAGCTTCTGTCCAAATAATTTCAATGACAGACTGCTCAACTGTGGGGTTCCAGAGCTTTGCAGGAAATCCTGGGCACAAGAGCTTTTAGACCCAGGAATTCCTGGAAAGCACCAGAAAATTCCTACCAATTTTCCACAGCTCAGCATCAGACCCAGCCCTAAAACAGGTCTGAAAAGGACACATGGCCAAAGATTTGCACATCCTGCCTCAGCTCTGGTGCTGGTTCTGTTCTGTTCTGGTGAAGGTGGGAGATTCAAAGAGGGGCCCTGGGAAGTGCAGGTGCTGCTGCTGCTGCCAGCCCTGCTCAGAAGGATCAGCCCTGGCTCCTGTGTGCCCAGCAAGGGAGCCTGGTGGGGCTGGGCTTGCTGCTGTCACTTGGTGGCAGCAGGGACAGCTCTGGGGCTCAGGGCAGCAGGGGGGGCAGCACTGGCAGCCCCAGTGAGGTGAGTGCTGATGTCTCTGACAGTCGGTGAGGTGCTCCAAACCCACCTCTGCCATCTCCTGCCCTGAAGCAGAGCAGGCTCTGCTGCTGCCCAGCCCTGGCAGGCCCCACAGCTGGGTGGCTGGTGCAGGATCTGCAGCTCAGGTTTATTTGGTGAGTTTGGCTGGTTGGAGATAGAGCCAAGTGGTGCATCAGCCCCAGTCTCTTCATCATCTTCACAGCCCCATGGACCAGCTCCAGGAGCTGTCCTCTGCTGAGGAGCTCAGAACTGGACACAGCACCCCAGCTGTGCCCCAGCTGTGCCCCAGCTGTGCCCCAGCAGGGCTGGGAACAGGGCTGGGATCCTCCCTGACAGACACAGCACCCCAAAAGGCTCTGACTGCAGCAGTGACAGCACTTTGGGGGGCAGAGAGGAAGGGTTCAGCTCTATGGCCAGGGGCCAAGCACTGCTATTTACCCTCAGGCACAAGAGCACTCTGTGGCCTGTTTGTTTGCTCTGCTGTGTTAGAGCTGCAGCCCGAGTGCCCAGGCTGCAGGGGAGGGCTGCCAGCCCCTGGTGGATGGAGCTGCAGGAGCTGCTGCCCTGGGTGTGCCTGGCACAGAGCTGCTGCCCAGCTGGGCTCAGCTCCACCCAGCCCAGCCACGGGCAAAGCCTGGGCTTGGGAACGGGCTTGGCTCTCGTGGCTGTCAGTGCAGACACAGCCTGGGTGCTCTCCTGGCTGGGGGAGAGCTGTGCTTCCCTCCACCCTGTGCAGGGCAGCTGCCTCTGCTCGGAGCAGGGAGCCTCAGGTGGGCACAGGGAGACACCAGCGTGAGCAGAAACACCCCTGCCCTGTCAGAGCACAGGGATGTGTGTCCAAGGCAGAACAGAAACACCCCTGCCCTGTCAGAGCACAGGGTGTGTGTCCAAAGCAGGACAGAAACACCCCTGCCCTGTCAGAGCACAGGGTGTGTGCCCAAAGCAGGACAGAAACACCCCTGCACTGCCAGAGCACAGGGTGTGTGTCCAAAGCAGGACAGAAACACCCCTGCCCTGTCAGAGCACAGGGTGTGTGTCCAAAGCAGGACAGAAACACCCCTGCCCTGTCAGAGCACAGGGTGTGTGCCCAAAGCAGGACAGAAACACCCCTGCCCTGCCAGAGCACAGGGTGTGTGTCCAAGGCAGGACAGAAACACCCCTGCCCTGCCAGAGCATGGGGTGTGTGTCCAAAGCAGGACAGAAACACCCCTGCACTGCCAGAGCACAGGGTGTGTGTCCAAAGCAGGACAGAAACACCCCTGCACTGCCAGAGCACAGGGTGTGTGTCCAAAGCAGGACAGAAACACCCCTGCACTGCCAGAGCACAGGGTGTGTGTGACCAAGGCAGGACAGAAACACCCCTGCACTGCCAGAGCACAGGGATGTGTGACCAAGGCAGGACAGAAACACCCCTGCCCTGCCAGAGCACAGGGATGTGTGACCAAGGCAGGACAGAAACACCCCTGCCCTGCCAGAGCACGGGGATGTGTGACCAAAGCAGGACAGAAACACCCCTGCCCTGTCAGAGCACAGGGATGTGTGACCAAAGCAGGACAGAAACACCCCTGCCCTGCCAGAGCACGGGGATGTGTGTCCAAAGCAGGACAGAAACACCCCTGCCCTGTCAGAGCACAGGGATGTGTGACCAAAGCAGGACAGAAACACCCCTGCCCTGTCAGAGCACAGGGATGTGTGACCAAAGCAGGACAGAAACACCCCTGCACTGCCAGAGCATGGGGTGTGTGCCCAAAGCAGGACAGAAACACCCCTGCACTGCCAGAGCACAGGGATGTCTGTCCAAAGCAGGACAGAAGGGACTGCCACAGCCAGCAGCTGCCCAGGTGAGAGCACGAGGGTCCTGGGTAGGATGTGTGTGCCCCGAGGGCCCTGCAAACAATGACAGCAACATTTAAATGCCATAAAGCTCGTTTTATCAGGGAGATGTTTCTGCTGGAGGAGGTTGCTGGGCACGGTTCCTTTGATGGGTCTCTGCAGATAGCACCAATTATAAAATTATTACCAAACCAATGTGCTCCTTCGCTCCAATTAAATGATAAGAGGCAAAGCAAAGGGGCAGATTTTTATCATTATCAGATTACAGGCCCATATTGTGCTGATAATAAAGCGGGCACTCCCTAATGCCTTACCTCCAGTGTGGCTCCTTAGATTATTGTTTGGCTGTAGAAGAAATAAAAAGAACTTTGCAAAAGCAGTAATAACCTGGAAGTGTCTTTATCACAGGCCATTGCAGGGACTGTAACAGAAGAGCCCTCAATGGCTCAGGCCAATGACAAAGAGGAAAATGAGAGCATCAGGAGAGGGGAGGGAGCCCACACAGCAGCACTGGGCCAGAACACCTCGGGTCTGCTCCAGAGACAAACCAGAGAGGGAGCTCACTTCAGTCGGGGAGGCAGCTCACTGCAGCCTCTGGAAAAGTGAAAAGAGCCACAGCAGGAGGAAGAAAGGAATATGAAAAGCTTTTCAGGGGGTGGAAGGAGTGTTTCTCTCCTATTCTTTCTCCCTTGTAAAGTCAGGGAGGATTCTGGATGCAGCTACAAATACTCAGCCCCTCTTTCACTGCCTGAAATCTGATGTTCCAGAGGTGATAAAATGTAATTAGGCAGTGTAGTACTAATTCAGCTGCCATGTGATATGTTGAAGGAGGAGAATACCCACTGCATGGGAGGAGAGACAGAATGAGTTTCCCCTTCCTGACCCTGAAGCAATCATACCTAGAAGCCTGAAAGCTGATTTTATTTTCCTCTCTGCAGGTGAGAGACAGCAGTTTAAAGGAGTCCTACTCTGCCTCTGCCTTGCTGTGTGTTAGGTTGTTAGGTGGTAAAATATGTAGGGGATGTGATTCCCTTCCTGCACTGCCATAAATCAGAAGTCACTCTGGCTGTGCTGATTTACACCAGCTGAGGGTTTGCCTTACCAAAATTATAACAGCAGAAGGCCAGTGAGGAGGAAAGGTCAAGCCTGTCATATCTGCCTCAAAGCATGGTGATACCAGCCACGAGGCTGTGACCATGACTGACCAGCGAACCTCGCCCTCACCTGATTAATTATTATTAATTATTATTTATTGCTCTAGCACCAGGGGGCCCTTGTCACATCCATGTTAAGTTCCCTTGATCCTGGATCCCCTCCAAGTGTTCTCAAGTCCCTGAGCTTGCAAAGCAAAGCTGCTGGTCTTGTGAGAGCAGGGCCTGGAGCTGAATGCTCCCAAAGGAAAAGCGCCACAGTGCGTGCGCTGCTTGGAGTGGGAGGAGAGGGGTCCTGGGAGGAGCACAGCAAAACAGAACTGGGCAATAACCCTGCTGTGGAAGTGGTGAGCTAAAGTTAGAGCTCTGCTTAACTCAGGGCAGTTCCTGGAGTGGGGCTGGGGAGGCTCCAGGCCCGTGTGCCTCTGGGGATCCATCCCTGGTGATCGGCTCACAGCGGCTCAGAGCGCTCATTCCCCTGAATTTGGCTCTCGTTTTCACCAGTGTAAGTCACCTCTCTCCTGTCAGCGAGCTGGTTTGGATTTACACCCAGTGCAGCAGAGCCTGGGAAGCTCTGCACTGAATTCCTGCCAGCAGAGACCCCAGAACAAGTGATGCTGGCCTTTCTGGGCACCAGAGGGGCTGACGAAAGGCAAATTAATGTTATCTCTGTGCACATCCAGGAGGAAAAGGGCTGTTGCCTTGTCCTGATGCAGCACCAACACGGGCAGTTTTACAGCCCCAGCCTGGTGGCTGCTGATTCTGCTTTCACTACCTGCTATTTACAGCCCTGCACACCAACTAGCTCTGTTGGATTCATTTGTGTGTTTTTGCTTCCTGGGGAGATCTTCAGCCACGAGCTGAGTCGGCAGAACCTCTAATCCAACAGGGAGCTTCTGTCCCTGCAAGACATGGAGCCCTGTGATGTTTTCCCTGATGGGAGAGAACTGTTTCCTTTCAGCGTGCCACGTCCCTCTGGTTTGTTTCCCATCTTTCCCTGCAAGCAGGAAGCAGCCCTCTTGAATGTAATTTCTATTGAAAGCAAATGGTGTCTATGTCTGATTAGCTCTGGCTTGAGGCTGTATCAACAAGCTCACTGTTGGTCCTGCCTTTGCAGCCTGGAATATTTTAGGGCACTTGAGCCTGACAGATTCATGTTTATTGCATTAAACCCTTCTATCACTGACTCACCACAGTGTTGTTTGCCCAGATGGCAAGAGGCAGTGGGGGAAAAAACCACAAAGCAGCTCCATCCCTGGTGGCAAAGAGGGCAAACCCTGCAGCCTCACTTGGAGTGTTGGAGGGTCTGGTTCTGATCCTGATCCTGATCCTGCTCCTGCTCCTGCTCCTGATCCTGATCCTGATCCTGATCCTGACCCTGACCCTGACTCTGATCCTGACTCTGATCCTGATCCTGATCCTGATCCTGATCCTGACTCTGATCCTGATCCTGACTCTGATCCTGATCCTGACTCTGATCCTGACCCTGACCCTGACTCTGACCCTGACTCTGATCCTGATCCTGATCCTGATCCTGCTCCTGCTCCTGCTCCTGATCCTGATCCTGATCCTGATCCTGATCCTGACTCTGATCCTGATCCTGACTCTGATCCTGATCCTGACTCTGATCCTGACCCTGACCCTGACTCTGATCCTGACCCTGACTCTGATCCTGACTCTGATCCTGACTCTGATCCTGACTCTGATCCTGATCCTGATCCTGATCCTGACTCTGATCCTGATCCTGATCCTGACTCTGATCCTGACTCTGATCCTGACCCTGATCCTGATCCTGACTCTGATCCTGATCCTGCTCCTGCTCCTGTCCAGAGCCCGAGCTGCCTCTGCTCCAGGAGGTGCCAAGCTCTGGGAGAAGGGCTCAGCTCACGCACTCTGGTGGTGCTGATCAGGAGAAACCCCTCTGAAATCAGACTGAGACCCGGCCCTGGGGCATGAGGGTCAGCCAGGCGGGTTCTGTGCACACCAGGGACTCTTTGTCCCCCTTGCACCCAGAGCAGAGCCCGTCCACCCTTGCAGCAGCTGCAGTTCAAGTCCTCTGGGTCAGCAAATAGGGCTTGCAAGACAAAGACGAGCTCTGAGGGGGAGGCTCTTTGCTTTTATTTTATTCTTTTGCTGAGTGCTTTCTGTAACTGCAACTGAACAAACAGAATAAGTGACTTTTCCCCCAAAACAGCCCAGGGCCTCAAGACAGGGCAGGATTCTGTTCACATTTCCTCTCTGGGGACAGGGTTTCCATTACATCCCTCTGCCTCACTCTGGCAGCCTACAAAGGTCCTGAAAGGATTGGGAAATGTCCCCTGCCAGCTTCCCCTGCCCAGGGGAGCTCCTGGCACACAGGGCTGGCACGAAGCCTTGGGCTGCCCCAGGAACCTCTGCTCTCTGAGAAATCCCAACGGGGAGAGCTGTGGTCTTTTTCAAAACAGAGGTGTAAATTTCAAAACATCCCATGGAAGGGGAAACACCAGCCCCAACCAGAAAAATGCTCAGAAGCAATCAGACTGTTTCATTCAAAACCAGCCCGAGTCTGGCAGCCTCCTCTGTTATTTTTCTTTCTTGTTTTACATTCAGAACTCTCCAGGGAATTTGCTGGTACAATTTGCTGTGTTCACAGGTCCCCACGGAGGGACTCTAGCAGGCAATGTGTGGCCTGCCTTTGTCACTCTGCCCATCCTGTTGTCCTGATGGAATAATCAGAATAATCCTCAATATTTCCCAGAAGTAACCTGTGCCTGGGGCTCCTGTAGGTGTTCCACCTCAGCTCTTGGTGGCTGCACCAAGCGGGAAAGACAAGGAGCCCAAGGACTGGCAGGGGCTGAAGGCAGCCAGAAGTGAGCTGGAAATTAGGAATTTGAACCTAAAATACTTGTTTAGGTTTTCCTTGTCAGCAAAGGTGAGAAACACAAACTCCCAGAGCGCAGATGTCCTGTTCTGTGGGGGTGAAAAGTAGTTTGGGGACCTGAGAGCAAGTGGATTCCTGGACTTGATTAGGGCAAAGGGTTGGTGCTACTTATCCCAGGGGATTTGGGGTTTGGGTTCCTGGGAACTGCATCTTTACCCTCATTTCATGGCTGTAGGGCAACTAGAGCAGTGGCAGGCAGTGGATTTGGGAGTGCAACATCTCACTGCATTCCTGAATCCCAGGTGCTCCTTGTTGCCAGCCCTCCTTGCTGCAGGCAGGCTGCCCAAATCCAGCCCTCGGCTCTGCTTGCAGCCCGAGCCATTTGCAGATTTAAAGAAGGGACAATAAACTAGATGAAAGCCAATCAGAAAGCAAGCAGAGTCCATTAAGCCCATCCTTGGTAACTCTCCATTTAGCCTGTTCTTTAAAGAAACTGGCTGAGCTTCTGAGATGTGTTTTCTCTGATTACTCTGAAAGTAGAACCCAGACTCCAAAGAGCTTTAAGCTCTCTTAAAAGGAAGCAAAAGGCTCTGTGTGGTGCCACACAAGACATTAATCATGAAATGTTAAGCAGTGACTGGGGAAAGGGGCTGTTTGCTACAGGAGGGAAAGGGGAGAGCTCAGGAGCTTTGTGGCTGTGCTGCCAGGAGAGCCAGCTCCCACCTGGGGCTTTGATGCATTGTTCCACAAGTACCAGGGCTGGTTTTGCACAGGAGCAGCTCTCAGAAACCATCACGTTTAATGCAGAATGAAGTGCATTCCAGGAGAGAGGTTCTCTGGGCTATTTTTGCTCTTGGTGGAGAGGGATGTGTCCAGGAACGTTTCTCTCCCCAGTGCCCTCTGCTCCTGCAGCACAGACCTCAGCTCCTTTGTGGTCCTCCTGTCAAGTGCTGCTCCCTGCTCCATAGACCACCTCTGGATATTTCTGTCTTCAAAAACTGTTGCCATTGCAGAAAGTGAGCCAGAAAATACACACATTGTGTTATCCTGGGCAAGAGAAGTTATTTTTGTTCTTTATTCCTTCTTTGGTATGAGTCTTTGGAATGAGTGAGAGCAGAAGCAATTTGGGCTAATGGAACTTGCTGTTTGTGGGCAGGAAGGAGTGCACAGCACTGGAAGCACTGGGAAATGCAGCTGCTGTGGGATTTATCCTGGATTTATGCTGCTGTGCAGCAACAAGTTCTGGATCTAGAGCAATTTCCCAAAGGTGGTTCCAAGACAAAGAGCCAAGCTGTGAAACCTGGTCCCCATCCTCCCCAGAGTGACTCAGGTGATGTCCCAGGGGGGGTTCCACATTGTGCTCTCAGTGCCTTCAGGAGATATTGCACACTGCTCTGGTTAGGAGGAAGCTAATGCTGAAATCAAGAATCCTTGAGGCAAATTTCCTCACTTGGATGTACAAAAGTCTGGATTTCAGATCGGGGAGAAACCCCACAGCCTAAAGCAACAGCTCCAAACTTTTCACACATAAACACAGCTCAGAGACATGTTCTGTGTGTCTGCCTCCCCACACAACACACATGGTTGTGTTTGGCTTTCCTCTGCTACTCCTTTTATCACTCCCTCTCCAAATTAAACGAGAAATTCTCCTCAAAGTATTCCACTCAGAGCAGTTCTGCATTTCCTTCCTTTTCAGTGAGTGCATGCACTTAACTGCAGCCCTTGGTGAGGAGCAGCAGTTGAAGCCTTCCAGTTTCAGTGTGGTGTGTCCCAATCCAAGTAACAGCCCGACCTTCCCGTGGGAGATGGCTCTCCTGCGGATGCAGGAAATATTCCCAGAATGCTGCCAGTTACCCTCTGGCACATTTATCTCTCCGTGGGCATAATCAAAGCTCCAGCTATTGCTGCTCTACCATCTAGCACAGCTCCTCCTAATGATAATATTTTTCTCACCTTAAAACAACTCGAAAAGCATGACTAAGCGCCCAGCAGGTCAGCTGGGAGAAAGCAGGTTTCTGCCTTTGTCTCTCACACAGAGCAGTGCCTGTGAGGCAGCTCGGGGTCTCTGCACCCCACACTCAGCCAGGAACGCTGGGACGGGTCCTGGCTTTTCTCTGAATCTCTTATCTCAGGATGAGCTAATGTCTGTGAAGCCCAGGAGGACTGGGCAATGGCAAGGGGCCATCGGGAGAGATGGAAAGATGAGCACTGTTCTCTAAGAAGCCAGCAGGGTTTCCTGTGCAGTGACTGTCTCCTGCTCTTTGCAAGGCTCTCTCACAGAGCCCCCGGCCCAGAGGGCTCCCCGAGTGCTCCCACCTGTGCTGGGGGTGAGCAGCCCACACACCCTGCTCAGCCTCTGGCTCCAGGCTCCCAGGGTCCCTGTGTGCCTGGAGATCATCCTCCTTGTCCAGGGCACCATCAGCCCTCTGGCAGAGGTGGATTTTTGCTTTTCCGTGCTCCACAGAGGGCTGGAGGAGCGGAGCAAACATCCTGCTGGGTGCCTGTGCCTCGGCTCTCGAGCAGCTTGAGACATTCCTCTCTGTCAGCTGCTCATAACCTGTCTCATCTGAGACAGTCACCCACAGTGCCTGCACATTCCCAGCTGTTCCAGTGGAAAATGAGTCTGATTCCTCTAATCTGCCTCTCCCCACGACTGCAGCTCAGGCTCCCTGGGGCAGCTCTTTCTTCAGAGCTGATGCTGTGGAGAAGAATCCTTCATACCCCACCAAGCAAGTGTCAGGTTTCCAGCAGAGCAGGAGGGGCAGGAGCAGCCATCCTAAAGCAGCTGGTGCCTTGGAACTGAGGAATTGGAAATGGCTCCAAGGTTTCCTTCACATTTTGGTGGTGGCAACACAAGCCACCAAGGAGAGGGGCTGGAAAAGCACTGACTCCCAAACCACAGCATCTTTGGGGTTAGATTTGGGCTGTTCCCCTCTTCCAGGACTCCAGCAGACTGAGATGAGGCCAGTCCTGCTGGTTCTCCTTCCTCCTGCTCCTCCTGCTGCCCTGGGCATGGTTACCTTGGATCCACTCTCTGCATTCACTCTGTCTGTGCTGCTGACTCTCCAGTTCATTATCTGCTTGTAATTGTTTTGTCTTCTCTGATCTTTTGTTCACCTGTGATGAGTGTACAATCAGATTTGCTCTGCTCTGACATGAGTTGCAGGCCTTTTGAACCCTGACTGATTAAAGTTCCTTCCTTCTTCAAGTGAATTGGTTCCCATGGAGCTGTCCACCAGTGTGGCTCCCTTCACTGTCTGAATCACTGCTTCCCAGCTGACAGCTGGGCTGCTCGAGGCTTTGTGGTCATTGTGCCAGCCTCTCAGCTTTGGGCTCCCTTCTCCCCTCCATGTATTAGTGACTGATGTCCAGCCTTCACCCCAAGCCTCCTCATCCTGCTCTGAGGGGACAGTACTGTCACCTGTGAGCTGAGCTGCACTTCTGAGCCCTCTCCTGCCCGATATTAGTGTGAGGAGCTGCCCCAGCCTTGCCTGCAGCTCAGTCAGGGATGGATCCCTGAACAGGAGCTGAAGCCTGCAAGGCACTGCACCACTGATTGTTTTTGTTTTTGTAGATAAATGTGCAGGGAGCAGTGCACCCCAAAGGGGATGTGAAGGATTGTGCTCGAGAGGCTGTGCTGGACGGGGCTGGGGGTGCAGCTGAGGTGAGCCCCCCCTGTGCCCTGTGCAGCCTGGAAATCCCTGCCTGGCACCCCCTGCAAGGGCTGGGCTCATTTCAAATGTGCACACCTCAACTAGGGTGGATTAAACTCAGCTTTATTTTCAGAGGCTGCTGCAGCCCTTGCCTGGCTAGCAAAAATGCTTGGGAATTTGGCCAGTAACTGTGTTAATTGGCTAGTATGCTGGGTGTTTACTTGAATGTCAAGTTGAATCAATAAAAAAAAATTCTTAGTATGAAACTGAATAATGAAGCTGTAGTAGAATCAGACATCTTTAGCAGAGAGAAATGCTTTTTTATTACTTAAAACAAGCTTAAATTAACAAGTGCAGATAATGATTCCCTGGAGCTAGATAAGGGGTTAAGGATCATTGCTCTCAGTGATGACAGGCTACTCACTGGATTTGGTGAGTTATGTTTCCAGCTGAGGTTTTATAGCTCAGATATATTGTCTCCAAGTGAGCGAGACTGGGTTGACTGGCAAGCCAAATGCCTCACCAGCTGACCTGAAGGATGGCTTCCCCTCAGCCTCCAGTGGCTGAGTGATGTCTGGAAACCACCAGCTATGTGACAAATTATAATAATCATTTGATTTGAAGAAGTGGAAAAAGAAGTGGAGTGTGTTCTGGAGACAGGGGAGCTTGTGTCCCAGGTTTCTGGCAGAGGAGCTGAGTGCTGGTGTCACCCAGTGACACTGGGCTCCTGCAGCAAGGCCACGATGACAGAACAGACTGGGGGTGTCCCCTGCAGCTCCCTGGAACAGACTGGGGGTGTCCCCTGCAGCTCCCTGCTGATCCAGCCCCTCCCTGCCCTGCCAGGCTGAGCCCTGGAGCTGCTCTGGCTGAAATCCACCCAGCAAACCCCCTCAGCTGACCCACTTCCCAGCCCTTCTCCCCGGCTGTGCACACAGCTGGATGGGCCAGCACAGTGCAGGACAGAGCACGGCCTGGAGCTGGCTGGATCTGCCACAGAAGGGCCACACAGGGGCTCAGCTCAGCTCTGTCCTTCCCGAGTGTGCCTTAGAGCAGAGTGATGCTTTGCACAGGGCTCGGTGCCAGTGGGTGAGACTCAGATTAGACGTGGGATTTCAGGGCAGCTCTGCCTCAACAGCAGCTTTGTGAGACAAGATGAGAATCAGTTTGTGATGAAAAGCTAAACTATCAAACAACTCTGGCAAAATGAGGATGGCCAGTTACAGCAAAGCCTCATGGAGACATTTGTCCCAGCACAGGGTGCCCGTGGCCAGCCCAGAACAGGTGCCAGAGTGCAGCTGCAGGGCACCAGAAATCCTGGAATCATTTAGAATCAGTCACATTTTCATCCAAATGTCACAGAGGGAAAGTTTGTTTCATGTTTCTGGTGTATTTAATGGTGTCTGAGCTTAAAATAAACCTACCAAAGGCTCAGCTTCACCTTGGATTGCAGCTGCCCTGTAACCATTGGCACTGGTGGGTGTAATTCATTCACATTTCATTTGTGCCCACAGCACGGGCAGCAGCAGGCGAATGTGGCCTCTTTTCCCACAAGAAACTCTGATCTTTCCAGCTCCAAGTGTAATTGGACACTGTTGCAGGGTTCTGTGAGTCCTGTTTGCCTCCACACAGAAGAACAAGAAGTAATTCTTAGCTCAAGTGAAACCAGCAGTGAAACCAGAGCAATTTGCATTGAAACTTCCCTCTCCAGGGGCAGCTGAAGCTGCCGTGCCCCTGGGCTGGGGCAGGCTGTGTGCCCAGCCCGGGAAGGAGCTGGGCTGGTGGAGCAGCAGGGGCTGCTGCTGACCCCATGTCCAAGGGCTGCACGTTTGTTACCTGGCCTGGAATGAGGGAGCCCTCATCCCTGCGAGGATTTACTGAGCCTGTCCCACTGTAAACATCCCCTGCTGATGCTGTCAGATAAAAACCAGCCTGGGTAAATCCAGCGCAGACAAGGATACACCAGAGAAACGCAGGCTAAAGCCTGTCAGATTTATTTTTATTTATGTTGATTTCTACACACATAAAGCAGCTCTGCAAGACTTTGAAGGAGCCAGGGAGATTCATGTTGTATCCCCCCACGCCCTCAGGAGCTGCACGCTGGGTTTTGACAGCAAGGATTGAGCCCACAGCCTCAGGTTAAAGCTAAATTATTTGAGCAAGAGAAACAATCCACAGACTGTGAAAAACAGCTTAAAGCCACTGAGATCTGAAATGCAGGAAGCTCGAGCCAGCTCTTGCTGAAGCAGGGGGTTTGGCTGCCAGGAGGTGACCAGCTGTGGCAGCAGCTCTGGCCACAGAGGGAAACACAACTGTCCCAGACATCCTTCGCATCAGAAAAAAGAAAAAAAACCAATTATTGCCTTAACTCAGTGCACCTGGCATTATGAGCACGTAGAATGTGTTACAGAGATCTGTTTACCAAAGGGTGGTTTCCTAATTAACCAATAGTGAGAGTGTTTAGATTGGAGGACCAATTAAGTCCACCTGTAGCAAACTAAGATATAAAACGGGTTTCTTAATAATTATTAAGTTTCTTAATAATTATTGTTAATCAACCTTCTGTAATACAGGGAGTCTTTGTAACTTACTACCCAGCCAGGGACCTTGACAAAGACACCTCTGAGCTCTGCAGGTACCCAGGAGAAAGGTTCCTGCAGCTCCAGGTCCCTGTGCATGAGTGAGGACTCCAGAGGTTGAAGTCTGCCAGGCTGGGATCAAGGTCAGGGGACCTGCTTTTGATTCTAAAGATTTTAATTGACTTTGCACCACATAGAACCTGGGCATGCTTGAAAAGAAATATAGATAAATTTTGCATTCAAATATTTGAATAGTGTCTATATATTATGGCAGAGGTAAAAAGCCCTGTTCAGGCAGGCTGCAGGAAGAGAAGAGATTTGCATAGTAGAATAATTGGTTTTGCAAATAAATCTGGTTCTTGAAATTTGTAGATTAGCAATAATATGTCTCCAGATGAGAAGGAAAGGTCATGGATGAATAAAGCAACAATTAAACTTTCAGGAGATTATTAAACTAAACACAAACCTGGCTAAATGCGTCTGAGAGAATGTCAATAAAGGACAGGAGTGGCCTGTCAGGACTTGTGAGCCTCCAGGATATTAATGTTACTTGGAGATCTTTTCTTCCCATGCAGCTGCTCTTCTTGAGGTAACAGCCTTTGCAGATTCCTCCCTAATCTGGACAATCCATTAAATAACCCAGTTAATTTAAGCCACTCAAATCCAATAAGGCTGGTGTGTAATGCTATAAAACTCAAAACAAAATCCTTGGAGAATTACCACGTTGACTGCTGCCCTGCAGGCTCCATCCCTGCCTGGAGCTGCAGAGAAGGTGCTCTCAAGGTGAGGGGGTCTCAGCACAGGGGAGGGAATGCTGAGTTTGGGAAAGGTGGGCTTGGTCTGAGACTGAAAGGAAAAAGAACAAAACTAGAAAGGGTCCCCACAGAGAGCCCTTCCCCAGGGCCTGAAACAGCCCTGCCAAGACCAAAGACACCAGCACACCCCTCACTGTCCCTTGGGGGTGACGAGGGGCTGCCTCTGACAGATGTCAGTCACAGTGCTGGGCCAGCTCTGGGAGAAGCCCAGGAATTCACTCGAGGAGGGCAGGGAAAGGATCAGGGGGAGCACTACCTAACTCTCTGTGATGCAGTGCTCCTCCCTGAGAGCTCCCAGGCTGCTTCACAAAGGAGGAGAGAGTCAGGAGAGTGTCAGGAGAGTGTCAGGGTCCTTGTTCTAAGAGGGGCCTCAATCCTGCAGGCTCAGAGCAGGGTGGGAGCCCAGCCCAGCCCAGCCCTGCCCTGCCCCAGGCTGCCCAGCTGCCTGCTGACCTGGCAAACCTGCAAACCCTGCATTTCTCCTCTCTGATGCTGCTCTCTGCAGCTCAGGGGGAACAGCTGCCCTGCTCCTCAGGACAGGAGCGTGGCCAGTCCAGGCTCGTTCAGGGCATTCAGCTCCTTAAAAGGATTCTTTTGTATGTAAAATTTCATGAGCCTTTATTGGCTGTCTCCAGAGACCCTCCCAGCACAGGCAGACCTAACCTTGGAGTGCCATTAATCTTTGGTGTGCTGCTGACCTTCAGCAGAGGATTTCTGCTCTCCTCCTTCCCCAGGAGCCCTGGCAGCACCTGCAGCAGCTGCTGCTGATCTTCCTGGAGTGGGAAAGAAAACGGGGGCTTCGAGGCACCCTGACAGCTGAACACTGAGCTGCTTCTCCCTGAGCAGGAGATAATCAAGTCCTGGCACAGAGGGGAGGGCCAGGAAAGCTCCTGCTGCAGGTCCTGTCAGGGCAGAGCTGCCAGACAGAGCCAAGGCAGGGGGGCTGTGTCTGCAGTGCCTGGCACAGGAGCTGCCTCTGCCCATGGGCCAGGGGCACCAAGGCAGCCAAAGGTGATGATAAGGTGAGGCTGAGAGCTGCCAGAAACTCAGCAATGGCCCTACTGCAGATTTGTGATCTGAGGCTCAGGTGTAATAAAAGTCAATCCAAATTTATATGTGTCAATAAATGGGGACATCCCTGTTAGGAGGCCCTGGGCCTTTGAAGGAGACAGTGGCAAAATCTGTTTCTCTCAAGGTTAAAGGGGCCTTTTTGGGCCCGGGGAGCCACAACCCCCCAGCTGGTGAGCAGGTTTCCCTGGCAGCACTGGAGACATCCAGGGGAGAGGAACTGGGGAGGGAAACCCAGAGCAGGACTTGGAGCATGCTGAGGCTCAGGGAGTGCTGCTGCAAGGATCTCTGGCTCAGCCCGTCTGGGGGGTGTGAGCAGGGTTTGAGATGACATTTCAGATATTCCTTCATTACCGTGTCTGCCAGTCCTGATCAAATAGGGAATTTTGCCATTTCCCTGGGGACACAGCCTTTTTGAGACCTCTGCCTCTGTCAGATTAGAGTTGAATTGGCCAGTGGGTTAAAATTATGGAGGATAAGAATAAAGGGAAAAGATATAAATGCACACACGAGTGTGCACACACACTGATCACTTAAACTTGATAGGAGACCAGGCTGACATTAAATCTATTTGGCAATTTGCTGGCTCTGTCGAGAGCAGGTGAGGAGTTGGAAACTGTTTTTGGGAGGGGGAGAGCTGTATTGCTGCTGCTCGTGTCAAAGCCATCCCATCCCCCCTTGGGCTGGCAGGAGGACAGCAGGGGCCACTGGGGCTGTCTGCAGCCTGTCCTGCTCTGCTCCCTGCCCCCCCTGCCCGTGGCTCTTGGCCTGCCCAGGGCTCCTGTGTCACGGGGAACCTTTGCAGGTGCCAGAGCTGCAGCACTGTGTGCAGAGAGGAACGTGCTGTCTGCCTGGACTCATCCTCCCCTGTGCCCTGGCAGGACTGATCTTTGTGGGGGTACCACGGGAGGCAGGAATGGGCGCTGGAGCCTCTTGCCATTTGCACCTGAGGAAAGCACAAGGCACGCTCAGAAACCAGCAGTGCCACCTCCAGCTGCCACTGCCGTGGGCAGGAACTGCCTCTGCCAAAGGCACTTCTGAAGGAGATGCTGCAGGGACCACGGGGGAAAGGTCCCCCTGATAACACGTTTTGGATTTAACATCCATCAGTACTCCCTGATGGATGCAGGGACAGAAATCTCCATCCTGCTTGAGGAGTTCCTGGAGGAGCAATCCTGTGAATCAAAAATGGTCTTTGCCACCCTTTTCCTAAGCTATAGCAGAGCTGCATCCCTTCAGCTCTGCCATCAGCTGCCACTTTCTGCCAGGCTGCAGACGCTGGAGACAAAGAGATTTTATTTTCCTTCCCTCAGCCTTTGGGTGAGAGCCATCAGAAAGCAAACGAGGCAGTGACACAAAAGTTGTCAGCACTGCTTGGAGAGCAGGCTGGAGCTGGGTCAGGTGTGAAGCAGGATTTGGGGGTGAAGGTTTTGTTCTCAGTCCCTGGAGAGCACCTGAGCTCACAGGTAGGGGGGGAGGGATTGTCCCACTCTGCTCTGCCCTGGGGCAGCCTCACCTCCAGGGCTGGGGGCACTTTGGGCACCACAAGATCAGAAGGATCCAAAGCTGTTGGAGAGTGCCCAAAGGAGGGACACAGAGCTGGGGAAGGGGCTGAGGAGCAGCTGAGGGCACTTGGCTCCTTCAGCTGGAGCACAGCAGACTGAGGGGAGGCTCCTGGGGGGCTGCAGCTCCTCCCCAGGGGAGGCACAGGGCCAGGGGCTGAGCTCTGGGACAGGGACAGGAGGCCAGGAAGGGCTGGAGCTGGGCCAGGGCTTGGCATGGAGCTCAGGGCAAGGTTCTTCCCCCCGAGGGTGCTGGGCACTGCCCAGGCTCCCCAGGGAATGGTCCCAAGGCTGCCAGAGCTCCAGGAGCTCCCAGGGCTGCTCAGGGTGGGGGTGTTGGGGTGGCTGTGCAGGGACAGGGGCTGGGCTGATCATCCCTGAGGGTCCCCCCCAACTCAGGGTATTCCATTAGGGTTAATTCCATGCTTTTATGGCCCCCACACAGCCCCACAAACCAGAGGCTGCTTTGACAAATGCTCACATGTGAATCAGGGCCTCTCACTGTTACTTTTGCATCAGCTGGGAAACCATAAGGAGGTTTTCATAACCATCATTAGGAATTTGCTTTAGGAAAAATATCCTGAGAGTCAGTGTGGCTCGTTAGATAGCCAGACTGTGAGACAGCTGGGCTGAGGGCAGCATGGAAATTGCTCTTCTGGCTAAGGACTGCAGCTGAGTGAGAAATCTCTAATTTGTTTTGTGGCTTTAAGGGGGGGGACTGAAGAGTGATGGGTATGGGGGGGGCACCTGAAACAGTTTTTTCCATCATCCCTTGCCCAAGTAGAAGTAATTGGACTCGAAGAATTGTGTTTGTTCCCCATCAAAACAAAAGATTCTGTTGCTTTCTTGGACGCATTTACCATGTTATTGCAGTACCAAACAAAATGCCCTTTTTTCAAAGCAAAGTATTGAGAAGGTTTTGTTCTGGTTCCTTCAAACCAGGAATTTTCCCACACTGCCATTTTGACCTAAGTGCAGGAACAGTTCCTGCTGACCTGCACAACAAAGTGCATTTTATTTTCAGTAAGTGGGGAAGAAACCCCAGGCAGTCTCTGAGGGATTAAAGGTTTGGCCAAGACTGAGCAATTATTCCATCCAAAGGTGGGGTGGGAGATGCTGTCAGAGACCCTCCCCTTTCTCTGGCTGAGGGCCTTCCCTTCTGCATTTTGTTTTCTTGTTTGTGCCTGGCTGTGGGAGCAGTGCAGGCACGGCAGGGCCAGGCACTCCTTACAGCCAGGGAGCAAGGTCACCGTGTCCCCACCATCCCTCCCTGCCCTGGGTGTGACCCTCCCTGGAGCTCCTGCAATCCCGGGAGGTCACATGGCCCTGTCTGATGCTTTTGGGCTGGTTCCAGTGAATTTGTTACTTTCCTTGCCAGGGCAGGTGGGAATCCATCAGTGCTCCTTGCTGGGCTCCTCCTTGCCTTCCTGCTTCCCTTCCCTTTGCCAAGGCCCAGCCAAGGCCCAGGTGTGACCCCAGGGCTCTGCCTGGGGCTGGTGGAGCAGAGGGCTGGAGCACACCTTGCTTCTGCTTGAGTGCAGGCAGAGACAGGGCTTTGAAAAGCACCAGTGCTTCCAGGGGAGCCCTCGGCAGGGATCCCTGCTGCTTGGAGGTGCTGCATTCCCCACTGCACCAGCAGGAACATGTGGGCCAGCCCAGGGGCTGCGCCACCAAGGAGAGCTCCAAGCCAAGGCTCATCATCTAATTAGTCCATGCAACGCTTAGCAAGGCTATTTTTATCTCCAGCCCTTCAGAACACACATCATCATTCCACCTTAAGTCTTTCCAAACTGGGTCTCCATGGAAACCCTGATATAAACGACAGCTCTGTTTCCTTTCAGAGCCCGAGCTGTGCTGCAGCCTCCCCTGTGTGGTGGCCACACATCCCTGTGTGCCCATCCCTCGCTGATCTGCATCCTTCCCCACTGCTCCTCCTCTCCACCCTTCAGGTAACAGTGCTCAGGGTTTATTTCTTCCAAACACTGCCTATTTAGATCGGCAAACCCCCAAGGAATCTTTGTTTCCAAACCAGAGGGAGGTGGGAATGAGAGGGAAGGTAAAATCTTTGTGATGCTCGAGCTGATGTTCATCTCTCTCTTGTGGGGTAGGATGCTGCTTGTGGCTCCCTGAGCCACCTAAACGGGGCTTAAGGTGTGGAAAAGCCACTTTTCCAGAGGTTTCTCTGTATTTCGCTGGTGAACACCAGAGGGCCACGTTCGGAGGAGAGAAGAGCCAGCGGCCTCGGGAGGTTTTCTCTTGCGAGCACAAATGCCGCTCGTTGCTGCTGCACAGAGGCACAGCAGGGGTTAAACTCCAGAGCCTGGGCATAAAGTCCCTTCCTTGGCTTCTGCTGCTGGAGCTGCTCGGGCTCTCAGGCTGAACGAGCTTTTCCAGGCTGGCAGAGCTCTTTGGGAGCTCCCGGGAAGGGCACGGAGTGCAGCGAGGCGCGCACCTTCCTTTGAGCTGCAAGGCAAGGCAGCGAGCTGAGCTTTAAACCGGGGCCAGCTCCCAGGCTGCCAGACCAGGGCTAAAACACATTCCTGGCCCGGAGAAGGGGCACCCAGCACGACCCTTTGCTCTGGCTCCATAAGCATGCCCTAATCCCACAAAAGCCCTGACAAGCCCAGCAGGATTTTCCATGCTGGTCTCCAGTGGGATGAATGCTCTCTCTGAATCTGGCTGGAAGGTTTTCCCTCCAAGAACCTTGTTCTGAGTCAGAAAAATGCCAAGGCAAGATCTCTTAATTTGATCTTTATTAGAAGAGGGAGAAATTAAGGCAAGAAATGGTGAAAACTCTGGCAAATTAGAAGAGACCTTTCAGTGATAGGCAGCGGGGCTGCCCCAGGACCTTGGGGGGGCTGCTCAGCCCCAGCTGAGGCTGCTCTGCCCCCTGGATCTGTGGAGCAGAGCTTTGCCCTCTCTACAGACAGGAGGCATTTTCCAAGGTGGCTCACTCACCTTGAGTTGGAGGCAGCTCTCCTCACTGCTGTGCTGGAGAAATGTGTAAGGACCTGTGGCCTTCCCTTAACTGTGGAGATGATATCACTCTCCAGAAACAGCTTCCAATTTCCTGAGCCTCTGTTTGAACAACAAACAAATAAGATATGAGCACTGGAGCTACGGGCACATCTTCTTCATAAATATCAAGAGGCACGAGGCTCTGGCATTAAAAACCCAACTCTAAATAATGCCTCGAGCCAGAGTTGTTACCCACTACCTTGAATACAGCCCCACTCCATCAGCAGGTTACAATAATAACAAATAAAACATGGAATTATAGCTGTGCAATGCTTGAAAATGAGCCTGTCACTTTGTGTCTGGGCTGGAAATCAATCACCAAGTCTTGGAATCAGGTTCTGCTATTAAGGGCTGGAAGCAGGAAAGATTAAAGACATGTCCATGAAAGTCTCTTTCCTCAGGTATGCTGATCTTCCACAACTCTGAATGGATCTTTTTTCTTTCCCTTGCTGTAATTTCTCTCATTGTCTGAGGGTTATCCTTTGGGGCTGTTATTATTAACTAGGACAAGTTAAAAGGATCTGCCTCACAGATGGGCAGGGAAGAGGGAGATTAAATTGATTTGACTTCATAGGTAGGGTAACAGGCACATGCAAGAGCCCTGCTCTCTTTCACAGCAGGAAAATGGAGGAGTTGATGGAAGCTTTGCAAGACCCTTTCTACTGGCTGCAATCCCATTGCCTGCATCTCCTCTGTGGAATCCTCTTGGGCTTCAGAGCCAGTGCTGCCAGAAGGTTTCTGGAGAGCAGAGGGCAGCACAGGGCATTGGCACGCTGGAATCCATCTGAAATCCTTGGAACTCTGGAATTCATGCTCCAAACCCTGGATTTCTGCACAGTGTCAGTGTGCCCCTGTAAATGGCATTTCGTTTTCTGTCATGGGAAACAAGGCCCAGGGAAGGAGTAGAATATCTTTGTGTAGGAACTAAATTTGCAGGGACACAACACCTCTTGGCACTTTCAAGGTTCCAAGGGACACTTCCTCCTCTCACTTTCTTCTGATTATTGAAAAGAGGCTTTTCCCTGCACGCCCATCACCCCGGGGTGGCTGGAGCAGGGCAAGGGGTGCTCTGGGGTGGGCAGGAGCCTGAGCAGCTCCAGGGGAAGGGGATCCCACCTCCCTGAGTGACAGCAATTCCTCTGGCTGTGCCGAGCAGGCAGGGCTCTGCACCACTCAACAGGTTCCTCTGTTTAAATCTCTTTTAAAGTTACAAAACAAGGTGCTTTTTGCCTTTACTCTTCCCTCCCTCTGCTTCCCCACTGAGTGCTTTGAAAGAGCTTTGTTTCAACTAATTAGCATTTTCCATCTCTCACAGAACCACCGTGTTCAGAGTGTTTGTTTTCCCTCCTCCCTGACAGGCTCTGACATTATTGTGATGAGAAGATTCTTCAGCATTTTGAAATGATGTTCAGTCTTCCCTTGCTTGGGGTTGCTTTTAAACTGTCTGAGCTTCAGCAGCCCTGCAGCAGCTCCTGAGGGAACCTGCTGAAATCTGGGGAGCTCCAGTGCCCAATTCCCCTTTCCTCTGCACTTAGCAGTCTGCAAAGGGCCTGCAAGAATTTGTCCACCCAGGGAAATTCCCTCACGTGCCTGTGCTGGATGGATTATTCTGCTGCAGATATGTGGGATTAGTGGCCTGTAGAGCTGAATTTTGATTGGAATAGTAAATCCTTGCCATACAGGCAAATCCTCGTGGAGAAACACTTCCTGACCACTGAAGATAGGAAGAAAGCTGCTTTGCCAAATACAAGGAAAACCTTCACTGTCTTGGCAAAAGGCCACAAAATAAATGATTCCTTCATGGCAGGGGCAAAGGTGGCTGTGAGGAGGGGAAGAAGGTCGTGTTTTCTCAGGTCTGACCAACAAGAGGCTCCCAGCAAAGCTGGCTTGAGAGTTTCTGTGCAGGGACTGGTTTTGGGGCAATTTCAGCCTGGCTGCAGCTGCTTTCATAGCCAGGTGCCTGATTCTGTGGCATTTCCTCTGCAGCAGTTTTCCCCCGTGGCTGAGGCTGTCTGGCAGAGCTGGGGCAGTGGGGATGACTCCAGGGCACATCTTTGAACTGCTGACACCTGAGGCTTGCTGCTTCTGCTCCCCTCTGCCAACACCTGACTGGTCCAGGACACAAAGGTGCCCATCAGGGTCTTTAAACTGGTCCCAGTGGACCCCACAATCAATACAAATCCTAGCCGTGGGTTCTTCAGCTTCATCAGACCCTTGGCTGTCCTAAAGACCTGTTTGGGAATGCAGGAAGGCTGTCCTGCAGCCAGCTGCCCTGCCCTCAGCTTTGGGAAGGTGAGTGCTGCCTCCTCCCAGCGCTGCCATGAATCCAATTCCCTTTGCTTTCATTGAGATCAGGAATTTAATTCTGTTTTCCTGTGGGGTGGGCAAAAAAAATAGGGGAGGAAGAAAGGGAAGACAAGGAAGGTGCCTAAAGACCAGCAGCTGTGATTTGTGCTTGAAACTGGAACCTCTCAAAGGAGCTCAGAGGAGTCGCAGGTAGGACATGCTTTTAAATTTCCTGGCATCCCTGAATCGTTGGCTGCATCCAAGGGGAATTAAGGAATGTCAGTCAACATGAGTTGTTCTTCAGGGGAGCATCAGCAGGGTGGGCAGTTCTGTTTGTGACTTAAGCAGGAAATTGAAATATCAGCATCGGACTGTGAAATGCCCCATTGCAGAGAACTCTCCTTCATAATGCAGGAGGAGGAATGGAAAGGAGATTACACACTCTTAGTCCCACTAGAATTTTGCTCTTAATCTGCCTTAAATTGAAAAAAGTTGTTTGGCAGTGGTAACAGTTGTCTCGTGCCATAAAATGGGGGGGGGATCACAGGTGGCACCCAAAGTTTTGGGACCTGAGGGGTCTCAGCCCAGAACAGCTGAGTTCACAGGCCCCAGGTGTGCTCACCTGCCCTGCTGTGGCACAGCAAGGTGGTCTTCAGTGGGTGACTGCAGCCCTTCTGGGGCAGAACAGCAAACCCAGAGCAGGGACAGTGCTGGGATGGCACAAGACAGGGCTGGGCATCCTCGTGTCTCCCCTGGTCCCTTTCTGGGCCATGCCCTCCCTTCCCAGGGCTACATCACACAGCAAGGTAAATCTTGAGCCACATTAGGGGTGTTTGTTTCAATCTGAGGCACCTGAATACACTATTCAATTGAATCCTTAATATTTTGAAAGCAGGGAGGGCTGTCCTTCCCTCAGCACAAAAGAATGACATTTGGTTAACACTCAGGAAAAGAAAATTACAAGAAAACATCTTCCTGGCCCTAATGGATTGTTTTGTTTCAATTGTGCATAATCATTTCGCCCAATAACGTTGAAAGATTTCATTTGGGCTTTTATTGTATTAAAATATTAACTGCAGAATATAAAATTATAATAAAACCTTAGCATTAATATTTTAATACAATCCAGAGGTTGAAAGAAAACATTAAAACTGCAGAGGAAGCCTAGGGTGGGGAGGGCAGTGTGCAGACAAGGGAGATTCATGCACATCATCAGCCAGGTCTGCCTCCTCTGCATCCCAGTTATCCCAGTTATCCTGGCTGTCCCTGGGCAGGCTGCTGCTTCCTCAGCTCCCTCTTGCTCCAGACTTGGGAGGAGGCTCAGGCAAGAAGGAAAACAGTGTCCTGACTATTTTTGTAAATGAGTGCCTCCTGATCTTTAGGTTCACACCAAGGAGACAGATGCACACAGAGGCCCTGTGCTCCAGGGCCCTGTGAGGAATGTCACTGAGCTTGGAATGCATGGGAGAAGAAATTTCCTTCCAGGGAGAGAGTTTATATCTACAGTGTGTCAAGAGGAAAAGGAAAGAGAGAGAAAGCTCTCTGAGGGATAATTTTTATAGCATGCACTGAGAGAAGAGACAAAGTTTGCTGGCTCCCAACAGCTGATGATCTGTTATTGCTGCACAATTCCTGTTGCCTTTCTGGCTGGAGGAATAGGAATGGTTCAGAGCAAATGAAGGCATAATGTTATTTACCAGCCCTGGCCTTATTAGGGACATTCATTCTCTGGCTCACAACCTGCCCTTTTATCCTGAAGGGAGCGAGGGCGTGGACAGATGTTGGTGAGGTTATTTGCTGTGCCTCAGGTGTTCCCAGGCACTCAGATCTGGGGCCCTGCTCCTGCTGGGTCTGCACACACAGACAGAATAGCTGCAAACCAAAGCTGTGCCCCAGACAGTCCCCCAGAGGAGTGTTGGTTTCAGTGGGAGCTGCAGGGAGCCAGGGCAAGGAAGGGCTCATCCATGGGGTTCCTGTTCAGACACAACTGGTAACTGGCCCCATTGGGCAGAAATGAAATATCCACTGAGGCTGGAAGCTAGCTGGACTATTTGAACCAACAAGCCCTGAATTTGCCCCTCAAGGTGTCCACTGCAGACAGAATTAAGCCTTACATTACTGGGCAGAAGATTAATGGGTTGGAGAAGCCTCAAGAAATCTGCCTTGTCCCTTTCTCTCAGGCATGGAATTTGTGGCCCTGGATTTTCTGGTCTTTGCTATCTGCTGTCCTTATGCCAGCTTTCCTGGTGTGGGGCAGAACCTGCGACTTTCTCTTAAATCTCCAGGGAAAGCCTGGGAGTTTTGTCCTCTGGTTTGCTCAGAGGTGAGCTCCAGCCATGGAGGCAGAGCTTTGGAGAGGCAGTGTGCTCCAGTGGAGTCTGATGCTGTGTTTAACTCCTGCTGAGGAGAAGACTTTGAACAGGGAACTTCTTTTGACCTTTGGTTTTGCCTCCAAAGCTTTGTTCTCCAGACAGTGACTGATGGGTGAATAAAACTCCTGCAAAGTGGCCAAAGCCTCAAAGAAAGCAGGGGGCTTTAAACCAGAGCTACAGACTCAGACCAGGAGATGCTGAGGGGCTTTGGGAGGGAGGGAGGGACGGCTGGGAGCAGGTGACACTGTGTGACACTGTCCAGCCTGGCCAGGGGCACTGGGCACTGCAGCCCCCAGCCCTGCAGCCCTCTTCCTCTTCCTCCTCACAGCTCAGGCCTGCTGCAGTGCAGGGTGTGGGGGCTGCCCTGGCTGTGGCTCTGCAGAGGTTGGGAATGCCCCTCAGGCACCTCCCCAGGGCTGGCCAGGGCCTCTCAAACCCTCCGAGCTCATCCACTGCCAGCCTGGAAAATCCACTTTTCCTGCTTCCCATTAGAGACTCCTCACCAGCAGCTGCTGGGGCTGTGCTGGAGCCTGCTGAGGAGCCCTGTGGTTTCTTCTGCTGGCAATCACAAGAGGGAAAGGCACAGGAGGTGAAGGAAGTAGAGCTGATTAGCAGAGGCTCTGCCGTCGAATCTTGATCACCCATTTCATGCCTTTCCTTGGCCATCCTTGCTGGATCTGGGGCAGCAGATTCCTGGAGCAGCAGCCTGGCTGTTTCACAAGCAGTTGCCCATCAGATCCTCAGAGATCTCGGGCAGTTTGAGGCACACAGCCTCTGTGCCCTGGGGGTCCCTTCTGGGGTCACGCTGGACCTTGCAGAGCTCCCCAGGAGCAGGGCTGAGTCCCCCCGAGCTCAGCCCATACAGACTGAGTCACTTGGAGCCCTTTGTTGCTCTCCTCTGGTGCCTCAGGAGCTTGGGAGGAGCAGATCAGTCACAGATAACTGGGATCTCCGGCACATTTGTGCCAGAAATCTGCCAGCTTATAATTAGCCTCTATGAATAATTCATGGCAGACACTGCATCCATCAGACCTGACAGCCATAATCGTTTTGCCAGCAAAATATGGGGTTTGTCTTATTTGTGAAAATGATTCAAGCAGTGTTATTTTGGTTTTTTTAATAGAAAAGGGAAGCGTACGTGTGTCCACGCCTGTATACAAATTTGTACATATAAATATATTATGTACAAATATGCAAAAACAGATCTATCCCCCAGGCACACGCTCATGTACGTGCTCCCCATGCTCACTCTATTGCAGAATCTCTGTTTGGATGCCATGGATCAAACCTATCAGTGATGTAATTGATTAAGCCAATGGGATTGCAGCAGGAATGAAGACTTATTTATATCTGCTCTCTTTTACAGCCTAAAAATACCCTGTAATTCTGAATGGGTGTGTGTTTTAGGCAGATGGGTGAGTTTTTAGGGATCTGCATTTAGAAATACCTCCAGTCTCATGTTTTGCTGTTGTTTTTGGAAAGCAGGGCAGGAGATCAGAATCTTGGGGTCCTGTCAGGAGCCTTCAGATGTTCTGTCTCTTTAATGCTCCATCACTCTGTCTGTGCTTTCCTTCTCAAATACGGGATGTGTCCAGGCTTTATTAATTTATAACAATAGCTGATGGTGCTGGGGGATGAATGGGGCTAGGAAATATCTGACATGGCAATTAGGACTGCTATCACAGGAGGCCTGATTTTGCTGGAAGGCAATTTGCTGTAAACCCCCAAGGTTAATTAATTGCCGGGGTGGGGAGGGTGGGAGGGAGAGGAGGGAAATAAAAGAAGAACCCCCCACAAATGATTTGGGCAACAATTCTCTTCCTGCCACGATGTGAATGTGGAGCAGATCCCCTGCTGGTTATCTGCTGTCTGTGACAAAGCCCTTGAAGCACGCTGAGGATGGTGGTGGGTGCACAGGTGGGTGTCACAGACCAGCAGTTTGCTCAAATCACAGCCTCAGTTTATTGCTGCACAGCCTAATTCCAGAGGCACATCTCAGGGCCAGTGGTGTTTCTCTGCACTGGTGCAGCCCAAGAGGCTCTCTGCAGGTGTCCCAGGTGTGTCAGGAGGTGAAAAATCCTCTCCATGTTTTTTCCTCTTGCTGTCTGGCATGACCATTCACGGGGTCTCTCACTGTTATAAGTTCTGGTCCATTTGCATTTTGTAGTTAATTGTCCAGTTCCAGCTTTAGCCCATCAAGTCCCATCCTGCTTGTTTTTCTCTCTTCAGCCCACTGCACCTGAGGCACCAGCTGGCCCCCAGGAGGGGAGCAGACCCGCTGGCCCAGGGCAGGGTGCTGGCTGTGACCCCAGCCCCCCTGGCCTTTGCCTGCCAGCAGCTTTAAAGGAAGGCAGTGGAGGGTGCCTTCAGCACTGCTCTGCAGTGACACACTGCAGCAGGAGAGGCCCTGCCAGAAGGTCACTCGTGTCTCCAGCTCCTCTCCCCATCTCTGCTCACTGATCCCAGGCAGAGGTGTGACACCACCTGCTAGCACACTGCTCAAAGGACTGATCCAAGTAGAAGTGACAGCTCTTGGCAACACATCACAAGCCTGAAAATTCAACCCAGGTGCTCCAAAATGTTCAGCTGGTTGTTAGAAAGGTAAATTCTTGCTGCTGCCCCTCTCTCCTCATGCACAGCATGATGGTGGAGGAGGACGGAGCACAACTCCCTCTGAGTGCTCTTGCTCTAGCAGGGGACAGGGCTGTGGGGCTGGGGAAGGTCTGTTCCTCTGAGGGAACCCCTGTCCCAGCCTGGGTTTGGTGCACAAACCCTCCTCTGCCCATCTCCAGAGCAATGAGACACCAGGTGCTCACAGCCTCTGGGTCCAGGCTGCTCTGCCAGGGGCACAGGTACACTCCAGGGCCAGCTGTGCTTGTCTGTGCATCCTCCCAGCCCCGTGAGCTCTGAGTGAGGTTTTGGGGATGTGGAGAAGGCTGGGATGTGCCAGTGAGGGTGGAAGCATGTTCCTGAGCATGCAGGAGGAGGCAGGTGAGTGGGGGCCAGGTGAGGGGTGAGTGCTGTGGCTGCACAGGGGCTTCCAATGGCCCCTTTATAAAGAGCACAGAGCACTGGAACCCAGTTGCCTTTTTCCTCTCAGCCAGCATTTAAATGCCAACACACTAACAAACATGATGCATTATTTAAAAGCTGCTGTGCTTGACCCTACAAGGAGCTTTTCAGCCTCCTGAATGTCAAGGAGAAAGAAGTTGCTGTTTCACTGATGCCTGGTGCATCAACTTCCTTCTCCTTTACAAGGTGACCAAGGTGAGAGGCAGAGAGCTGCTGGGCTCATGAGGGGAGGGGACAGCTGGGAAAGCACCAGGGTCCCCCCAGTGCAGCAACCCCTGGAGGTGATGTCTGGGACTGGGAAAGGCACCTGAGGAGAAGGTCAGGCCTCAGGGAAGGAAGACAAGTTTAGGAGCTCCCAGAAGGTGTTCAGAGCTGTCAAGGTGAGTCTGTTGTTTGGGCTTGGTGGTCCCTGGTGCTGGCACTGGCTCACAGTCAGGCTGATGTGTCTGCCCATCCCTCTGGGCAGAAAGGCCACAGTCTGTGGCTGCAGTGCCCACTGGGGCTGGACTCATGCAGGGCTGGCGTGGTGAGAAGTGTTGGATCCTTCAGTCCTCCCTGTCTGGAGCTGCTCCTCAGCAAAACTTCACCTGCTGCCCCTCTCCCTCTTCCTGGGGCACAGCAGGTTTGGCTCTGGGCTTTACACTGGTTACCCAGCTGCAAACCCTTCTTGCTTTCACTCGCCCAGCTCTTACCAGGCACCATGTTCTGCTTCCCTGGGTATGGGGAAAGGAGCTGGAAGGAGAAAAGTGCAGGATTTCCTGGGTGATGGCTCACATTACCAAGGCAAATGTGTGCAGCAGGGCAGCAGCTTGAGCAGCCATGGCAGATCCTCGCTGCCAGCGTTACAGGGATTTCCAGATGAGAATTAATGGACTCTCCTTGGCTAGCGTAGGAGAAAATGTTCTACGTGTGCTTGTTTATCATTTCTGTTACACTCTCTGTTCTCTTATTGCTTCCATCTGTTGGCATCCAGCTCTTGGCTCTTGCCTTATCACTGGATGTAAACCCTTCCCAGGGAGCGTGGTTTGGGGAGAGGCAGATCAGAGGCACCAGAAAAATTTGGGTGTTTAAAGCCTGAGGTGCCTTAGAATCAGTTCCAGAGAGGAACCCAGGTACTTAATGCCCAGAGGTTTCATTTGGGAGGAAATAGGTTTGATGGCCTGAAATATTAAATGCATAAATTGTTACCCTTTAAGTCTTGTGAAGTCGTTTGCTCCAGGCCATCATCTCTTCAGCTGGTGCCTTGGGACAGCATTGCCTTTGTTGCTCAGGGGTTTTGGGGCACCAATCCACCCAGACCAACTCCTGCTTAAAGACCACTTGAACTCCTGCTTGGGCATAAGTTTTTCTGCTAGTTCTGTCCTTGATGCTGCCGGATGAGACAGGAGAGGATCAAGCAGGCCAGCTGGGAGATGCAGAATCATTGTGAAAAGTAAAGCCACTCTCCAGGCCGTGCCTGCATCCAGTCTAAGAAGCCAGGGCTGGTTTTGAGGGAGCCATGGGACCCATTGGTGCTGTAAGACTCTATAAACAAGACTCTCTGTCCATGCAGGTGAGCACTGTCCCTCCACACCACAAGGGATCCTCTGGACAATCCAGAGGATGTGGCACTGCCACTTGTCCACAGTAGCTTGGGCAGGAATGGCAGATGCTGCACTAGGTTGTGTGCTGCTTTAAAAAGTTTAATCCTCACTTTGAATTTTCCAGCAGAATGGGTTTGTTCTGCCTCTGGCCTGCAGGGAAACTTCTTTTCATTACCCAGGAAACATGAAGATGACAGATCCATCTTTCGTTGGCAAGAGGGAGAGGATGAGAGAGAAGTACATGACAAAAAAGTGTGAGGGGGAAGACCTGTCCCCCAGGTAGGGACACCTCCCACTGTCCCAGGTCCTCAAGCCCCAGTGCCCAGCCTGGCCTTGGGCACTGCCAGGGATCCAGGGGCAGCCCCAGCTGCTCTGGGCACCTGTGCCAGTGTGTTCCCCTTTCCCTGCTGGGCAGCTTTGTTCTCCATCTGCCCCCTCTCTACCTTACACTGCTCCTCCCTGCTCCTGCAGCTTTGCCCTTACCTCTCCAATTGTCCCTTGTCCCAGTCCTGGCACTGCCTTCCATCAGCTCCCTGCTTCTCCCAGCACTGCAGTGAGCTTGGCCTCGGCTCCTCTGCAGCCCAGGGAGCAAGAGAAAGCAGCAAGAAACCCTTCCCTCGAGGAAGGGAGGCAGCAGCGTGGGCCAGGCGGCGCGGTTGGTCTGCTGGGGCCGGAGGAGCTGCGTGTGCTGAGCTCTGCAGCTCTGAGCTGAGCTGGATTTCAACCTGCCACTGCCATCTGCGGGGCTGTCGCTGCCAGCAGCAGGGCCGGCAGTCCCGGGAGCATGCTGAGCTGTGCTGGGGTTTTTATCCTCCTCCTGGGGAAGTTTGCAGTCCCTTTTCCCTCCCTTGCCCTGTTGCTGGAGCACTGTCAGCGCAGCTGCCAGGCAGAGCAGCAGCAGCAAGAGACAAGTGCAGCAAATGCTGTTTGACAGCGTGCTCTGGATGCATTTCAGGTGCAAGCACAGAAACCCCGAGCCCGTTTGATCCTGGATGTACCTGCCTTCCACACTCGTGTTCGTGCACCTCCATGTCATCACGGGATTAAAGCATCATTAGCACACAGGGAAAGCCTTTGATAACGCTCTGCCCTGTGCTCCTCCTCTCTTTTCACATTTCTCTTGCCCCATCCTCTTTCTTTTTTTCGCCCCTTTCCTCTCTTCTTTTTTTTTTTTTTTTAATTAATCTCATCTTTTTCTACTTTCCTTCATTTTTCTTCCCAGTCATTTAATGGATGATCTCGAGTGACACCTCACCAAACACAGGGGAAAGAACTGATTCTGCCTGTTCTTGCACCAGTGGGGATATTGGTTTCAGTGTGACAAACTGGAGGCAGCATCACCCAGTGCAAATCTGTGCAGCTGCATCCAGGTCCACTGCAGCTGAGTTGGTGCAGAGAGCGTGGGGAACACAGGCAGGTCCCAGGCACAGGGTTCTGGTGTAAATCCAGGAATTTTTCCATTGGCTTTGGGAGAGCTGCCTCAGATTTAAACCAGGAAAGCAGTGATCAGTACGTGGTGTTCAACATCCACTGCCCAGCTCGCTCCTGAAAGCTGCAGCCTTCCGAGCAGCTGCTGTAGAATGCCAGGAGTATTTTTAATAAGGGTGCTGAGACCAATCTACTCCTGTGTGGAAAAACGTGACAGCAATTCCGATGGAAAGCCTCTGTTTTCCAGACAGACACTCAGCCAGTTAGTGCAAACAAAAAGGCACTTGTAACTCCAGTCCTTTAATCTCACTCTTTGCTTGGTGATAGATAAGGCGTCTTGACACCAAATTGCACTAATGTGCTCCCCTGAAGATTAGCACTGTGGACAATGCTCGTGTCTGGCTCTCCCTGATATGGCTTCTGAGTGGTCAAAGCAGGGATGCTGCTGTGGGAAATGGGCTGTTCTCACACTCCTCCTGCCTCCAGCCTCCAGCCTGCCGCGGCTGACCTTGCCTCTTGGTTTTTGCAGTTGTAAAATGGGCATAAAAGAGACTAATTGCCAAGGTGGGGAACTCGTTAGGGGATGGCTAATGATTATTGGCTTGAAAATCACAGAGAAGAGTGGAAAAGAAACAGGAGCAAGGTTTTGCAGTGAGTGTGGGATGGAGGAGCTGCTTCTCTAGAGATTCCAGAGCTGTCTCCTGCATATGTTCTCATTCCTCTCGTTTGAACTAAGGGACAAAAATGTAAGGTCAAGCGATTGGCTCAAGGTCATGTGGGAAATCTGGAATGAACCCAAGTGCTGCAGGTGCTGAGTTGTGCTGCCAGTTCACAGACAGGCTGCAAAGGCTGCCAGCACACACAAACCCTCCTCAGCACTGGGCAGAGCTGGGACCAGGGCAGCAGATCCAGGGCAGCAGATCCAGGGCCAGGGCAGCAGATCCAGGGCAGCAGATCCAGGGCAGCAGATCCAGGGCAGATGCAGGGTGGCAGATCCAGAGCAGCAGATCCAGGGCAGCAGATCCAGAGCAGATCCAGGGCAGCAGATCCAGGGCAGCAGACCCAGGGCAGCAGATCCAGGGCAGCACTGGAAGGGGAGAAATGAGGGTGCAGTTGCTCTGTTTCTGCACATCCCATGTGGGCCCAAGGAATGTAGAGCCTGGGCTAAATTCTGCTCTCAGTTTCCTTCCATTTAAACCCAAAGCAGCCTCTGGGAAATGGGTGCTTGAAAACGACAGGAGCTTGGAGCCCCTGTGTGGCTTCTCAGGCTGATCTGGTACAAACAGAGCTCTCTCTCCTGGTGCTGCTGTGGGCAGGAGCCCGTGCCAGGCTGCAGAGCAGGGCAGGGCAGTGACAGGGCTGTCCCTGGGAAAGCTGGCTCTGCAGCACTCCCCTGGCTGTGCCAGAGCTCTGCCCCACACCTGGGCTGGCCACACCTGGCAGAGCCATCCAGGGGGTGGAGGGGAGGGAGCAGGGTGCAGCTCTGTGCCAGCTCTGGCCACAGAGGGGAGCAGAGCTCATCCCACTGGAGCTGGGAAGGTTTCCAAAACCTCGTCTTGGTGAAGCAACAGCGTGCAGGTTTGCATAAATATCTCTAAAATTCATCAAACAGCTCAAATGAAATACACTAAGGAAGGAACCACTTCTGCATTTCAATCTGCACACAGTTGCTCCCTGCCTTTGAAAGGCAGCGATGCCCACCCCTCCATCAGCCCAGGAGCAAGGTATATTCCAGATGGTTCCCCCATCCTAAAAAGCTGCACTGCACAGCCGATTAAATTCTGCTTGTTGTAATTAAGCCCGACACAATTAGCTGTCAAGCAGGGCACTCATCTGTTTTATGTTGCAATCTCTTCAACAGGCAAGGCTGCTAGACAAGATTGTCACTTTTCGAAAAGATTTTCATTAGTTACCCTGGGCTCTGTGTCAGACACTGAAATATAAAAATCTGTTCTGTAGCCAAGTCAGGGAAATTCTCATTTAATGTTCCACACAGTATTATGAAAGTAATGTACTCTGAAAATGAATGCATTTTGGAACATTTTGGGAGAAATGCAATTTGTCTCCTAAGTAATAACTGCATGTTCATGAATTTACTGATTTTTTTTCAATATGCCTTTCATAAAGTTGGGAAGACTTTTTCTGACCTAAAATGAGAGGAGGAGAAACTGTTGGTTTTCGTGTTAGTCTCCTTCCCTCCCTCTTTCCTTCCTTCCTTCTTTTTCACCACTTGTGTGCACTCTCAGTGTAGGGACCAGGATTGTCCAATGGATGTGGGAGCTTGGCATGGAAGAAATATGTAGCTCAGAAATGGAAAAACTAAATAATTGTGATTGATGAGGAACAAGGGAGCGCCATCCTCCCATGACTTTGAGAACAGCAAATCCCCTGTTGCTCCTCACAGCCCCCCAGCCAGGAGGTACAATTGCAGTTTTCCCAAGTTTGGTGGGATAGTGAATTTTCTGCATTGCTAATGGCAGAGGGTGAGTGGGGATCAAACACACAGTCATGGATGCATCTCACCACCAAAATTCAGATTTGCAGTCACAGAAAATAAGTAAGAATTCCAAGCCCGTTGAGCCTTCTCCTTTCCTTATAAATAGATGCTGGATTCTGGGACAAACTCCTCAGCTCTGTCCAGGCAGTGCAGTGCCTCCCTCTGCTCCAGTTTGTCAGAAATTGTTCCTCCAGTTCCAGTCTGAAGCCCCCAGAGCACGTCCAGGTCCACGGGCCTGGGTGGGGATCCTGGCCAGGGTGGCAAAGCAGAGCTGAGCAGCCCCTGAAGGAGTGGCTGAGCTCCCATCAGAAGAGGAACAGAGGGGTCAGAGTCCCTGGGTTAGGCAGGAATTTGGCAAAGGGGAACATGAAACACCAGACTAATGGCAACAAGTTGGTAAGGAGGAAGAAAATGGAATTCGAGTGCTAATTGGGGCAGCAGTCATTAACTGGCATGAGGGAGCTCAGCAAACTTGTGCACTCACTTTGATAATTGCAGTGTGGGGTGGTCCAGAGCTGGGGAGCAGCAGGGCTGAGGTCACTGCATCCCTGCAAGGGTAGAACTCATCTCCTCTGGTCTGGGGCTGCCCCTCGCTCGTGCTCCCCGGGCTCTGCGTGGAGCAGGAGGGTGGCACACACCCCTGTCCTGGCATGCCTGTGCCAGCTGGGGCTGTCAGCCTGAGATGAAATGCAGCTCTCAGGTCGCAGGAAGTTGTGGGCTGAGGGTTGAGCCCTGCTGTGGCAGGCATTGCCTGGCTTTGTTTTCTGCCTGTTATTGGCCATTAACTCCCCAGGCAGACTCTGATTCAGCGTCCAAGTGGCTTTAATCAGGCTGCACTCACCTTCCTCGGGAAGGAATTCAAATTAACACCACTTTGTCTCCAAACAGGAGCACCCCCACATCAAGTTCAGGGTGTTTTAAAGCCTTGCCTTTCGTGGTACCCCTTTTCCTCACTCAATTTCCTTCACAGTGAGGCCTTTCACACTGGTGAGGGTTCTATCACAGGGACCTCCTACAACATCACAAACCCCAAACTGCCACCCCTGCTCTCCAAAAAGAGCCTGAAGGAATGGGTGAGCAGCTCTCTGTTGTCTTTCAGGTGAGCAAATTTAAATATGTAAGTCTGCCTGACAGTTTAAATTATTATTTTTTAAGGGTGCTACAAGCGACGAAAAAAAAAGATTTATCATAAAAGATTACTTTGGGGAAGGGAGGGAGAAGGACGGGGGAACACTAGAATGTTTTATTTATGGGAAAACTGCAAATTACCTTAATAAATTCCTTTACTAAGCTGTGTCAGCTACTAAAACATTGTTCTTTGTGGGTGAATAACTTTTAATTTGAGTGTTCTAGTATTCAGCAGAGTGAGGTAATGGATTAGCAATTGCCTGTATTGTAAATGTCATCTTGGCATAATTAGGGTGATTATTGTTAACCAGTGGAGTTTAGTATTTATCTGTCACTGGGTGAGGGAATATAACAAAGCCCCAATTAGTTAGAAATGGTGGTGGGTGGTGGGGATGGAACAGCCTTGTAAATGTTATTTTTGTTTTAAATCTATTTCAGTGTTTATTTGGTTTTAACATTGGCATTGATGTGATCTCCCCTGACTGGAGGGATGCAGAACCACGTGCACACACAGATGCCACGTGTGTCAGGGCAGAATCTCAGCAGAGAGGTGGAAAAGTGGGATCAGCCCTTCCCTTCAGTGCACAGGGCAGGGGCTGCTGCTTGTGTAAACTGTGCTGCACTGTGCCCACTGGAATGCACGGAATCCCTGAATCCCCCCAGCACTGCAGGCTCAAGAAACCATAAAAATGTGTAAGAAAAGCTTTCTGAACTGAGCCCACCCTGATGTCTCCTTTCCCCATCCACTCACCTTTGTCCCTCTGCCCTCATGGCTTTAAACTGCCAGGGCAGGGTTAGATTGGATATCAGGAGGAAGTTCTTGGCAGGGAGGGTGGGCAGGCCCTGGCACAGGTGCCCAGAGCAGCTGGGGCTGCCCCTGATCCCTGGCAGTGCCCAGGGCCAGGCTGGGCAGGGCTGGAGCAGCCTGGGGCAGGGGCTGCTGCCTCTGCTCCATTCCCAGACCTGCACCCAGGGCTGCAGTGCAGCTCCCTTTCCAAACCCAGCCCCAGAGCTGTCCGGGGCTGCACCCTGTGCCATCCCCTCTGGTGGACCCCAGCACACCCAGGCTCTGTGCCAGTGACAAATTTAGTTCCCATCTGGGCTCCCCCCTTCTCCAACAGCCCGTGCCTGAAGGTCCAGGGGCCCTTCCCGAGGGACTGGGCTGGGCTCAGCTCTGAAGGGAGGGTGTAGAACCCCACTGCAGCAGCTGTGCAGCACTTCTCCCCTTTGGAATCCTCCTGTCCTTTCCCCCACAGGGCAGTCAGCAGCTGGCTCAAGGCTCCAGGGGCAATGTCCTGTGCCAACACTTATCTGGCCTAATAGAACTGGGGATATTGCTATCACTCACAGATATTTCAAATCCTTCCTCTTAATCCTGACAAGCTCTTGCCCTTAATAACTTCAGCAGGACTTTTGCCAGAGCAAAGACTGTCAAGTCAGATTCTCAAATTAAATGAAAAGCAAAGCAGGAAGGGAAGTTCAAGGTGAGGGGTTTTTTTTCCTTTGTGCCTTTAAGGATGTTCATAGCTGGAAATTGGGGTTTTTTCCTTGTGATTATCTAAATGATGGATGAGTCAAACATCCTGAGAAATGTTTCCAGATCCAGACACAAATGACAGAGGATGAACTGAGCAAAGCCATCAGAGGCTGAGCAAAGACAGAGAAAGAAGACTTGGAGAGCTGATAGGGAAATAAAAGACTCAGTGGAAAGGAGGAGGTTTCAGAGGAAAGCAGGGATCATGTGCTTTGTGAAGCTTACACACAGAAGGAGTTTATACATTTTTAATTAATGGTTATTTAAGAGCAATGTAATAATCACTTGGGTCAGACAACAGGTTGCTGTGGCCACAGTGTTCTGGGTGGGAGCGCTTTAAATTCTTTGGAAACTTTTAGCAGTGCCAATCTCCTGTGCACAGATTATCCCAGTTTTCTTTTAAAATTAGAGGAATACTTCTGTACTCTGTCCATGGCACAAAACCTGGAAAATACGAAAATGAGAGCCAAAAAGCAAACAAAGGCCTGGCTGTTGTTTTAGGGTGTTCTGTGCTCGCTGGGGATGCTCCTGTGCCAGAGAGGGAAGAGCCCTGACCGATGGCCATGGGGCTCAAGCCCTGCTGGTGAGCTCAGCAGCAGCAAGGACAGAGATCCGAGCTGCTCTTAGGAAGAATTACCAATTTCCTGCCCTTTTTTGTAAGTGCATGAGGGCTGTGGGATCCCTCTGGGCACCAGAAACAGGAGGGCTCTTCCTCTTCCACAGGTGAAGTTTGGCCCTGGCAGCTCAAACCCTCTCACTCCAATCTAACCCCAAACTCTTTGTTTTCTCCCAGTGTGCAGAAACTCAGCTTTTCACCCAAGGAAGGAACTGATGTCACCACTGGAAAATCTGTGGCATCTCTGGGAGGATCTGCAGCCCGTGGCCACAGCAGGGCACTCTGCAGCAATTTGTGCCAATAAAAGCAGGAGCTGAGCTGGTTTTGGAGTGGCTGTGACCTGGATTTACTCCCCAAAAGATTGCACAGCTACTGCTTCTATTGGAAACTATGGAAAACCTGTAAATATTCAGTAAGCCTAACTTGGATCTCAATTATCCCTGAAGCCTATAAATCAGTGTGGGTTGTTTTGGGGGGGTTGTTTGTTTGTTTGTTTGTTTGAATTGGCTATTTGCAAATGCAGCCAAAATTCTGCTATTATTTCTTTAGATTCCTCTGGGAGTTTACCAATTTGCAGTGATTTACCAGTACAAATATTTTCCAAAGAGAAAGGTTTCCCCCCTTCACTGTAAATATTCTGTATCTGGCCTTTGTGAGAAAAAGAAAAGATGTTTCAGCCCAAGTAGAAAAAAAATAAAAATCTATAAGCATTTTATAGAACTCATCAAATCCAATTTTAGTTTCGTTTTACTGAGAATCAGGACTTTCTATTCTCTTCAGTGTCTATGGGAAGGTCAATATTACTCCTGTAAAATCAGCAGCAGCAAGGTTTTTTACTTGGCCATGTCCTCTTTCCATGGAAAGTCAATAGAGACACTCAGAGCAATTCCTGAACAGAAAAGGAGAGATCAAAAAGGAGTTTTTGAGAGGTTGAGCTGTGAACTGGAACAGAATCTAATTCCTGAAAGGCTTGATCCAGCCCCTGCTGAGAAATAGGAAATAGCTTAGAGGAACAGGAAATTTCACCAGAAGCAGGAGCTGGCCTCCCCTGAGAGACAAGGCAGGACCTGGAGGAGCCCCACCAGGCCCAGACAGAGCAGCTGCCACCTGCTCACCTGCTCTGCCACCTGCTCTGCCACCTGCTCACCTGCTCTGCCACCTCCTCACCTGCTCTGCCACCTGCTCACCTGCTCTGCCACCTGCTCTGCCACCTGCTCACCTGCTCTGCCACCTCCTCACCTGCTCTGCCACCTGCTCTGCCACCTCCTCACCTGCTCTGCCACCTGCTCACCTGCTGTGCCACCTGCTCACCTGCTCTGCCACCTGCTCACCTGCTCCACTGGGATCACAGCAGTCCCTGGAGGAAGCAGGGATTCCTCCATGAGTGGAGGGGGTTTGGCTCAGCAGCACCAAACGCTGATGATGCCTCACCCCAATCCTCTGGTTTGTCAGACACCCCCGGGGCAGGCATGGGGGCAGTGCCATGGTGGCAGTGCCATGGGGGCAGTGCCATGGTGGCAGTGCCATGGGGGCAGTGCCATGGGGGCAGTGCCATGGGGGCAGTGCCATGGGGGCAATGCCATGGTGGCAATGCCATGGTGGCAATGCCATGGGGGCAGTGCCATGGGGGCAATGCCATGGGGGCAATGCCATGGGGGCATTGCCATGGTGGCAGTGCCATGGTGGCAGTGCCATGGGGGCAGTGCCATGGTGGCAGTGCCATGGTGGCAGTGCCATGGGGGCAGTGCCATGGTGGCAATGCCATGGTGGCAGTGCCATGGGGGCAGTGCCAGGGACACGTGGTGGCAAGGGGAGCTCCCAGCTCAGGGGCTCTCAGTGGAGGTTCTGCAGGGAGAGCAGAGCTGGCACCACACGGGTGTGGAGAGCACCTTCACTCTCCTGTGGAAGTTTAAGAGGTTTAATAAAGAGCAAGAGGAGGCAAGGACCACAGAGCAAAGGTTGTTATGGCCAAGAGCACGCTGTCACCTTTGGGGATACCCCTTAAATACCTTCTCCCTCACATCATGCATATTTATAGACCCTTGTGCATATCCATGAATTAGTTTGCATTTTCCAGGAAGTATTTTACATGGCCCCTCCTCGGGTCACGTTTTTAGAGCATGGGTGGGTCTGGGCTGTGGTTCTGGCTCCTTCTCTTCACCTCCAGTCTGAGCCCTGGCCCACTCTGCCTTCAGCCAGGGAGTGCTGATGGCTGCACATCTGCACAGGTGTGCTCATCCTTGGGTCTCATCCCATCCTAGCAGGCATTTTAACACAAGCAACTGATATCAAATATCAGCTATTACACCACTATGTCTAAACTTCATTAGCAACAGGAACACAAACTATCTCTTTATAGCAAAGTTACTTTGACATCACACATATAAAATCCATTTTAATATTTGTGAAAAGCCAATACTATATATTATATTAGTATATATTATTACATTACCTATTTATATTATGATGGTATGATATGATTGATATGATATGATATGATATGATATGGTATGGTATGGTATGGTATGATATGATATGATATGATATATGATATGATATGATGATATGATATGATATGATATGATATGATATGGTATGATATGATATATGATATGATATGATATGATATGATTGATATGATATGATATGGTATGGTATGATATGATATGATATGATATGATATGGTATGATATGATATGATATGATATGATATGATATGATATATGATATGATATGATGATATGATATGATATGATATGATATGATATGATATGATGTGATATGATGATATGATTGATATGATATGGTATGATATGATATGATATGATATGATATGATATGATATGATATGATATGATATGATATAGTATGATATGATATTATGTATAACACAGGCACTCTGCCTGCTCTGCCCAGCACCCACCCTGCAGCCAGGACACATCTCATCAAGGCTGGAGGCAAAAACCAGCCGTGTCTGCAGCTGCCAATGCCAAAGCCCTCCTGGAACAACAGCAAAACTCCAACACGGACAGATGAAAGGGGCTGAAGGAAGCTGCTCACGTCCAGAGGCACCAGAGGGAAGTGCTGCCTCCCTCCCCCAGCCCTTCCATTTCAGCGCTGCCACTTGGCTCAGATAATTCACTTTTAATAGTCTGCTTACAAATGAGATTGTGAAGGAAGCACGTGGCTGAGAGCAGGGATTTCTGAGTCACATTCTCATTTCCCCCTCATGCCTCCTAGGCCTTTAATAAACTACAAAGAGACATTAAGAAAGCACTGAGAACTCTTTATCTGCGGAGATTTGGGAACTGGTACAGCAAGCAGGCAAGAATGGATTCCGTGTGTCTGCAACACGCCCCAGAGGCTGTGGCTGAGCAGGGGGACGGGAAGCTCAACCTCTGAGGACAGAGCCTGCCCAGATGAGGAGCTGCAGGAGCACGGAAGGCAGTGCTGGCTGGGGGAACGTGGTTTCCCTGTCCCTCGGGAAGCTTTCCGTTCCTCATCCCCTGGGAAACCCAGGGGGAACTGAGGAGCTGTGCTTGGTGCTTTGAGCCATCCTGCACACACCCACAGCACACACCTGTGCCGCTGGGGCCAGGTGAAATCACAGCAGGAAAAAGGGAGGGGAAGAGGGGCCACATCCTACCCCTGCCCACTGTAGCACCAGTTCGGCAGATAACTGAGAATCAGAGGGAAGGAACAGGTAAATGTCCCCCCAGGGCAAAGGAATCAATGCCAAACTCCAGCTGAAGTTGAGAACACACACACAGAACTAATTACAGAAGGAGAGCTGAGCCCAGAGTGGGTGAAAGTCCTTGCTGAAGGAAAAGGCTCACGCAGGTAAATGGAGCAGTTGGCCTCAATGGCTTGGGTTATTTATTTTATTTTTTCTCTTTCTCCTTGTAGGTCAGATGTCTTCCTGAGGGGGTTTCTCTTAACCTCCCTCTTAGGATCTCAATTACACACTCAACACAGATTAACAACAGCAGCAGATAACAGAACAGTTAGAGAAAAGGACTTCAGAGGAAAGCATAGTGCACTTAGAACAAATAGGAAGGGTTCAGGAGAAGGAAAATCAATGTGGCTGATATTTATTACACTCTTCATGGAGGGAGATGGGACTCAACCAGAGCCCATTTAGAGTTCTGTTCCACTTGGATTTTGCCATAAACAAAAGTAATGAGTCCAGCTCTTCATTACACTTTTTTTGCCCAGCACATTTTAATTAGGGTTAAGAAAATACACAGGGAGGGAAAAAAAAAAAAAAAAAAAAAGACAAGAAAAAGTAAGGACAAAGAAAAAAGTGATAAAAATCTCCAGCTAATTCATAATTTACTATCAGTTCTGCTCAGGCTTCAGCTGGATGCTCCAAAAGCAACATTTCTTTTCATTTGGATTGGGTAGTTTCTCTTCAAACAGCCTTTTTATGCCACACATGAAGAGAAAACAAACAACCACGAGCAGGGAGGAGAAAGGGAAATAAAGAAGGGAAACAATGCAATATGTATGGAATCTAACACAACACAGAGCCCCACACTGGGTCTGCAGTCACCCACAAAATGTGTTCTCCCTGCCTGAGCCATCCAGTTCCATGACTGCCTTTGCCTGGGCTCAGTGGGGATTGAAGGGGTTGGGATCAGACTGTGATCAAGGAATTGGAAATCTGATTTTAGGTGAGTCCTGCTTCAAGTACAGCTCAAATCCAAATTATTTCAGTTGAGGGGGAAGAGAAACAGAGTAGGTGAAATAATAGCTACTGCTAGCTAAGATAAGCCAGGCAAGACAAAATATGAATTCTGATTCTGTTAGCACACCAAACAGAGAGAGATATAATTCCATCCACCTGTCCACACTAGAGAACATTACTGTCACCCATGGTGCATAATTCAGGGGTGACAAATCATTAAAACCACGTGGAAATGGTAACATTCTGCTGTTAGATGCCATTGATAGTAAGCCTGTCTGAGAAAGAGATTCTCAGGGTGAGTGGCTCCCATCCCTTTGCAGCTGGAGCTGTGGGCTGGCTCTTGAAGCTCTCAAGGTTCACAAGCCTCCCTGAGAGTGGGGAACATTTCCAGCCCCTGCAAAGCCCAGCAGCAGGCTGAACATGCCCCATTGCTCGAGCCCACCCTGTGCCAGGCCCACCCCCTGGCTCCAGAGGGGACGAGGTGCTTTAGAGCTGGCTCACCCTGAGCAGTCAGCAGGGCTAGACACAGCCCTGCCCATCAGACAGCTCCAACAGGTGTTCTCATTACCCTCATTAGCTAATGAGCCAGAGCCATCACTCAAGGCTGCAGACCAGGCTCCCTGGAGTCTTGGAACACCAGGATTGCTCCAGCAGCCCTCAGTGCTCCATCCAGCACCAGCAAAACCTCTTCCTAAGGCTTGCCAGCACAGCAGGGGTAAAAGGAAATTGGACTGGGCTCACTGCTTGGAAAAAGAGGTTTTGCAAGTGAAACATGAGGAGTTCAAATCAGGATTGAGATGAAACTGTTTCCTACTCTGTGAAATTGGTGCATTTTGGAAAAAGGGCACAGCCAGTTTATGGAGCATCCTCAGCTTGTCATTTTCCCTGCTGTTCCAATCACTTTGGGCTACCCTGAAGAAGTATAATCACCACCAAACACAAAAGAAGGCCAGGGGAAAAAATCTCCTGGTTTAGGGAAGTAGGGAAACCTGGGACTCAAGCTGTGTCTTTGCAGGGGCTGGAGAAAGCTGCAGCTTTCTACAGCCACCTGGAGCTTAATTGCCACTTAAAGGAATTATCTTCTGCCTTTATCCCTCAGAAAAAACAATTATTTGTAGGGAGCAGACAGACAGGAAAGCACATTGGAAATTACTTTGTAGACCAGCTTCCTCTCCTTTCCCCTCATTCAAAGTGACAGAAAATAGAAACAACAATTCAGTCACCAGCAGCAGGAAGAAGAAGTGCTGGGCAGAGCATGAGCTTCCAGAAGCTGGAATAGGAAAGGCCACTTGCATCTCCTGGTCTCTGGTGTTCCTTCCTCAAGCACCTGCAGCTGTTCCCTGGCCTGGCCCTGCACCTCACCAAGGAAAACCCTCCTGTGTCCTCTTCAGTGTAGCTTCTGTGGCTTTTGGCATTATCACAATTAATCAAATTAATGCTTTTAGGGATTTCTCCTAACATTTGACAGCCCAGCACCTTCACTGGGATTCTGTCAGGAGCTGTATTTCTTCTCTCCTTTTAGGAGAAAAAGCAGCTCTGTCCTCCTCCATCCCCACGAAATGAGCTCCTGGCTGTGGGAGGAAGGCACTGCACAGGCAGAAGAGTGACAGTCTGCTGTTAAACTGCACCCCAGTCCCCTCCCCAGTGATGGGGTGCCTGGGCAGCAGCAGACTCCTCTTTTCCAGCATCCTTGCCCTGCACTGAAAGCTTCAGAGGAAGCTGTAAGCAGCCAGCACTGAGCAGATCCAGCCAAAACTCTCCAGAGCTCAGAGCCTGGTTTGAACCTGAGTTGTGATTTTTCTGAGCTCCTCACACAGCCTTGCCTCGTGACTCTAGAGCCAGAGTCCTCCTGAGCACCTCCCTGAGCCCCTGCTGATGAGCTCAGGGCTAGACCAAGGCTTCAGTTAACCCATTTTCCCTTTTTTCTCCTTTTGTTCCCCACGTTTGTGCTCATTAGTGCATGGGTTGCTCTCCCTACTCCCACATCTGCCTTGTGTCCCTGTCTCTTCTCGACCTGAGCACATCTGTACACATCAACCCAAAAACATCATCTCAGCATTTGGCACGTGCTTTAAGAAGCACTAAAATAATTTAAAATAATCCAGACTCTTCCATAGCACCACATTCCCCAATTTGCTATCAGCAAAGACTTTCTATTTAAATTTTTTTAAACTTTTTCCACAGTGGAATATTTTAATTCAAACTCCCAGCATTTCCTGCACACGCCCTGGGAGGCAGAGCAGGAAATCAGTGGGAAAGGCCTCAAATTAACAGCATTAAAAGGGATTGATAGAAGAACAGCACTGGGTCAGGAAGACTTGCTCTAGGCATCCATATCCCAAAGAATAAGCTTGTAATTTTAGAAAAAAATATTTTAAAAAATTTTTTTGTTGTTTTTTTGTTGGTTGGTTTTGTGGTTTGTCTTTTTTGTTTGTTTGGTTTTTTTGGTTTTTTTGGGGTTTTTTTTGGGGGGGGGTATTTTGGTTGTGTTTTTTTTTTTGTTTGTTGTTTGTTTTTTGGGTTTTTTTTTAGGAAATAATATCTTTCCTGCAGTAACTACTCCCCTGGTCAAAAAGCTTCATTCCCAGCAGCTTCTTTCTTTCATTTTCTTGCTCAGGTATATCAGAATCTTTGTACAGAAGTCAATAGAGATGCATCTGCTAATGTGAGCTAAAATCTGGCCCAAACCTCAGTCTATATCACAAATAAGATTCAAAGAGATTCTTGGCAAATGAAGAAGGGAAAATAAAAGTCTTTTTGTACTGTGAAATTTCCCAGGAATAAAACAAAAGCAGTCAAAACTATTCAAATGACATTTCAGGAGATCAGTGACAGAATCCACTAATGCATTTCTTTTTAACAAATGGAGCTTGCAAATTTGCTCTGGGTTTACAGGCTAACCTGTTCCATTGCCACCATGGGCAAACCTGATTCCTGCTGTAAGACCCAGCTCAGTGCTCAGAGTCTGTGAGGAAATGGACAGAATTCTTCCCTACAGAGTAGGGTTTAATTAGGATAATGACTTAAATAAGAGTCTTATCAAGGTTGTATCAGCTCTTGAAGGCACGTTACATGCATATGCAATAAGTCAGGCATATACCCAGCAAAAGTCACTCTATTTTTCAGAACATAAGATCAGAATCAAGTGTAGGGCCTCACAACCCTACTGGAATAAAACAGTGCCTTTCCCTGAGGAAAGCAGTTCTGAAATCAATGTGACAGTAAATCTCTGCACAGCACAGTCAGTCCACAGCATTTATAGCTAAATCTTGTCGCTACAAGCTTGGGCCTGATTCCCCACTGCATGGTGTGAACAGTAAATTATAATTATTCCCACTTTTAAGGTCCTTGCCCAAAGAGTTTTACTCCTATAAATGCAAAAACCTGCTCCCCATCTTCTTGTATTGCTGGAGCAGAAAATGTCTCTGCAGTTGTGACTCTCTCTTGACTCTGTTTGGTGGCCCCATTACATCCACCTCAATATCAGCTTTATTCTCGTGAGCACTTGGGTCATTTGCAGGCAGTCAGTAAAGACCAGTGATGCAGCTGAGACTCTCCTAGGAGGCTGGAAAATTGACTTTGGCTGGTTCCCCAGCGTTCTGGATGTGTGCAGTGCAGTGCAAGCCCTCTGGAGCAGAGACTGAGGGGAGGCACAGGGGCAGGGGCTGAGCTCTGGGGCAGGGACAGGAGCCCAGGAAGGGCTGGGGCTGTGCCAGGGCTTGGCATGGAGCTCAGGGAAAGGTGCTGGGCACTGCCCAGCTCCCAGGGAATGGTCCCAGCCCTTTGAATTTGCCTTTGGGATTTCCCTGCTGGGGGGAAACCAAAATGGTTTTGTCAGGATCTGACCCTGCTGAGCTCAATCCTGCTGCTCTGAAGTGTGAACACAGAGGAGCTGGAGCAAGTTTAAGTGACTCTAAACCCAAGCTCAGTACTTCATATTCATCATTTATATTCTGCAAGTGCTGGTGAGAGCAAGGCTTATTTGTTGGTGCTGTTTGCAGGGGTTTATTTGTTTGAAAAGGCTAATCAGCCAACTGCTTAAATATAAAGGAAAAGGGAGAAAACATTCAAAGCTATTCAGATGAGGTGCCATGGTTTGAGTTTTGATGTCAGTGTGCAGCCAACTGACAAATGCTGAGCCACAGTCTGGTGTAAATCCAGATGAATTCCACTAGAACCAACAGACTTCCTTCCAATTTATTCTGATGTAACAGAGACCATGATATTTCCATCCAGATTTACATTAGATTTGTTTCCTGTTTTCCATAATTCAGTCACTTTCCATTGTGTACAAAAGCAGCCTGGGCCAGATCTTGATTTTATTTGCATCAGATGAAAACAGTTGTTTCAAATGGAGCTACACTGAATTTATAATTGCATAAATAAGAGCAGAATCTGATCTATTCCGAGAGAGAATTTCCCTGGGCGTTTCTGTGTGAGAACACTCCTGCTGTGGTGATCAGGTGCTTTGCCAGTGATTTCAATGGAGAAATTCCATCTAAATCCTGGACTGAAGCCCTGAGCTTGAGCTGCTTGGCACACCCAAGGTCTAGAACTCCCTCTTTCCTCCAGAAGATCAGCCAAGAAGCCAACACCTCCTCAGCTCATGACCAGACACACAAACACCATGGATGGCCTGAGGAAAGCATCAGGATGGAAAGGGCTCAGCCTTGCCTGGAAGAAATCCTCCTCCAAAGACAGATTTCATTTGTCACACACATTATTTATAACCCAAGTGCTCCATGTTGACTTGGCTTCCTACTGAAGTTTCCTCCCTTGAGGCCCCTCTGAGTCCCCTTGCTCCATTGTAATTGGAATTTTAGGAGCAGTGCAGTTATTCCCTGGCAGATCAGACTGCCTGTGTCAGCAGCCACACTACCAGGAATAGATTGGGTCATTAGTGATAGCCAATAACAGTGCTATTCCCAGCAACATGTGTAATCAAGTGGATTTACTCCTCCCCGTTGAAGCTGCTTATTCCACTGCTAGCAGGAAAATAAGGCCATTTAAAGTCATTTATGGTGGTTGCAAAGGCTTTTCTGAGTAGATATAAAAGTTAGGTTGCCATAGCTTCCAGGAGGACTTTGAACCCAGCTCATCCATCTGCCTTCAGCACGCCTCACTCTCGTTCCTTGCTGTCCCCTGGAAGCCAGAGTTCCCACGAGATATGGACAGGCATGGGTCTCACTCTGGATCTCACAGGTGGGGCACAAGCTCAGGTAACCCCAGAACACTGGCCTCCAGTTCTAACACAGATATTCCACCTCAGTTCTCAAGGGTGAGAGAACGTTCAGCTTCATCCTTTGTTACCCGTGGCCTGAGGAAATGCAAAGCAGATCTGCAGCAAAAGCAGCTGTATCAACAAAATATCACTTTACATGGCTAGGACTTGCCATTTGAAATGAAAACATACCTCTTCCATTTGGCTTTTCAGGCTCCTGTCTGTTTAATTCCACAATAAATTTAGATTCCATTACAAATCTAAATATTTCTCTTCATTTACAATATTTAGCACCAAACATGGGAAAACAGTGACAAAAACAACTGCAATGACACCAGTGACAGCATCACAATTACAAGGCCATCAGGATTAGGAGCACATTTTGTGGCAGATTGAAATTTCAGCATCTCTGTGCTTCTCCCTCATCACATCATCTCAGCCCCTGTGCAGAGGCTGGCAATCACCCCGTGGGTTTGGCCTGCAGTGCAAGAAATGGAGCCTTGAGAAAACAAGGCAATCATCAAATTTCCAGAGTGGGTGGAATCTGTCTGTTAGGTTTGCACACACACACACACCCCATCAGGGCTGCCAGTGCCTAAAGGCAGCTGTACATCGAGTTTGTGCCTATAAAACACAAAGGCACACAGACTCTCTCCTCCTGATCCTTCACAGGGCAGGAGCAGAGTTGGAGCCATCACACCATAGCAAAGGCTGACATAACTACTCATGGGGGATTTTGTTCCCCACAGCTTTTATTCCACTGTGTGATTTGCATTACAGCTGGACCCTAATTGTCCATTTCAGCAGGCAAAGAGCAATCTGGTACAGGCCAGAACAGGGAGGCAAAGCAGTGGTGTCACAGAATAGGCACCACCAGGCAAAGGCAGCCTTTGACAGGGCTGATGGAACAACAGAGCAGCACTGCCTGGCATTAACAGAGCCCCCAAAAACCCAGTGCAGAAGAAGCCTGCTTAAACCAGGCAAGGTGCCAGAACCCTTCCCCTGGTGCTCCCCGAAGGTCTGAGGCAGTGCTGGGCTGGGGGCTGCCACTCTCCTGGGAGCAGGGACACCTGGAGGTTATCCCAGCACACGGGCCCCTGGCCAGGTCATCACTGGTACAGACTCCATGTATCACACAAAGTTGATTAATATGTTTTTACTAAGAAACTCCTCATTGCTCTTTTATAGACTAGTTCACTACAGGTTGACTTAATTGGTTTTTTACTTAAAACACTATTACTATTGGTTAATAAAGAAACTACTTTTTGGTAAACAAATCTTTACAACACATTTTACGTGTTTACAATGCTAGGTGCAGCAAGTGAAGATAGGAATTGTTTCTCATTCTTTTCTCTGATCTTCTGACAGACTTCTCCCAGAAGGGTGCCTGGGAAAGTTGTGTTTCTGTCTGCAGCCAGAGAGCTGCTGCCACAAAAAGGGACACACTCAGGGGCTGTGGGGGACAAAGGGGACACAGGAGCCCCTGCCAGGCTCTGCTGGTCCCCCTGGATGGTGGCAAGGCCCAAATGGCCCCAGCAGTGTCTGACACAGCACAGCCCCCGGAGTGTGGCCCTGAAAAGCAAAGCCTGGGGCTGGAACCCTTGAAGGAGAACACTCCCAGTGTTGCATTGCACTTACATTCCAGGAGGGAATGCCTCACAGGCCGGGGGGGACAATGGGACAGAGCTGCCCCTGTGCCCTGGGCCCTGCAAGGAAATGAGGAGCAGCTGCCCTGGGCTGGAGAGTGTCTGCAAGGGTTCTGGGGGAGGGAAATCCAAAATGAAGGGCCCTCAAAGGACAGTGACAGCCTGCTTGAGACCCTGTGCCACAGTGCTGAATTCTCCTGGATGAGGAAAAGCCGTGGTATTCCCAGAGCTGCTAGTGCAGACTCACTGATTAGTAGGCAGGGCAGGAAATTAAATGAGGCAGATGAATTAAAGCCAAACTTCACAAGCTGCATCTGTTCCTCCATTCCCTCTGGATACAACACTGATGGAACTTAAAAAAGTAAATTTAGCGAGGAAAGCTGCCAGGCTGATGGCCCTGTAAACTGAACCATGTGATGCATGCATGTCTCAGGTACAGGAGGAGCACAGAGGAGCCACAGGAACGTGCCCCAGCCTGAGCTGCCTGCCTGGAGCACAGCTGCTGCCAGAGATGACCTGCCTGGGCTTGTCTTCTGCTCATGAGGCTCAGGAGGAGGAGCTGCTGGAAAGGCCTGGCTGCAGCTCCAAGGAGGAGGTAGACAGCAGTGCCTTGGATCTTGCATGTCTGTGATGCTCCAACAGTAGCAGGATCCCAAAGGTGAACAGTCCCCACAAGCAGCAGTCCCAAGCACAGAGCAGCACTGTGAGGGTGCAAACTTCTCCATCTTGCAGCACACTCAGGACCTAACACACCTCCCAGTGCTGGTCCTTGGGCTCGTCCACACCTGTGTTCACAGACAAGGGAAACATCCATTTCACAGCAGTTCTTACTGTCAGCATCTTTTCTGGTCCAGGCAGCTCCCCACACCACCACAGGTAATTTAGTCATTACAGATATCCCCCTGAGCTGCAGAAAGCCTTCCAGAGCTGACCAGAGCTGCCAGCTACAGCAGAGGTGTCAGAGTGGATCCTGGACCTAATCCAGCTCAGGTCAGTTTGCCTTTTGCAGAAAGGCAAAACTCCAAAGAGCCTGGCTGGTTTTGAAGGACCTAGGAAAGCAAGGAGAGACAGGACATCTCAAATAAAAGACTTATTTTTCCCCAGGTGTGTCCAGAAGAGGATTGGAAGCATCCCTCTGCCCATTTGGTGATCCAGCCTTCTTGGCCAGACTCAGGTAAACCCCCAAAGTCCAAATTCCACTATAAAAAGTGGCTTCCCCCTATTCTGACAGCAGCTGAGAGGTGTGACCCCACCACTCAGCAAGCACTAAGGATACCTGCAACCAGGAGTGAGAGGCAGCATGGGGAACACAAGTGGAAGAGGCAGTGTAAAACCACTGAGTAAAAGAGAGAATCCCTCTGTCTTCCCAGCCCTGCAGCTGGAAATGCTGGGGAACAGCTGGAGCTGTGCCAGGGGATTTAGATTAGATTTTGGGGAAAGTTGGAAAGTTCTTCCCCCAGAGAGGAACTGCCCAGGCTTCCCAGGGAATGGTGCTAAGGCTGCCAGAGCTCCAGGAGCTCTCGGGGATGCCCAGGGTGGGGCTGCTGGGGGTCTGTGCAGGGGCAGGGGCTGGGCTGCTGAGCCCTGAGGGTCCCTTCCAGCCCAGGGCATCCCACGACTCACCACTAAAGAGTTGCACAGTTCTACTAGCAAAGCATTAAACAAATCTCTTGCAGTGAAAAACAACACAATAAACAAGCAAACAAAGAAAAAAAAACAATCAGTTTTTGTTCCTCAGAGCACAGCCCCTGTTCCCAAGTGTCTTGCAATGGATTGTGGCACAGAGGAAAAAAGCAGAAATACCTCAAATAGATCCAGTTAGTTTTACCTCTTTTTATGCTGGTCCTGTGGCTCTTTCTGGGTGGTTTTTTCCTACTCTTTCCCATGTGTTGAGATGCATCATTTGAAGGACAGCAACCAAACCAGTTCTTCCTGCTCTGGAGAAAGGCAGCAACTGCACTTAGAATAAAAGATTGTCAGGCAGATTTGAAGTGTCAATCAAAGCCTATCTCTGAAAAAAACATTAGTCCAGCAGCTCCCCACACCACCACGGTTAATTTAGTCTTTCCAGATATCCCCCTGAGCTGCAGAAAGCCTTCCAGAGCTGACCAGAGCTGCCAGCTACAGGCAGGAGGTGTTAGAGTAGATATTGGACCCAATTCAGCTCAGGTCAGTTTGCCTTTTGCAGAGCAAAAGACTGTGATTATCAAGCCCAGGGAAGCAAATCCTGTCTCCCAGGCTTTGTGGAGCAAACTGTACCTTTTACTAGATGAGGGGCATAGATTTAGAACGCTGGTGCTCAGTGTGTCCCATCTCCAGTGGCACACATCCACTTTAATATTATTATTCTAATTTTAATTATTATTTATGACTACACCCAGGGCTGTGTGAGGCACTTCCCAAGCACTCAGGAAAGTACTGGCTCTGCTCCAAGAAATTCATTATTTCAGGATAGACAGACATGCAGAGGCACTGCATGGTGAAGTGGCAGAACTGCTGACCCAACAGTCAGTACCTGCCTTGCTGGTTGACCTTGGAAAACTCACATTCCTTCTTCCCACACTTAGTCCCAACCCACTCTTGGTCCATCCCATTTGCTTAAAAAATGTTCAGCTGTGACTGTGCTCATGTTTTTGTCTCAGAATCTCTTTCTGTGCAAAGTCTAAGTTCTTGGGGAGAATGTTTTTGTTCTTTGGGAAAAAGAAAATTAAAAATTCTATTTTCCATAGCATTTTGTCAAATGATGGTGTTGGGAAAAAAGAATCAAATGTTTTCTCATGGCCAAAAAACCCAGAAAATGCAGATTTAGGGTGTTTGCTAAGGCTTGCCAGTTACTGGAATTTTCTGGGGAAAGTACTGTAGAAATTAGTGAAACATCCATTTTGTTTTCCTGAAAATAAGTTTGACCCTAAAAATCAAGTTGTTCTGTGAGTAAGGAACTGGTGAAACCCGTTCTTCCTCTGATTTGTATGACAACTGCTTCTTATTCCTTCCTTTCTTGGTGCTCCCGGCTTACTGCAAAATCCTCAGGGCACCTGATGCCCTGCAGACCTTCCCAGCAAAATCCTTGGCTGCTCCAGCATCTTCTTGCTTTGCAGGGAAGGGGTGGCAAGCGCAGGGGTGGTTTGAAGCTGGGCAGGAACTGATTGACCAGTCATATCTAAATGCCAGCTGGTCACCTGGCTGCTGCATCTCAAAATAGGCAGGGAGCCAGAGGTGTAATTACCTTCCCTTCAATAGAATATTAACTTAAATGTCTCTCTTCTATCCAACTGCTGTTTGCTCATGAAAATTGCAGGAATCCTGGGTCTGGGAGACCTCTCATTTTCCATCAGATTGGGTTGAATCAGGTCAGCTGGTTCAGAAGTTATTGGAGCAGGGGAAAGTAGGGGACCAGCTGCAGATAGAACACAAGGAGGCTCATTGGTGTATAAACCCTGGCTCCAAAATGAGGCAGTTTTGGTCTCCTGTGGGTTCCTGAGATCAGGTGAGTGGTGGCTGTACCAGAGACCAACCAGTTCCTGTCCTTTGGACACAGAGAGGCTGCCCAGCTCCAGGACTGTCTCTAGTGCACTCACCACCTTGTGCTGTACAAAGCCTGTAACCTGGAAATGGGGGTCCACTGTTTAGAAAGTGTTCTGGAGCCCAGACAGTCCATAACCTGAGTCATTTACACCTGGAGGGACAGGCTGAAAGGGAAAAATAATTATCTCTACATTACATATGTAGGAAAACAAAAGCCAAGACCAGCAACTTACTGCAGAATCCTGAGAAGGAGTCAGGAGGAGGCTTGGGTGTCCCGTGTCCCCCTCTGGGGCCCTAAGCAAAGTCCCCCTCAGCTCCTTGGTGCTCCATGTCCCAGGCAGAAATGCCCTGTCCTGGGCATTTCACTGATTCATTGCTCTGAGGAGCTGAGTCAGTCTCACCACACTCCTCCTTGGCAGCTGGGTCCACATGGCATGCTGATGAGGAAACACTATTTGTTGTTTTGTTTGGGTTAATTATTCATGGGCACCATGCTGGAAACACTTGGAGCTGCTTTCTGAACAGTCCTTGAGCTGGCGTGCAGGAGGGACTTACCAGCACTGGTGGCCAGGCTGCCTTTCCATGGCCAGCTCTCTTCCATCTGCTTCCTTCAGCCCTTGTCACACTCCCCGTCCCTCATGGCTTGGGCTGTGCTCGTTGGCATTATCTGAGTAAGAAAGAGGCAAATACTTGGAGCACTGCAGAGATGCAATCAAAAATGGCATTTGACCAAGCAGGCACTGACCCTGAATGTGGAGGATGTAAAGCTCATCCTCTGACTGGTTTTGTTCTTCAATCACACTATGTAACTCAGAAAAAGCCACTTGCAGGGTTTCAAACCTGTTTATCCTTCCACAGAAGATGCCTTCACCCTCCTTCAGATAACCCACAATTGTCTGGAAGCCTTTTCCTCATAAGCAAGGCTCTTCCTCTTTAGTGCCTGCTCCTGGAAATCCATTTTTCATCTTAGAACAAGGGTGGTCTGTAGCTTTAGGAGCACTTTGAGAATGTTCACAGTAAGACAGAGCTTGAACTGCTCTCAACACATTGACCCTCAGGCATTAGCACTAAAGGCAGCTTTCTGGGGTTGTGGGTCTAGCAACATCTTCTGACAGGGGTCCAGACCCTCCACAGAAGGCCTAAACTTAGCAAAGTAGAATTCTTTTCGAAGTTGCTATTCCAAAAACCCTTAGAAATCACCCAGTGCTATCCCCTGGGCTCCCCAGAACAGAACCTAAAGCTCTTCCAAGTTGGTTGGAGTACCTCTTTGGGGCCGGGGTTTGCTTGGAGAGCTCATTATCCCACCTTGGACTGCAACTAAGCAGGGCTGAGTCTTTTGACTCCTGCGAGTTGCTGTTTGCAATTATGTGTTCATTTAATGACAAGAAACTGAGCCTGTGCTGCAAATACTTCATCAGATCTTAGAGAATTTCAGAGTCTGTGGGGTGGGAGTTTTTGCTGTGCTCTAGCAAAGGATCAGTCTAGTGAGGCTTATATCAGTCTCTGGTTGGGTTTTCTGTAAAACCCAGAGCAGGATTCATATTTCAGCACTTTCCTCTTCACTTGAAATTTGAGGGGATTTCGATAGCCAAGGGTTTGCTGTGAGCCCAACCTGTAGCACATCTGTCCCATAAAACACCCTGACACAGGAGGGGGATTTACCCCAACTGGGCAAAATCCTCACCTGATATAAATCAGCACAATTACAGACAAGTCCAGTGAGCTGGGCCATATCACACCAGAAAGAAACCCACGTTGGGATGCACTTCCCATTCATTAATTCTTTGCCTAGAACCAAGACAGACCCCTGGGGACATAGTAGCTCAGTTTCATCTACTGCAGTCCCATGCAACTGCACAGGGAGGAATTCAAATCCTGTGGACCACATTCTCTATCACTGCAACCCTGCATTTTTGTTAAATGAGCTTCTTGGGCTGAACAATAAGTAAATGAGCTAAATACAGGCGTGACTGTCTGACCTGTGTGCTGTGAGGTGTCAGCAGAGGTAACTGCACTAATGCTTTCAGAACTTAAAAATCACTTAACTGAGGACACCAGAAGAGAGCTTGGCCCGTGAATAATACACATAAATACTACCCTCAGCCACTGAGATGCAGTCAGCCCCCCACCTGGCTGTTGCCTCAGTAACACATCTCTGGGGGGATATTTTTAAGCCAGTATTATTTATCTGGTAGGTGGAAGCAGACCTGTTAAGGCCATACCAGGTCAGCATATGTCTAAGCATGTACTGAAGAACTTAATTAGTTCTCCCTGAGCAGAGAGACTCCCAGTGCTATTTAAAGGATCGTTATCCCTCTGCGAGGTGCCTCAGAGCCTGCTGCTAGGCCCCAGCTTAACAGGGCAAGGCTGTAAGAGTTGGATGGGGCTGAAAGTCTCCCCTCCGTGCTGAGGAGTAATTGCTGAGCAGCCACAGGAGCAGGAGGGTCAGTGCAAAGAGCAGGCATCACAAAACCACTCTGAAACTCAGAGTAAAAAACCTACTTCAGGGTCAAACTGTGCAGATCCCATTACTTTTTTTTTTTGTTTCTAGAGGTCCAAAATCACCTGCTGTGCTTGGTGACTGCGTGCCAGGCAATTCCAGTGACAGTGAGCAGGGCTGATAGGGCAGGGATGTAGGTGTGGAGTGAGCCACTGCTGAGTGCCTCTCACTGCTCCTTATGTCACCACAGAGTCAAACACAGGCAGGAGTTTAGCATCAGCTAAACTGGACCTTGTGCAAATGCCTCAGTCATGGTTTTCATTTACAGCTCCAAAAATCAGACACTGTAAAGTGAATGCCAAGAAGGGAATGCAATGGGCTCCCCGAGGATGGATGGGTTTGTGATTCTGGCAGGAGGTAAAATATCCATCCTTGCGTGGATGCACCTTTGGAAAACCAGACTGAGCAGCCTCTGAAGAATAAAACAGATTCCCAAGCATGTCAAAGCTTCTATAAGGACTGGCACTACAGGGGACACTGAGGCTGGAGAGGGAGGAACCTGGACATGCTTATTTTGACCTGAGAGTGGCTACGACATACAACGTGGGATCTTGGTCTGCTCTTGGAGCTGTCAGGAGTTTTTCCTAGATGAGTTGTTATGGTAACTGAGCTAATGCCCTGAGATAGATGCTTTTAGGTGGCTCCAGGCCAGAAAATCAACACCAATAGATTCCAGATAATAGACTTCTGCTGAACTCAGTGCTGGTGTCTACTTTATTTAACCTATTCACCAATGACTTCCTGAACTCCATTCTCCAGGCAAGCCATGTATGATGAGAAAAGCTGCCTGGCCTCAATGAACCCCAGCTTCCAAAAGGCTGAGGGGACCCACGTCCTGTGGCTGAGTCTGTGCCAGTAAATCAAATGTGCCTGGGACATTCTCCTGCATTCAGAGGACAGCTGGCACAGAATGGCCAAGGTTTTCCTATTAAATTCTCACTCTCCAAACCTGCGTGGACACATCCAGGCATCCCACAAGGAGCAATCCCTGGCCCATGCTGGCTCCTGAAATGCACCTGGACTGAGCCAAAAATTGCAGTGCAATACTCCATCACTGTGACAGACAGAAGTCCAGGCACTGCCTAATTTATCAGCACAGACCTTGCCTGGGTGACTGCTAGAGGAGACTGCAGGAGAGGAGCCTGGAACCAAGAGCAAAGGCTCTGTCAATGTGCTTGTGCTTCCACCACATACAGATCCAACTGGAACTGTATGTCCCTAGGAACAGGCAGTGACAGGCACGCTGGGGATTCCTCTGGATCAGCCACTGACATCCTCTCATGGGTTAAGTGGAGGATTCACCAGTTCAAGGCAGTGTTCCTCCACCTCCCACTGAACATCCAAACATGGCCAATAAATGATCAGCAAGGAGCAGCTAATTCCATGTGCCCACTACCCAGCCCAGGTCAGGCTGTGTCACTTATCACAGACTCTGGGCCAGAAAGCTGAGAGGCTAAAAGCCCCAACTTTACTGAAACTGCTTCTTTTATACCCTGGTCCCATACAGGTGGACCTGACTGGTCATTTAATCAAGACATTTCACATGACTGGCTAATTAACAAGACACCATATTTAAACAGCCTTATGGGCAAAACAGCTTATTACAAAATACCAGACTCTTTAGAATTCTTTGTCTCTAGCTCCCAAAAGTCTCCCAGGCTGATTCATGGGAAAACTTACCTGGCTTTCTATCTCTCTGACCAGACTACTGCATCCACCTCCCAGGGGTGATGCACCCTGTTCATCGGTGCTCCAGTGCAGCCAGCAAGGAGCTCCTGGGCAGCTTGCTGCAGCAGACAAAATTCAGGAAGACTCATGCCAGTTTCAGAACTCCCACGTCACCACCAGACCAGCTGAGCAGCTCCCTGGCCCTGCCTCCAGAGCCAGCCAAACGGGTTCTGCCATGGTGTGGCCCACAGTGCCAGCACTGAGCATGCCTTGGGCATTTGGGGCAGCCTATTGCATGCCCGTGGATGCTTTTGCAGCCACGCTGGGTGGCTGTTCTGCTCATGCCAAGACCCACTGCTGGTCTCCTGTTAGGCACTGATGGCTTCTACACCACATGCTGGCCCGTGGCCACTGAGCTGGGGCATTTCTCTGCTTGTTCATTCCCATTTCAACTGTTGCTTTGCTTGTTTTACCCACTGGCAAACCATGTTATTGTAATATGTCACTCTATAGGGCAGAAACTGTTTATGAGTGAGTTCTTTTCTCAGCCTTTACTGCAACAGGATTGCAATTTCAGTCAGCACAGCAGTAATGTGATTAACAGGCTCTGCACAAAGGGGAATTGCATCCTAGGTGGATGTGATATTTGCAGTTCTGCCCAGCCCATGTGTTTTCCCAGGGCGAGAGGTCATGTTGACTTGCTCGAACTTTTAAACATTAAGGTCTAAATAAATTTTCAGCATTAGCTGGTATGCTGATCCCTTTCCTGCCAAGCTGCCGCCTTAAGTGAATTTTTATGACTAAGTTACAAACCCCAGAAAGTACGAGCAAGAAGTGGAAACGCTGACTTGGCCTTTGCTAAATGCCAATTATCTACAAAGACATTAGGCGGGGAGGGGAGGATGAAAAATAGGGTCATTTTCATGTTTTCTCTGGTTCAAAGCAAACTGTCCCGTGAGCCCATTGCAGGAACACACAGCATGCAGAGTGACCATTAATATTTATAGGCACAACACTGGGCTGCAGACCTTGGCAATCACAGCAACTCCACTTTTGGAATTAACAGTGCTCTGGCTGGCTGGTACCCTGGTACACAAGAGTAAGGAAGATACATCAAGATTTTCAGGGAGAACTGAAGAAGTAGATGGGCAGGGGTCCGTACTTCACTGAGTTGGTGAAACACTAAAACCAACTATTAAATCCTCAGGACTGCTGGCCAAATGCAGCACCATGTTTTCACTGTTCTCTGCTCCTGTGGCTCCCAGACAGTCCCAACCGTGCATGGCCTACTCTTGTTATAGTCCCCATGGTTATTCACTGGTTACTGCCCAGCTGATACACACCAGTGTATTTCCAAAGACATTATTGGTGCAACATGGATTTAGAATACCTAAAGATCTGCCTGAGTGATATCAAGACTCAAACTGGTACTGTAATCTCAGTTACAAGGCAGCCTTCTCCCACTCTATATTTCCGGAGTCCCAGTGGCAGCAAGAGACAGGCATCTAAAATCCTCCAAACCTCTCTGTGCTGAAGACCTGGCAAGGTGCTGAGTCACAACTTGCCCTCAGCCCAGGACTGCCTAGGCACACATCACAAAAAAATCCCAGGGAACTATCCTACCATAGCTCAGTCACCCCATGAACCTTTAGAGAAACATGTCCCTACTATCTTGGCATTTACAAAAATGCCTTTGGGAGTAGGTGAGGTTGGCACAACCCAATAATCCTTTATGTCAAAAAAAAAAAAATCAAGGAGACATGACTTCAGGTAGAGACTGGGCACTCCCCACATTGCACCCAGCCCTGGAAAAATCAATAGGAGATTGGCCAAAGGTGCTAGTTTAGAAATCAGGAAGGTTAGCAGGAAATCCATGGAGAAAAATATTAGAAATACCACTTCATTTTTAGTGTACTCACAAAACTTGAGCTGGCCCTTCGAGCAACAGGCTGTAGATTTTCAAAAACAGCCAGTGACTTCAGCTGGGCCCTCTGAACTCAGCACACCAGGGCAGGATCTCCTGGTGAGTTTTGCATTGCTGCAGTTACACCTGCTTCTGCAGCATGTGGGAAGGTGCACAGCACCTTAAGGAAAGGTTTCCTTTTTATGGAAACCAGGCATCAGTATGTGCACTCCATCAACTCAAACCCTCCAAATCCTTTTTTACTTTCAAAGATTCAGACTGTAAAATGTAGGAAAATAAATACTGGAAACCACAACAAATAGAAGTGCTTCTGCCATTAAAAACCAGGTGAAAAGGAGGAGCTGAGCCAAGTTAATCAGAGAACTGAAATGAGATGTTGGAGAAAAGGGCCGTGGGTGACTTGGGGTTTGCAGTTAGCTGAGTGATGTGAAATCTCCTGTGTCTGGCTGGGCTCTGGAAGGAAACGCTTTATTAAATCTTCTTTGTGTGAGATTTCAAGCTGCCTCTGGACTGGAAAATAGGACCATTCCAGTATGTGGGATATAATCAGGAACTGAAGTCTTTAGTGCAGGGTTTTCTGCAGAGGAAACTCTGATCAGCATAGACACATAACTCAGAGGGCTCAGGATTTAGAAAGATGAATTAGACACCACATACCCACAACATACCTCTTCTACCCAGTATCCCCAAAATGCTCCATAGAATTAATCATGCTGGCAGCAACAACCCGGCATTAGGAAAGACAGTGCAGGTGGGCATAAATTCACCACACTGAATCAAAACTGTCCTGTGAGCCAGTTAGTCCAAGGTCCATTATCTCAGCTTTCATCCCCACTAGAACATAGTGCTTGCCGTGATTGATCTCCCATGCCCTGGCTCTCCTGGGAGGCTCCAGTCTCACTGTACTTTCTGCTGTGATTCAGACACATTTTGGGCAGCTGCAGCCTCTGCCATCCCTGTCCACACTGCTCATGCTCTGCTGTAAGCTGGTGGCTGGCAGCACCTCTCCTGTCACAAGGACTGCCATCCCCAAAAACCTGCAGAAAGTATTTGCTAGAAGAAGCAGGGAGACACGGGCACAACAGGACAAGAGAGAGGTTCCCGAACATTCTCCCATGTTGCACAATCTCCCCTGCCCTTTTTCTTGTCATGTTTCTCTCTCTCTGTTTGGCCACATATCCAGGGAAACGAGACCTGACCAGAGACAGGACAAGCAGCAGCAACCTCCTCTGAACTGCTTATTTCACAGCACATGTCTGGATTTGAAGAGCCTGGAGCCTCAATCCTGCTGGAAATGGCAGGATTTGAGTTCCTGATCTGCCTTCCACAAACCCTGACAAGAAAGTGTCCCAAGGGGCTGAGACACACCGAGCGTTCCCCTTCCTCTGCACCACGCCCAGGGCAGACGAGCTCCTTGCCTACCTTTTATTGCTGACAAGGAGGAGGACAGAACCATTCTGGATATTGGCTTCTTTGAGGGTCTCATGCTCCTCGAGCTGCCTGGAGTTGTAATAAAATGTCTTCTTCCAGGAAGTGATGCCCTCCCGTACCAGGAGAGCCCGCAGGTCCATCACCGTGTCCCTGGGCCGCACCGTCAGGGGCATCATCAGGTCCTCGTCAGCCAGGTGCACCTTGATGTGGTACCTCTTCCACCGGGACAGGCTCCTGCGCAGCATGTCCATCCTCTCCCGCTCAGCAGGGCTGCTGTGGCAGAGCAGAGCATCCAGCCGGGAGATCGGCGAGGCAGGGACGGGGCTCTGAAGAGGCTGGCTGCTGCAAACAGCTTAAAACGTCCTGCCAAACCTGTTTCTCCCAGTTGCCACGCTGCATGCTTCACATTCCAGGGAAGAGCTCACCTGGCTCCATGAGCCTGCTGGCTGGGAAACGTCTCCATGAATCATTTCCACACACCCCTAAATCCCATAATAATTACAGTATCTTCACGAAGCACTCTTCATTCCAATGGCTGGCAGAGGACTTTTAAAGCCAGAACCCCACAGACATTAGAAACGTGGGTGCATGTGAGAAATGAATGGGTTTAGCAACCTCATGTCTCCTGCTCTAAAAAGCTGCCAGCTGGGGAGAAGATCAGTTAGCAAAGTAGGCATTTAGCAACCTCACAGCTATTTAACATGGCCACTTTAATGAAGAGAAGTACAGCTGCATAGTGACAAATTCCTCACAGAGGAGAGCCACAGCACCCTGATGAGCCAGAGCCTGGCTGTGTGAACCACTCTCATCATTGCAGTGCAGATTCCCCCAGGAGATCTGCACTGTTACTGCTCACAAACAATCTGGGACCCTCCAGAAGGGGTAGGACTCATTCACTCCTCATCATCATACCCCCATACATCTGATATTGACTCACATGAGCTCCTCGATGGTTCATTGTCTTGATTTCCTCTTCCTTTCAGACCGCTGTCTAATTGCAGGGCTGGGTATCCTGTGCAGCATCAGTGGGATCAGCACCACAGGGCTGCAGGCACAAACAGGTGGCACAGAGGCCTTGAAGTGCCCAGAGGAACCAGCCACACTTTGGGAAATACAGTGCCACCTCTGAAAGGAAGGAGCTGATGTCAGCCACAGGCTGTAATTGACTGATCCTGCAAGGCAGACTCTGGCAGTCACAAGATGATACTTCAGAGCAAAACACCATGAAGATAAGGAAGCCTTTTTTGCTCTTTTTCTCAAAAAGATCAAGTCACCCTCTTATCTTGAAGGTAACTTTTCTGTAGCCCATATTACAGGCTTTAATTCCCTCGTCCATTCTTCTCAACATAGACCAGTATTTTCAGACCAAAGTACTGCAAGACTGTTGAGTTCAGGGTCTGCTCTTCACCAAAAAAGAGCTGCTCTTGCCCAGCAGATAACAAAACAGTCTGATTTTCAGATAAGGCAGCAGTCAGCTGCCATTGAGAATAAGAGAAGTGTCCACTCTCCCATGGGGGAACAAGAAGGTTTCCACCTTTCCTCCACACCTCCCTTTTCCCTCCCTAGCACATTGTGTCTCTGCCAAGAACAGCAGCAAATACCTTCGCCTGCACCACAACCACGGGCAGTGGAGATTTCCCTACACAGTTGAGAAGAACTGAAGCTTTCATTTGCAGCATTTCTTTTCAGCTTGGGTCACTCCAAAGGTATGATTGTTTTGGTGGGTCTGGGATTCTTGGGTCCTCGCTCTGCCACTGAGTTGCTGCAAAGGTGTGAGAGGAGTCATGTCATGCCTTGGTGTTTGTGTTTACTCACCTCATGACTGCAGTATGGTGTAACACATGTTCATGAAGCACCTTGCGGGAAACAGGAACTGAGTTTAGCACTGTCATGGTTTGAGAGCATTTAAGGATGCCTGGATTTACAAATATGCCAATAACCTTGAAGACAGAACAACTCTACCCCTGTTAGAGATGGAGAAACTGAGGGATAAAGCTGTTGAAGCCAAGAAAAGGCGACAGGTCAGGCTATGGTCCCCACAGGCAGGTACCTTAGTGAGGGGTCTCATTTTCAGAGACCTGCAGAAACCCTCAAGCCCAGGGCTGGTGATTCCTTCCCCACTGGGGTGACATTCACTCAGGGAGCCAAACTTCATCCCAGGTGTAAAGCCAGAGTCTCAGGGGTAAAGCAAGGGTCTGATCCAGTTCCCAGAGCCATCCAAGGGCAGCCTCTCATTGACGGCAGCCAGACCTGGCACAGGCCCCAGACACACCGTGCTCTGATGGCTCTGGCCAACAGAATGTGCCCAGTGAGTGCCAAGGGGAGCATAAGGCATTCTCACTTCAGCAGAGCCTGTCTGGTGTCAGCGAGTCCATCAGCTCCATCCTTCTAGCATACGTGACAGCCTGACAGTTGCCAAACACCTCCCTCAGACACCTTTCAGACAGATCCTGTTTATTTTTAGGACAGCTCTTTCCCATCAAGGCTCAGATGCAAATCGGTATAGAAAAAGGGGGGATGGTGGCAGGAAGAAAGCAGCTATTATTTTTATTTCTTTGCCTATGATGTGGTTGCAAACTTTCCTCATGTACCCCCATCTGCCCACATTGGGACCCTTCATTTTATGAAAAGGGATGATATCCTGGCCTATGAAAGCAGCATAAGGACAAGCATAGCAGTGAAGTCAGCTTATGAAATATTGAAGCAATGAAATCCTCACGGAACACATGAATGCCTAATGCCAGTTTCAATTAATTCTGGATTTTTCATTAAACCACTATTAAAAGCAAAAGGACAGCAGAAATAAGGGAAATTGACTTGAGCAGTATATTAAATACCTTAGTTTTGCTTGAGGATGTTTTATTATCTGTCCAGAGCATTTATTTCACCAGCTTCTGACAGTTTGTAGGCTAAACAGAGGTATAGGGTAAAGTTCTAGATGGTCTTTCCTCAAAATTATTTTAATTTCTGTCCCCTACCCTGCATCTGGCAGCCTGTCTCTGGTGATGTCTCTGGTATGTCATATCTGGAGGATAAGACATGGAGTTGGAGTTCTGGGAATCCGTAATAAAGTGTCACTCTGGCATTATTTACAAATCAAATAAAAACTTGTTGACTTAAGCTTTTCCCCATATTGAGGGCAAACAAAAGACATGCAAATATTCAGAGACATTCATTAGGAAAGCCTGAAAAGCAATTTAAAACCCAGGTGGGCTGTGATTTTTTTATGGACAGAAGAAATAAAGCAACGGCATTTATAAAATGTCTCCTCTTCTGTTCTCAGAGCTTCCTTACTCCATTGACTAGAGCAAAAAAGAAACACCTGCCTGAATTAGGTGCTTTGCTAAGATGTCTCAAGATGGTTGAGATGATCTTGGGTCTTATAACTCCTTCTCATAATGACAGAATAGAGACATTCATTTGCTAGGCAGGTGGGGTTCTGGTGTGGTTGGTTGTTTGACAGTGGCTGTTTTGCTGTTTGCTGTGCTGCTCTCCTTGAAAAGGGCAATAGAGAAGTTGGATGCTGCTCAATAAGAAAATAAAGGTTTTGATGAGGAAATAAAGGTTTCAACATGGAAATAAAGGTTTCTTTATTTTCTGGTAGCAATCACAGAGAAACTGAAACATTTGGGAGAATTCTGATGCTGACTGCCCTGGCAGAACCTGCGCGTCTTGGAGGAAATCCCTCAGCCAGTGCTGTCGTTCTGCCAAGGCAGACCCTTTGCTGCTCCCTGAAGCCCTCTGATCCCAGGACTTGTGGTCAGTAGTGCTGAACACTAAGGATTCTCCTCTGATGTCTCTCTGGGAACACTTTGTGTTTGGAAGCAGAGAGAGAGCAAGAGATGAAGCATGAAAGTGACTGCTCTGCTCAGGCTGACCAGACTCCACCTGCAGTTCTACAACATGGGTGCTAAAGAGGGCTTTTGGTCAGATTCCCAAAAGACTCAGTTCAGCTGGTGGGCACATTCTCAACCCAAACACTGTTCTCCTGCTCCATTAACCAAAGATGCAGAGGGAAGGCTGCAGCACTGTGGGTTCTGACACCCAAACCAGGTGCTGGGGAGCAGGAGGCTGGGAAAGGTTCATTCCTAGAGTGAATGGCTGTGCAGGCTTAACAGGGCTAAAACAAGGTTATAGTCTTCAGTCCAATATGCAGCTGTCACCTAATTATTCAGTGCCTCAGATACATCAGGTGATGGTAGGCACTGGTATTTATATTTCTGAAGTACCAGAAGCCTCAACCAGAGCCGTACCACCACGTGCCAAGATGAGTAAGGCCTTTCCTACCACTCAGTGCTTCTCTCCACCTGAGATGTGCTTGGTTATGAAATGACTGGGCTCACTTTATATGTCAAGTTACATCTCCACCAAATGAACAAAGAGATAATAAATGATTAATAAATGCTTTGAGAAATGAGTAATTAAATGCAACAGCTTTTTTAAGAGTTCAACGGATAAACACAAAATATGTGAGCCCAAGTGATAAGGCTTTCTCCTGATCCAACTTATCTGCAGCACACTGCTCACATCTGCAAGAGGGTTTAGGAACACTAGTAACTTCTTGTGCACCAGGAAAAAAGAGCCTTTCTGTGATAGAGGAGCACTTCTCCTGGGGATTAAGACAAAATCCTCTTTGTTTAGACATTTTAAATCCAGACAAGCTGGAAGGTGCTTACTTTAATGTGTGAGGTATGACTGTCAAGCAGAGCCCCAGCCTCCCATTCTTGCCTGCATGGGGGAGAGTGTCAACATCTTCCTGCCCTGTTCTAAGCCACAGTCAGGAGCTCTCCATCTGCTCCACCAGTATAATAGATTTTTTTTTAAAAAAAGATGGTACTGTCATTTTTTCTGCTACAAATGAGGATTTCTGCCAGTAACACAGCTGAAGTAATCTAGTAAAGCAGACCTTGCTGCAAGTATCCAAATCAGATTTCAAAAAGTCCCACAACCGCTCTGGTCAGCTGCCCAGCAAAAAAATTGCAGTACTTGGAGTTGGTGGACTGTTTGGCATAGAATTGAACTTCAAACAGGCTCCAGGAGAAAAAAAAAAAAAAAAAAGTATTTATATTTAGTTTTGAGGAGAAAACCTGCCTGGGTTTGGAACACAAATGAACCTGCAAGTTTTCTGAGCAAAAGCTGGATGTGAGTTGGTGACATTTTCTGGTGGAAAAGGCAATGTGAAGGAAAAAAACCCTGGTAATGCACATGTTAAATGAACCAGTCAAGTGCAGACAATGGAAAAGCTGAAAAATTGATATGGAGGAAAGCATTTTGTGGTGGTAGCTATTTCTCACTTCTTTATAACTTCCCAGATGGGAGATTCATGACCCTCAGAAGTCTGCATCCTTGGGCTTTGACCTGAGGCAGCCCATGACTCACTTGCCCGAGAGGGTTGGCTATAAGCTGACAAATAAGCAAGACAACAAAATGGTGGAAACAGCAAAACAAAAGACAAATGAGTTAACTGATGGAAGAGCAAAAACCCCCCCAACCTCTGCACACAAAGGAGGGCCTGGATGGAGAGAGAGAGAAGGCTTGTGCCACTGAGGACTCAGGGGAGCTCCATCCCAGGCAGCCAGCTCCTTTTCTTTCAGGCAAAACAAATTCAGGTGCCTTAGACTTCAAAAGTGAGATGGGCGGAAATGGAAGATTTGAGGCTCTGTGAGCCATTCCAGCTGCAGCACCATCACTTTCCGGAGACTCAAGGAAGGGGAAGGATCTGTGGATCTGCATTGCCATCTAACGGCAAGGCAGAGCCTGAACCTCTGGCTGGGGCCCAGCAATGGGCTGGAACAGCAAAAACAAGGAGGAGATGGCCCGCAGGGATAGTCCCGTGCTCTAAATGCAAATCCTGCCTCTGCAGCTGAAAGGTCTCACCCATGAAGACCAGTCCTGAAAAAAGCAGGGCAGCCAAAATCTTCCGGTAGAGGCTGCTGATTCATTTTTTTCTCGGATTCTCTCCACTCTGTATTAGCCAGAAATATTAGCATGGATTCAGGGTGGCATTTGCTTTCTTCTGCTGTACCCTGTTCTTCTAATGCTGGCAGTGAGACAGGCTTCCCAAGCAGGTGTGTATCTCAGGTATTGAGTGAATTCTGCCATCCTGTTCACAACAGTGTAAATCATTATCTCAGCTGTTCCAAGATCCTGCTGGGAAATGCAGGTAACTGGGATTATTAAAGAAAAGAGGTAGATTTGCCTTGGATCAAGGCACAGGTAAAGCAGATCTACTATTTTCATCACTCTCAGCCCAGAGTTCATCTGTGGTCAGTAATGGATACTTAATGAGAATGTATTTCAGGCTGGTACTGGCACACACAGAGAAGGGTGGAGAGAGAACCCACAGAGCAAAAAATTCACTGAGATGTGAGGGTTTCCACATCTTCTCATTTAAAAGGAAATGTCAGGAAGAGACAAGTTTGATGTTCAGTCTAGTGCCACCTTTTCTACTGATATTATATAATTTCTACTGATATTATATAATTTCTACAACAGAAAGTTTACAGGAGAGTGGATTGTTAGGAGGTACTAATATTAGTAAAATGAAGGAATTTGGTAAAGGGTTGACAACAGCTTCTTTCTTCTGCTTTGAATTGCTTCTAGCCTTGATACATGTACCCCTGTATATGTGGAGTTGGAGCTCAATCAGCGTGAAAGAGAGGAAGGAGATTTTCTATGAACAAAGTTTGGAGCAGAGAAGGAGCTGCAGGAGAAACTGGGGGATATAAAGTGTCTGTTTTTCCCAGCTAGTGAAACGGGCCGTGTTGTGGGTCTCAGCTAGCTGCTGGGCCACAAAAAAGGAGTAGGGATTGACAGCAGAGAAACTGTTGAGACCTGCCAGACTTCAGGCCACAGGTCTGACCACCCCCAGTCTGTTCAGATGCCTGCTGTGACAAGCTTCCCATGCAGCCTGCTGCCAAAGGAATGAGCACACTCTCTAACAATCCAACTTCATTTCCTTCTGGTATCCTCTCATATTTACACATCAACCTTGCCAAGCTTTGCTCAGCCCAAACAATCCCTCAGAAAGAAAAGGAAAAACAAAGGAACTCTTACAGCCTGTAAAGCACCTTCCTGCCTGCCTGAAACAAACCCAAAAAAAAGAGGAATGGTTCAGAGTCCTCGTCCTCTTCTTTCTCTCTTAGTTGCTCACTGTTTCCCAAGCTAATGAAAACCAGAGGCTGTGGGACTGACAAGATTATCATCACTGAATTCTCCAGGTGTTTCCAGTTCGTGAAGCAGAGAAGGGAAGAAGGGCATGTACATGGTTGAAGGGCTACAGAGGGTGACATGTTTCTTGATGTTCCTTTCTAAATGTGGCTCTGAGTCATCCAACAGTGTTGATTAGAAAAATTATCTTCCTGCAGATGAAGTAGAAAGGAAAAAGAATCTCGTTTGGTGTTTGCTTCCCCAGCCCTGATCCAAGCCTGCCTGAGCCTGTGGCAGGAAGGGAGCTGGTAAGCTGACTGGAAAACCACTTGTGCTTCTCTCAGTCATAGAAATTATGAAGAGGCTGTGAGAGCAGCCACAGGAACAGTTCAAAATGCACACCTAAGCGTACAAGCAGCTGTTGTCCTAAGGAGCAGCACACACAGCCTTATATCAGCCTCCATTCCACAAGTTCCTACATGTGCTGGGTCAAACAGGGCTAACACAGTCCTTCCCACTCCATTGCCCTCCCTTGTGTCTTCAAACTACACCCCAAAACTTGCTCCTGTGAGTCAGAGAGCCTGTGGCACATCCAGCCTGGTGGCATGCAGCACCACGAGGTGAAACAGCTCTGCAGGCAGGATGGCAGCAGCAGCGTGACCGAGGGAAGGAAGCCCTGAAGCAGCCATAAAACACAGCCAGCTGGTTGGAACAGACAGCAGCAGTGGGAGCTGCACCACGAGGCTGCAGCCAGCTGAGGAAAGTGATTAAAGGAGTATCCTGTCCCCAGGAAATCCGGCCGGGGTCCCAAAGATGCATCTTGTCCCCAAGAAATCTGGTGGGGGTCCTGCGCTCCCCCTGTGCCCAGCAGCACCGAGTCGCGCTCGGCTCCCGGGGCTTTCGCCCCAAACCCCTGAGGAGCCTCTGCTACCCTCCACCAGCAAACTCCCACGCAGGAGGGCCAGGAGAAGGGCACATGACTGTGATTAACGTGGTTTATGGGGCTGCCGTGGCATTTCTCAAGGTTTGGAAACATAACACAGTGCTTCACCCCTACACCTTAAACCCACCCCAGGCTGTGGTCCTATGTGATTTTACCTTCCACTGCTCAAATCACAGAATAGCTTAAAAGTCATTGGAATTGGACTAAAAAAAAAAAGAAATGCCCGGGGGCCATTTGCTGCAGAGGTACCCGGAAAATGCACATTTAATTTTGTGAGGTGTTCAGAGGGATACAGGCGGATACCAAGTGCCAGCACTGGTTTCCAAGCAAACACTGAACCTAGAGCTGTTAAAAATTCCGATTTTTTTTTAATATTAAAACAAAAACAAACAAACAAAGAAGAAGAAGACAAAGAAAGGGTAAAACACACACACAAAAGAAGCAGATCCCCCGCCGCCGCTGGCGGCGCCCGGCCGGGCGGGGCAGGCCCATCCCCACGGCCTGCCGGGAGCCGCAGTCCGGAGCGCCGCCATCTTGGCGCCGCCATCTTGGCGCCGCCTCAGCACCGCCCCTGAGGGCTCCTGGCAGCCATCTTGGGCTGAGGGGCGGGCTGGGTTTTCGTAAAATCAATTCATTTTGATTTAAACAACAACAACAAATCGTTGTCGTGTTTTAACCCCAACTGGCTGCCAAGCACCACGTAGCCACTCACTTGCTCGCCCACGAGTGGAATCAGAGAGAATCAGAAGGGTAAAAGCTGAAGAACTCCTGTGTTGAAAGAAAGTTTGATAGGGAAAACAAAGGAGAACAGGGCCCCATCCATGGAATGGTGGCATGGGAAGACAAATTCCATCACTCCAAAATCCCCCATTTGTTCCTCCTTCTCCCCGTTTATGTCCTGAGTGATGTCAGATGGTCTGGAATATCCTGGCTGTGTCTCCTCCAATCTCTCAGGCATCCCCAGGCCCCTCCCCAGCTTGGTCCTGTAAGAGGCAGGAAAGGCCTTGGCTCTGTGCAAGCTCAGCAATAACAAAAGCATCACTATATTCTCAACCCTGTGTTCAGAACAAATCCAAAACACAGCCCTGTACCAGCCACTGGGAAGCAAATTAACTCTATCACAGCCACAAGCATTGTGCTGGTGTTGGCTTCATGTCCGTTCTACCATCATATTTAGCCCAATAAAGGGCAGATTTTTCCTTAAAAGTCTCCCCCAAAGGCCTTTCAGTGCTGTGCCAGCTGAGCCCCAGAGGATGGGGAAGCTCTGGGTCTTGTGCTGAGTGTCCTGGTGCCCTCATGGCCGGGATGCTTGGGCGGAGGGGCTGTGAGGGGCTGCAGAGAGCAGAGCACGGCAGAGCTGGCAGGGAAGGGGCATTGTGTGCTCAGCGGGACCTGGATGGGGAAAGAACCGGGGAATGGAAAGGGTGGATATCAGGAAAAGGTTCTTCCCCCAGACGGTGGTTGGGCACTGGACATATTGCCCAGGGGACAGCCCCAAGGCTGCCAGAGCTCCAGGAGCGTGTGGGCAACGCTCTCAGGCACAGGGTTGGATTGTTGGGCTCTCTGTGCAGAGCCAGGGGCTGGACTAGATGACCTCTGTGGGACCCATCTCAGCATATTCGATGGCTCTGTGCAGGTGCCAGGGCAGCAAAGTCAGAAAGTGCTGCCAGGCTGCCCTGGAAAGTGTTGTACATCAGAATATCAGAACATCAGAGCAGTCAGGACAAGGCTGTGTGGGGCTGTGAGGCTCAACAAGAGCTGGTGAAGGGATGGAATGGTTTTGGGGACGTGTTTAATAGAGCTGCAAAAGGAAGCAGAGCTCATTCTGGGGCTGTTGGATGCTCTGCTTGGTGTCCTCTGTCAGTGGAGATACTCCTGCTCGCCCCAGAGCCTGCTCTTCCCTGACAGAGTGAAGGTGACTGCTTCATACAGCAAAAGGAATAATTTACAGTGCTCATCAGACTGCAACCAGGTGTTGTTCAGTTCCCCAAGTATTTAGTGAGGAAAATTTCAAGGACAGGCACTCAAACTCACTGAGTTTGCCTTGAGCCTGAACTTGACATCTAAATTTGAGTTCTGTTATGCGTTATACTATCACACATTATAGCTAGTTCCTTAACACCAGTGCTTATTTTTACAGCAAAAACCTCTGCTGTCTCATATCCTGCATCTTTTTATAACTTAAATTTAGCCAACTCTTAGGCAAAGATTTTTTTTTTTAATTATTTATTTATTTTGTGTATGGATTTATTTTGGAGGAACGTAAAGAAATCCTTCCCTTGATCAGCTTCATGCCTTTATTCCAGGAAGGCAGGCCATCCCCAAGATCTGCTGGGTTGGTTAATTGCTCTGCACACACAAAGGGGAGCTAATCAGCTTTACTTCAAGCATGTGTTCATATGTCAACACTTTTGCTTCTGTCAGAAGCTTAAAAATGGAAACAGTTTTCTCTTTAAGAAAACAGGACCCAAATAAGGAGATGGAGTGGTGAAGATTCCTCTAGTGAGTCTGTTCCAGCTCATTCCTTAGAAAGGCTGTGGATGGAGCACCAGAGAAGGGGCCAATAGATCTGGGGTTTGTCCAGGGGGCTCTGGGTTTAAAGCTCTCTAAAACCACTTGTAGCTCATTTTCCCTGTGACTTGCCTGGGTACAACTTCTTTCTCTGTCCAAGCTGTTAAAAATCTAAAATTTAATAATAAGATTCTTTTAGTTGTGTGACAGATCCAGCCTGTCCTTGAGCAAAAATGGAAGCTATCAAGAAAAAGATGCAGATGTTGAAGTTAGACAAAGAGAATGCCATTGACAGAGCAGAGCAGGCTGAGACGGATAAGAAGGCAGCTGAGGACAAATGCAAGCAGGTAAGAGGAAATAAAATCACTGGCTTTGTGTGTGCTGTGGAAATAAGTGTAACAAAATACTGTATGGAAATGTTCTGATTCAGAAAGCAAAATAATTTGAAGTCTGTTTTCTGTTAATCTTCTTTTGAAGTTTTTTGCCTTTTTGTTATGCTTCTACAGCCAGGACTAGGCTGTAACTTCTCAGCCATCTCAGTCTTTCAAAAAATTAACATCATCCTCAGATTATTAACAGTACTTTGTCTTAGTTTTCTTGAATCTTACATAATTGTCCTAAATTTCTCATGCTTTGATTCCATGCAAAAGGCCTTTACATATTTAAAATCAAAGCTGTAAACCCTGACACCTGTAGGACTAAGTGCTAATAGAGTTGGCTGTGTCTAAACATTAATTAAGCCTCTCCTTATAATGAATTCATAAAGTTCACTTCAAGTTCTTGGTGCAGAGTGCCCCTTAGAGGTACCAGCTGAGGCTCAACAGGAGATATGTTCTCTTATTTTTTTGTGTCAAAAATAATGGAAATTATCTTAATTTGAATGCTGTTCTTTTAACTGAATTCTAACAATAATATTTTCATATTCTTTTGCTTTTCAATGTCTTTATTCTGGGTGTCTGTCTTCTATTTGAGCTTTAGTATTTCCAGAATGATCCTGAAATGTTAGCTGAGTGCATTCAAGTTTTTATAGCACTTCTTGTAAAAGTACCACGTATTTCCCTTTTACATTCCCTAAGTTTGGCTGCTTCTACATCTTCCACACTGCTCTAATATGTTATAAGCATTCATCTGGCCTAATATTTCTTCTTCTTTAGAAAAATAAATCTTTGGTCTTACTCTTTTCTGAATTGTCTCAAAATTTTCAGCTTCTTTTTTAATGTGGGCACAGTACTCAAACAGTTACCTTAATATTCATACACAAAGCCAGCATCTGCTTCATGCTGCTCAGTGTCCCTCTGTTAGAACACCCAAGCAAGGTTTGCAGTTCTCTCACACTGTCTGGTTCTTCTCTGCAACACACCAACATTCCAGAATAGCACACTACCAAAAATGTCTTTAAAACTATCAGTGAAACTAAAATGAAGGAAGTACACCAAAATACAAACTGTTTTCATAGAGTAAATTTCTGTGAAGGTGGAGCTAAATGGATAAATCACTGTCTCAACAGACTGAGCTGTTTTGTGTTGCAAATGAAAGGATGAAGCAGATGGGTTTGCAGGCCCACCCTTATCAGCAGCAGGCCTTTGATAACATGAATTCTTCAGGGAGCATGAGACAGTTTATCACTAATCAGCCTCCCAGCAGGTTATAAATAGCACCACTCTGGTGAACAATATAGATTTATATGGTATGGAGGAGTCTGAGACTCATATCGTGTTGGGCCACAGTCAGAGAATAATCCAGGCTGGAAGGGACCTCGTGAGATCAGCGAGTCCCACCTAGAGCAAGGCCAGCCCTGTTCCCTCCCACATCCAGAGTACCTCATCTGGGTTAAAGTGTCAGAAGCACACACAAAGATCATTAAGAAAGGATCACTAATTTTTTTCAGCTGTACAGGAATTGAATAATTTCTTGAAAAATCACCAGGTAATAGTGTTACAACAAACACTAAAAGGACATAATTTAAAAACATCTGTAATTATGCTGCAAAAGTGCTGCAGGGTGTCAAAAAAAAAAAAAAAAAAAAAGAAAAAAGTGAGGTGAGAAAGGGCTTATACGAAGTTCTGTATTAAAGCAGATCCTGTGTGTGTGGTGGCAGGCAGTGTTGTTCAAGGATGACATGTTTTTAATAATCCTTCCCTGGCAATTGCTACCAGTCATTCTCAGACTGACATCACTAGCAGAACTTTGATCTGGTCTGTTGTGGCTTTTTGTATGTATAATGGGTTAAAACTAATAGTAAAGAGTAGTTTTATCATATTAAACTGTAACTGATACTACATCAGTATGCTCACTTTGGGAATATTTTCTCTTGAAAGGTAGAGGATGAGCTGGTAGCTCTGCAGAAGAAGCTGAAAGGAACTGAAGATGAGCTGGATAAATACTCAGAGGCTCTTAAAGATGCCCAGGAAAAACTGGAGCAGGCTGAGAAGAAAGCCACTGATGTACGTATCCACGGCTAACACTTGCCTGTAACTCTGCTCGATGTATTTTGTATGCACTTTCACTGGTTGTATGCATTTCTGCCGGGGGATAGAAAGGCGGGGTTACAGGGTTTTTAGAGGTGCAGGGTTTTTATCTTATCTCCCCTCTGCGAAAAGGAGTAGGGCTGCTCCGCAGTTGCCCCCGGGGGAACCTGCTGGGAATTCTTTGGGAAAGGAGAAATCTCCTTTAATCGAACTAAACAAAATGGTGCCTTTTGAAGCAAAATGGGACGGCAGCAGGACTATGCCGTGGCATAAGGATGCCCTTTGCCTTCATCCCCGCGCCAGGGCTAAAGGCCAGTCCAGGCTCCTCGCCACACCCGCCCCGTCGTGGCAGCGGCGAAGCGCGGGCAGGGCCCGGCAGCAACGTGAAAACCTCCCCTTTGGGAGGCCGGGGGCGCGGGGAGCGCGGCTGCGGGGCATCATCCCCCGGGCCGAGCCGAGCCGAGCCGAGCCGAGCCGAGCCGGGCCGAGCCGAGCCGAGCCGAGCCGAGCCGAGCCGGGCGGGGCGGGGCGGCCCCGGGCGCGCCCGTCCTGGCCGAGCCCGCGCCGCTCCTCAGGCTACGTCACCACCTCCACCTCCAGGAGCGTGACGTCAGCGGGCCATTGAAAGGCGCGGGCCCGCCACGTGCAGCACCTCCGCGCCCAGCCCGCCGCCCGCGCCCATGGCCGCGCCGAGCTCCCTGGAAGCCGTCAAGAGGAAGATCCAGTGCCTGCAGCAACAGGCGGATGAGGCGGAGGACCGTGCGCAGGTTCTCCAGCGGGAGCTGGACCTGGAACGGGACCTGCGGGAGAAAGTGAGACCGCCCGGGCTGCCTGCTCGCCTCTCTCGGTCGCTCTCTCCCGGGCTGCTCCTTCCTTCCTGTCTCTGGCTCTCTCTCGCTGGGGCGCGCCCGGCTCTTCCCCGCTGCGGGAGGACGGCTTGGCCGCCGGCTGCCTCCATCCCTCGGCTGTCCCCGCGCTGCTCCGCTCCGCACTCACCGCCCGCGGGAGCCGCCGGCGCTGCCGCTGCGCCGCGCCCGCACCGGCCCGGCCCGGTCCGTGGGGAACCGGGCGCGGCGGCGGCTCCTCGCCCGCCGCTTATCGCGCTTTAGGGCCCGTTCCTGCGGAAAAGGCGTTCGAGCACCGATCGGCACTGGGGAGCGGTTGAGAGTTTAGTAGGAAATGGCTGTTTAATTAAGCAAAAGCGCTGCATGACACGGAGCGCGGAGTTCCCGCCTCTCGGCGCCGCACCGCTGGCTCCAGCACAGCTGGGAAATGTCCGAACTGCTGAAAAATAACTTTCCGTCCTGGTTTTCACAGAGAAATGCGAAATCTCTGCTTGCGTGCGGCTCTCCCGGGGTTGGACAGCTGGTTTCACTTAGATTTGTGTGCGATCAGCCTTCCCGGCATCTTCCTGCTATTTTATCACATGTCAGCGAGTTAGTTTTACCGTATAAGGACTGCGGGCTGCTGCTGGGAGAGGTGGAGCCAGGCTCACCCCAGATTCCCAGTGGCCCCAGCTCCATAACTTTGGAATCTTGCTGAATTAAAAAGTTACTTAAAAGCACCCTGTCTAGTGGAAGGAGTTGCTGCCGCAGAACAGATGCCAGTTTTGTACATGATCGATGCCTTGTGTATAAATCGGGAAGTTAAACACTGCACTGGGTAAAACGGATGAAATGTTGGATAATTTATGACTAGAGGAATCCTGGGTCAGCTTCCATTTGGATCAGCTACTGAACTCCTTTCCAAGATGGCTCAGAAGTGAATGGAAACCACTTCCTCCAGTTTAGGAGTGGTCAATGACCAAATTTGCTAAGCTGCAGATAAACACTTTTTTTTTTCTCCCAGAGTGTTTTAACATAAAGCATAAAACAGTTACCCCTCCAGGGTCAATATTCTGTAAAAGTGTTTGGGGGGAAAACAAAGCTAATCTTGTATATGGCAATCCTCCTCAGACTGGGGGATAGTACAGTGCACAAGCCTGGCAGTTACTAAGGCAGGGTTCTATTTTCCTTCAAAAACAAGCAATTAAAGGAGCCGAATCTTAATAAACACATATTTATGGACACCAGTTTGTCCATGTTGTTTGTATCATGCATTTCTCCCAGCAATCTCTTCCATTTATTAACTAGTTATTTTTTATACATTAATGGTGTTCCAATTACTGTGCAGTTTGTTCAGTAATGCACAAACAGATCTCATTACTGAGAAATGCACCCTGCCTAATTCCTTAAGTACCGCAGGAAGCAAAGTTAGCTTATTTTAAGAATATAGCTAATTTTGTCCCAAAAATGCCTGACTCTGCCATGCTGAGGCCACTGTCTGTGCCCAGCTGACCTTGTAGATTCTCCAGCATCTGCAGGCTGGGGAGCCAGGATGGATCAGGACCTGGCTCCAGCTCCACAGTGAGCTGTGACAGGGTGTCACTGAAACCAAGGACAGAGAAACCAACGGGGAAGGTTTTGGAGCTGAGCCATCATGGAAATGGTTCATTTTTTAAGTTTGGATAGATGCAGCCCTGTGAAGTGCTCCAAAAATACCCCGATCCATTCGCAGTCCTGTAGAGTTCCTTTTTGTGTGGCAGGAATGATAAGTGCCATTAAAAAAAAAAAGGACAAGCACACACTCCATACCTTGACATTCTTGAGATGCCAGAGTTTAAGCAAACAAAAAAGCAGAGGCAGAAGGGCCCCTGAGCTGCCCTGCACGTCCCGGGGAGATGCTGCTGCAGTTGTAAGGAAACTGATGAGCTGGGAGGCTTGGCCAGCAGCGAGTGCTGTGTAACCCCGGTCTGGGCCATTGTTCACGCAGGCTGAGGGTGAGGTGGCAGCTCTGAACAGACGCATCCAGCTCGTGGAAGAGGAGTTGGATCGTGCCCAGGAACGACTGGCCACAGCCCTGCAGAAACTGGAGGAGGCTGAGAAAGCAGCAGATGAGAGCGAGAGGTACGCTCCTTTTTTATTTTCTGGTGTTAAAAAAATGAATGTATGTGAATAAAATATTCCTGTGCAATTCAGTATCTGCATGTGCTACTGCAGGTCAGAGACTTGAAACTTTCTTACTTACAAGCTTGATTGGGTAATTATGTTAGCCTTGATGAACACAGTGGTCATAATGGGCCACATTCAGGTTACAAATACTAAATTCCACTTTGTGAAGCTGAGATACAAGTGCCAAAATGCTTCTATGTTAAACATGCTTTGACTTCTGCAGAGGAATGAAAGTTATTGAGAACAGAGCAATGAAAGATGAAGAGAAAATGGAAATTCAGGAAATGCAGTTGAAGGAGGCCAAGCACATTGCTGAAGAAGCCGACCGCAAGTATGAGGAGGTAAAAGGGAGAAGGAAATGGTGAAACGTACAGGAGAGCCATGAACAATAACACTGCTCTTCAGTTAGTCCCTCTGTTCAATTGAAGCGCTGGGTGATGCTTCAGTCTTGGAACATTGCCAACAGGGAGGAATTTTAATAGTGATTTGCAGCAGCATCTGTACCCAATGCTAAAAATATTGCAAAATCTAATTAATTGGGGAGGGCTGTTACATCTATGCTTCAGCCTATTTTCCTTACTCCAGAGGAAGCAGGAACAGAGTACTTCTGAGTGCCTTTTGAAATCTGTAAAGAGTGTCCCAGCCTGTGGCAGGGGATGGAATGAGATGATTTTTGAGGTCCCTCCCAGCCCAAGCTGTGCTGTGATGCTGTGGGCTGCACACTGACTGACAGCTGGCTGTTGTCTTTTTACAGGTTGCCCGTAAACTGGTTATTTTGGAGGGTGAACTGGAAAGAGCTGAGGAGCGTGCAGAGGTGTCTGAAGTGTGAGTAACTTTTCAGAATATAGGAAATACCAACACTACATTGCATTAATCTCCTGATAGGCAGGCATGTAGTTAGTACTTGTAGAAAAGTTGGTTTGTACTCTATATACCTGGTTTTCTTCTTTCAGACTTAATTACTTCCTCCCTTGTGTGTTTTAGACTCCTCCAAATCATAACAGGAACACCAGTAATTCATACCTCTATTTTATCCTTCTAGTAAGTGTAGTGACCTTGAAGAGGAGTTAAAGAACGTCACAAACAACCTGAAATCTTTGGAAGCTCAATCTGAAAAGGTTGGTTCTTTCAGTAAACTAAAGGATATGGGAAAAGCCAAAACTTGTAAATAGAATTCATAAAAATAAACCAGAAATACAAAGCAAATGAGAGGTTTTACCAGCCTGCCTGTAGATACCACTCCATCAGTTCTGCCCAAACAATCCTGAAGGGCTGCAGGAGAGCAGAAGAGCACGGAAATGGTGTTTGCAACTGTTGTAAAAGGAGGAGTGCTTATATGTAGGTCACAGTTTCATAAACATTTATTATTGTTGCTGCAACTTCCCTTAAAGAGTGTTTATGGTTTTCACAGTACTCGGAAAAAGAAGATAAATATGAAGAAGAAATAAAGATTCTCTCTGACAAGCTGAAAGAAGTAAGTTTGGCCATCCCCAAGCTGGATGCGTCTTTGGGCATAATCTTTCTAGGAGCATCCAGTGATGGTATTTCAACTTTTTTAGGCTGAAACTCGTGCAGAATTTGCAGAGAGAACTGTTGCCAAACTGGAAAAGTCTATTGATGACCTGGAAGGTATGGAATGAGTCCAGTTTCTTTAAAAGTGGTCAGTTACAAATCAGATAACAAATTCTAGCAGTAGGTGTTGGATTTAATGGGAAAGAGCAGCAGCATATTGGTAGATGGGTGTGATGAGTCCACTGGGCACCTGCCCTGTGTGGTGGAAGTTCTCCTGAAAAGGTTTTCTTCCGTTAAGTTGGTAACAATTACCTGATTTTGGCCAACAGATGGAGGGACTAAAGGGCTCAAGATCCCTACCCTACTTAAATCTGCTTACTGGGAAACAGTTATGAGATTACAAAAAGACAAAAAGTTCACATAGGTGGAACTTCTGACCAGACAGCTTTGTGGGTGTTTTGCTTTCCTTCTGATACTCAACTACGCCTCTGTTTTCTTCTTTTGTTTTCCTCCCCAACTGCTTGGGCTGCTGTTGCCTTTTGCCTCTCTGCTCTCCTCCTGTGGCCTCTTCTCCCTGCATTTCTTGCTGGCCTGTTCCTGCTGCCCTCGTGCCTGACAGACGAGCTCTACGCTCAGAAGCTGAAGTACAAAGCCATCAGTGAGGAGCTCGACCATGCCCTCAACGACATGACCTCTTTGTGACCTGCCCCTGTGTGGGGACACAAGGCTCCCACTCACTGTGTTTTCTCAAGCTTTTCTTGCCTGTAATCCTTGTCACTCTGTGCCACTTCCACCTCTGTGGGAACTGAGCTGAATAAAACATGATACCTCTACCTTTCACCTTGCAGGGTTTACTTCTGTATAGATCAGCTGAATACACTGGTGATGACACAAAAACACATTCAGCTCCTCAGGTGGGGTTGGGCAGGACATGGTCAGGATGGGGCAGGACCTGGCTCTGGCAAACAATTGAATTTTGGTGTTCCTTTTAGTCAGCAAAAAGCTGTGTGTGCACTCAGTGTCTATTCATGTTCCACCAGCCTGGTTTAAAACCTCCCAGTCCAAGGAGAACCCAGCAGGATGTGGCCTGTAAATGACACAATGACACATTAAAACACAGCCCTTTCACAGTCCATGAGACGTGTCCAAAAACCTCCCTTAAGGACAGCAATTACAAAAAGTTGGCCCCATTTTGATGATATAGATGTAAAGGTGTCTTAAATGTGAAGGTAAGCTACCCCAGGTTTTATTTAAAGAGAAAAGGCTGTAAAATAATGTGATTTAAATCTTGTGGTTTTCTTCTTTCTCACCAGAAAAACTCGCTCAAGCCAAAGAGGAGAACCTGGGCTTGCACCAGACACTGGACCAGACGCTAAATGAACTGAACTGTATATGAGGGGCGCAGAGCTGACAGCAGCCAGCGGGAGCCAGCCCTGGCCCTGCCCCGCTCCTCTCCTTTCTCTCTGTATCCTGGAAAAGCCAATTAAGTTATGACCGGCACAGCCACACCGTGGCTCCGGGCATCCCTGGGGCTGGGGAGCCGCGGGGAGCCCCGCCGGGCCGGGCCGCGGTGTGTCCGTGCCGTGGCCGTTCTCGCGGTTCCTTGGTCTTTCCCTGTACACCCCGGTAGAAGCTGCACCCGAGCGGCGACGGCGACGGCGCCGCCTCCGCTGCCGTTTCTTATTAAACGATTTCTGACAGTACCGAGGCCTCTTGCGGGTTTTTGTGCCGCTCGGGGGGTGTGACGTCACGGCGCGGACAGGTACGGGAGTGACGTCACTATGTCACCGCCCGGCCTCGCCTGCCCGTAGCCGGAAAGGACGGCGCACCGGCGGTGGGGCCGATAGCCAATCGCAGCGCCGCTTGAGCGCGTGTCAGAGCCGCCCGCCAATGGAGTGCCGGCTCCGTCCGCTCTCTGCCGGGCTCGGCCAATGAGCGTGTGGTGGGCGGGGCCGGTGCCCACCAACATGGCGAAGACCTACGACTACCTGTTCAAGCTGCTGCTGATCGGCGACTCGGGCGTGGGCAAGACCTGCGCGCTGTTCCGCTTCTCCGAGGACGCCTTCAACGCCACCTTCATCTCCACCATCGGTGAGCGCCGCCGGGCCGCCCTGCGCACCGCACTCCCGCGGGGGATCGGCCTCGGCACCGGCTCGGCGCGGGCTCGCTGCCGCGGCGGGCTCTCCGCACGGCCTCCGTCAGGGGCCGCTCGGGCCGGTGCTGGGCAGCGGCGGGCACGGAGCGCCGAGGACGGGACACTGAGCAGCGGAGTTGAGGGCAAAGCCGCTGGATTTGGCCTTTCGACGGGACCTGTGAGTTAAGTTATTGGTTCTCCTTTCAGGAATCGACTTTAAAATCAGAACGATAGAACTCGATGGCAAGAGAATCAAGCTGCAGATCTGGTAAGGCTCCTCTGCCGTAGCGAGCGTCTGATGGCTGGGGTTGTGTGCTGCGCTTGGGGATGTGTTCGGTTCTCATCCGGTTGGGCTGCTCAGTGGTTTATGGTATTTTAGAACCCAAAAGGCAGTTTCTAGTGCTCTGAAGACTGGTTCAAATTTATTTAAGGCTTGTGGTGATGTTAACGGGAGCTGAGGTGGAGGCGGCTGGCATGAGCCCCGTGTTGTGTGTGTTGCAGGGACACGGCCGGGCAGGAGCGGTTCCGGACCATCACCACCGCCTACTACAGGGGAGCCATGGTAGGGGCACAGTCGGGATCCTGTGACGGGGCTGGATAAACCCAGCTGGCTCTGGCTGGAACCCTCACAGCATGGGGCTCTGCCAGGCTGCACACTCACAGCTCTGCTGCTGCTCCAGGTGCTGCTGGAGCTGTGCTGGGATGTTGGATAACACCCTTTGCTTGCCATAGAGATGGGGTAACTGAGGGAGTTTTGAAAACTTTATTCCATTTTCAGTCTCATGAGAAGGGTGAGACAATACAGATGTTATAATTCACACCATCACAATCAAAAGCCAACTATTTCCTAATTACAATACACTATAAGTGTTTCTTTGCTTATCAATTTTTTACCACACCATGTTGTAAATACCTTAAAACCAATCATCTAAAACTACCTCTCATAGGTCCCACTACAATATATCTTTCATAATTCTGTTTATCCAAAGTATCTAGTCTTATTTACAATGGCACTTTTTTCTAGTGCCATTTCTCTCTCAACAATATCTGTTCTATCCTATAGTATTTCTAAGTCAGCATTTCTTGTCTCAAAGTTTACATACAGATGCACACTGTGTGTGCCTTCTGTCAGGCCCTGAGAACTCTTTACAAATCCATTTCCCACACTGGGACAATCTGGGACTTTGCAAAGGCAGCTTCCCCATGTTTCACTCTATAAATACATGTCCTGCACACCTTAATCTCACTGCCATTAGCTGGGAACCAGTTGTTAAAAATAGCCACCACTGTTGAGCTGCTCCTCTATGCTATGGATAAACCTTTAATAATAAACAGTCTTTCTTTACCTTTAGGGCATCATGCTAGTGTATGACATCACCAATGAAAAGTCTTTCGAAAATATTCGGAACTGGGTGAGGAATATTGAAGAGGTAATTTCTCTCTTTCCTCGTTACTGACTGTTAAAGGTGTTGTTTCTTCCTCTGAAAGTAATTAAAGCTGCTTCAGGATCGTCACATTTTTTTAATGTAACACTCCTGGGTACTTGGAAGATAAGTGCTGCAGGGTACTTGGAAGATAAGTGGGATGGAGGTCAGTAATAGCTTTTGGAATGCCTTGGCTGGTGGTGATCTGTTGTGAGGGATGTAGCCCCTGTACTTCTGAGGGCACCTAATGTGACAATTTCCTGCCACAGCAATTGATCCAAGAACTGCCATGGTGCAGGTTACATGCTGGGAAGAAGGGTTGGGGGTGCCTGGAAATCTGTGGAAGATTCTCAGGACTGGCATCTCTGTGTTGGGTACTCAGTGGGTGCCTCACCTGTCTGACAGTGTGTATCTGCAAAAGCCAAGCCCAAGTTTCTGCTCTGTGTTTGTCTCAGCACGCCTCTCCAGATGTTGAAAAAATGATCCTGGGGAACAAATGTGATGCAAATGACAAAAGACAAGTCTCTAGAGAGCAGGGGGAGAAGGTGAGTGCCGTGGCTTCCATGTGTTTTGGTTTAGGCTTTTCAGAGTCTAAGACCTGCCCTGCTGACTGTGTGCACATGGTGCCCCCGTGGTGTTCCTGAGTGAATGGCTGAACACTCCCCAGCTGCCATGGCAATGCTTTCCCCACTGGGACCAACAGCAGAACCTGTGTTAAGGATTCTTGTCAATTATCTAACAGATGCAAGGCAACGAGTGGGACTTCTCTAAAAGGATGCTAGAGTTGGACATGGAGAAAATGTCTGTTTTGGCTGAAAGCCACTGAGACAAGGTAGATGGGATTGTCTTTTCTGATCTCAGATGTTACTGAGTTGAGCAGAGTTTTTTTCTGCGCTGTGGTTGTTATGAGACTGACAAGGTATCTATGCAAGAAACAAAGAAAAAAGAGCAAGTTAAAATGTGTGCAGAGTGTAAAAGAGCAGAGCAAAGCCAGTGAGAACAGCTGCCAATTGCATTGGGATTTAGTTCCTAATTTTTGCAAATTGTTCTGCATGAGTAAATCCCCAACTCCACTGGCTGGAGGCTGCAGGGACAGATGCTGTGCTCAGGGCTGTGTTTGGAGCTGTTCCTGCAATTGTTCAACTAATGTGCAATCTGCTTTTGTTCAGCTTGCAGCAAGTTTCGGGATTAAATTCATGGAGACCAGTGCAAAAGCAAATATAAACATAGAGAATGTAAGTACGGATGCCTTTCTCTTGCGTTTATGGTTCTCTTTGTGCAGACCAGCAGCCTGGGCAGTTGCCCATGCTGGTGGGATGCAGAACTCTGTTGTTGGGTACCACAGATTGGTTGTTTAGCACTTCCTGCAGCACAGATCCTAGCTGGGGGTGGCAGCGTGGCGTTGGGGCTCAGAAAAAAGGTTGTGGAGCTAGAGAAGGAGCACTAAAACCTGGAGCAGAGGGAAAAATACTGAAAACCTAACGTTCTCGTTTAGCATGTCAAAACTTGGGCAGGCAGCTTATTGCTATACAAAACTGTTGGAAAATATTTTATACCGTGTAACACTGAACTGTTTGACTTGTCACAGGCATTTTTCACTCTTGCAAGAGATATCAAAGCAAAAATGGACAAGAAATTGGTAAGTAACTTTGATTTCATCCATGCTGGATTTAAATAGGAAAAAAAAAAGCAAACCAAAAGCCACATTGCAAGAACTGTTTCACACTGTATAAGAAATGTGTCATAGTCTCTTTTATGAAGGATCCCTGAAAGTTCTAGAAATGTATTTTTAGTTTGTCAAGCTGTGCTCTGATGTTGGCTGTCTCTGCAGTTCAGGAATTAGCTGCAATGGTTGAGGTTTTCTAAATAAAATTATCTGTTATTTGTTTTACCAAAAGTCAGTTGGGGGGTAGAGCAGTTTAATGATACTTCTCACTCTTGCAGTCTGAAAATCATATAAATTAGGGATAGGGGAGGCTGACATCATACTTCAGGGTAGAAATTTCAGACTGTTTAAGAATAGGTAAAGAATTAATGGTTTTGGATAATCTTTGCACAAATATCCTGAGCAACAATTGGGTTGTCTTTTTACAACAAATAAATGCACAGTGATGTTGGATTGTTCCTTAAGGAATATGAAATGAGGCTAATGAAGGCTCTTTCTACTCTTCCTGCTATTTCCACCTTCATGTGACCAGACATGAACTGATGCAGTGGGATATTTTGGGTCTTGCTGATGATTCTTAAGCCTTCCAACAAGAGCCAGACATGCTCAGTAATTTATTGGCTTTTAGTCTCAGCTGTCTTTGAGTTGATTGAAGTTGAGGCATAGGCACAGTGTGAGCTGGTTGAAGCCAGAAGCTGCAGATGCAGTTCTCCAGTTTTTTGTTGTGGCTGGTGTAAGACTCAGATAAATGAGTGAAGCCTCTTACTGATTGTGGGAAAGGTTCTTGTGTATGTCAGGCTTGGTTAAGAGTGACCAGATGAAGTATGGATGGAAGAATCTGTTCAGTATAAATAAGTAACTGGATATTCTTTCCATCTTCAGGAAGGCAATAGCCCTCAAGGCAGCAACCAGGGAGTCAAAATCACACAAGACCAGCAAAAGAAAAGCAGCTTTTTCCGATGTGTTCTTCTGTGAGGGACATGGCCTTAATCTGAGCTGGACTGTGCCTGTGCTACGTGAGGTTTCCTCTTTCTGTGGACTTAGTGCTCCCTGCATACCTTGTCACTCTGTGACCATCTGAATAAGAAATGGCTTATTTTGGTAATTGTCTGACTCTTCGATTTTGGAGATGAAACAAGTTTATTTTTGTCAGATTGCCACTGGGCATGTGTATTGTCTAGCAGAAGAAGAACAGATCACACGTGCCCTGGGATGCAGCACCATTGCGTCAGTCTTCATTCGTGTCTGTCACGCATCCAGTTTAGAAATATGAAGTTGTGATCAAAATAAGAAACTTAAATGCCACTGTTAATGAAGTACAGGTGTGCATAGATGCTACATGTAGCTGCACACTGAATAGTGGCATGAGACCATCCCAGAAATGCACCGAGGTGAGCAGTGCAGGCTGATGCCTTCCCAGGAGTTACGAGGGAGCTTTCTGCAGCTCCACCTCTTTACTGCTACAGAGAAACTCCTTTATCTGCCTGTCTCTTACTCAGCTGTGTTACTCTAGACAATCCACAAGTACAATTGATGTTTTAAAAAAATTCTTCTCAAAGGAATCTCTATTTTTTTAAAAAAAGAATGTGTGCTGTACATAGAATGGGTCCTTACCTTTGGTAATTCATCGATGTTAGACTTGACTGTGCTTAATTAAGTACTCCAGACATTCAGACATGTTTAATAACAGGAGCTGATGGCTACACTTAGTCCTGTACAGATGATCTGTCACCTGTTCTTGGAGAACCAGAGTCAGGCAGGGACACTTACACAAAACCTGTCACCTTACAGTGGGTGGCTTTACCACTCTCCAGCTGGGAATGACTCCAGACCTATCATGACAGAGTAGGTAGTTTTAAATCATGACAAGGAAACGTATTGCACTGCTCCCAGTCATGTGTTCCCAAGCACACTTGCTCACATATGCAAATAAATGTTGCACATCAGAACACTTTGTGAGTAGAAGCTGTCTTGGGCTGAGACTGGCCTTGCTGCTGGGTGTCAGTCAGCACAGCATCAGCCTGCTCACAGCTTGTGCCAGGACACATCCAGCCCTCCCAGAGCAGGCTGTGTTACCATTCCCACAAACCCAGCCCAGGACATTCCCATGTGTGGAAGGCCAGAGCCAAACACAGCTCCTCAGTGGGTAGGAGCTGCCAGGCTGGCTCTGCACTAGACTGACAGAAGGAGCACTTGCTGCTGCCCAGTGATTGCAGTGATGGTGTACCTGACCCAGGGAACACACCAGCTGTGTCCTGCAGCTCGCTGGAACTGAAACAGGCTTTGTTTACATTGACAACTGCACTTAAGGGTAAAATCAAAGTTGATTTTGAAGTTGTGGAATTTACTCACCAGCTTGGTTTCCTTCATGTTTGTGGTATTGAACTCTGGGCCCCAGAGTAGCGCTAATAAGTGTTGCTGTGGTTAAATATCTGTTGGATTCACAATTAAACTGTATAAATCTGCAGCATGCAATTGGGCCCAACAGGAATACTGCCTGTTCCAAAATGGAAAAAGATTTCACTCTGTAAGTTGCTGGTTTATAGAAATGCATTTTAGATGCATTTAGATGATCTCTGTCCTGATTAAAGCTTTCCACTAACCAAAACCTTATGATGGGTTGGTTCTTTGTTTACTTGTGGCTTTTTAGCATGAGGACTTGATGAACATGCCCTGTAGTGGATTTATACATAGCTGTAATTGTAGCATAAAACCATGTTAAGTTACTGAGGAAGCTTCTAGACAGAGTGTAGTTAACACAGACCTGTAGACTGGACAAGTACCATGTCTGTCTTAAGCTAAGAATGTTTTTAAACAGTTTGTGTGTGCTTCAAGTAATGATTGAGGTACAACTGGGGCGGTGATAAGGCAGGCTGAATTTCTACATAACTCTGTAACAATTTGCTTCTGGCTTAGTAATAACTGTGGATTTTCTTGCATCTGTATTGTGCTTTAAACAGCCAGATGCTGAGCCAGATTTATTTTTCAGAGTGACTGGAGAAATTGGTGTTCATCTGACTTGATACCACGGGTCTGCCATGATGCTGGTTCTTGCCTGTGGACTGTATCAATAACTCATCCCAAGATGGGAAAGCAAACCATATTCATTTACAAGTGGGTGAAATGTGAAGGATGGAATTGTGATTTTTCACTCATTTTCTAAATCTGAAGTTACTCTTGCATTCAGAATTCTTGGTATGTGAATACCTTCTGTATAAGCTTACACTGGTTGTTGCATGTGTTTATGTACCTAATCATGACATTACTTCCTTTGAAATGGTTTGGTTTACGAACAACAACATTATTGCTTGATCTCAGGAAGTCTTATGCAGTTACTGTGACTACAGTCATCACTGTACTTCGGGGTATGAAGGCTCTACACAGACATTAAATCTGTGTAAGCAACATGAAACCTAAAATGCAAGTGTAAGAGAGGAAAAGATTGAAGACACTGCACTGCACATGGGCTTAGCTATGTCACTAAACACAGGCATCAAATGTAGAAGTACAGTGTGCTTCCATCACATCGTTCAATTACTGTGCTTATTAAGTATGAATGTAATGGAAAATGCAATTGTCAGAGAAGTACCCTGTAAATACATATTTTATCTACTTGTGTCTAAGCTTTCTTTAACTAAGGAGGAAAAAATCAGAAATTGGGTACAAAACCTGTAAAACTGAGGAATTGAACTAGGTCTGCAAAACTACACGTGCTTACTACACGTTCTCAGTGTCTAAATACCACTAAAATGTCAAGTAATTGATTAACATTTGTTTTGTAGAGAAACAAATCCATTTTTGAGCATGTCCTCAAATTCCCTTATTTCAGTGAGTATCATGGAATTCTGTGGTTGACCTTATTTTTGAGGCTGGTTGCAGTACATTGCATAGTTGTCACTCCTTGGGGTGGAGACCTGTCAGTCTGTCAATAAATGGTGGAGCTGCTTTCTAACACTTATTTAACACCTGTGTTATTGTTGTCCTGTGCTGACAGGCACAGCTCATGTTTCCTGACATCAGAACCTTATGCCAGCTTCAGACTTCCAGCCTCAGATTTATAAATCCTATGGATTATTGTAAGTCTCTTTACTGCTGCTGAAAATTATTTGGTCTCTCCTTTTCTGTGAGATGCTGATCATCTCCCTGATGATTGCTAAGGAGTTATTGTGGTGGTGTGTTTGGTTGAAGATCATGCTCAAAACTGCCATGATTTCTTGTTCTCTTGGACTTGCCAGGGGAATGCACAAACAGCTGTGTGAGGATGGGCTCCTTTGTACTTGTAGAAGTTGTAGGGCTTGGGCAAGAATGATGACTAACATGTGTCTTCAATTGTAGCTTAACTAAAGATCTGCTCAAAGGAATGTGAATGGTAACTGCAGTCTGAGTGTTCCAGGCTGCCTTATTCCCTGACCCATCCTTCACTGATCCCTGCAGTTTCTGTGGTTAATAAAGGTAACTGGCTGGTTAACTGGTCTCTCCAGCCTTTCTGCAGGAACCATCTGCTCTACATTGAGTGCGAGTTGGGACTTAGGACTTTGTTTGAAGGGAATTTAACACATCCCAACATTTATAAAAATAACTGTAAATTGTATTTTTCGAATGATCACTTTTGGCTGCCACCCTTCCCACATTACAACTGCTTTCTTAAACACTTATCATTGATTTTCATGTTTGTATTAAAACAAAACCGTTGTTTATTACAGTATGTCTGTTTTTACTCTCTTGTACAGGACCCTAAGCACTGCATAAATAAACTTCTTATGAAAAGAGAATTTTACAAACTTAAGTTTCCAGTCCTGTTCATCATTTGTGCGTAGGGACCGTGGTGGGTGTGGAAAATAGAGGATTTCTGAAAATGGACAAGAGGGACAGGACCTGGGGTAGACTTGTTTCTAAACCATGCTGACTTTTTCATTGTAAATCCTGCACTGTGGGAGAATACTTCAGGAATTGATTCATTGGACCATTTATTAAGACCATAAATAATCAGAGGAGTTACTTATGTGTTTGAAACGAAAGGGATTTTTTTACTGGTTAAGGCATTTTTGGGTGAATTTTTAGAGGTTATAGTTTGATACGAGTTTCTTTACTTCCTGGTGGTATCTGAACTTAAAAAAATACTTCCCTTCTGACTGTCCAGGCCAGGTTTGCTCTAGCTGAGGGTGGGGAGTAGACATTTTGCTAAATTACTGGGAAATCCTGATGAAGAGCTTAATGAATTGTTCCTTTTAAAGAGATAAATGAAAGACAGTTTTCTGAGTGCTTCAGTTACCAGAAGTTGTCCTCTTTTCCCCTCTCATCTTGTGCTCTCATGGCTGGTAATCTGAGGTGAAGTAATACTTGTTGAAAGTCCCAGAAGCACTCCCATCCCCGTGGTTGACTAGATTCAGATTCGAATATGAAAGGTGCTGTTAAAAAAAAAGAAGTCATGATCACTTATGCATCACTCTTTAAAGGATTTACTACAGTTAATTGCAGGACTCTGTGATAAACTGGAAACTTTATTTTTCAAAGCATTTGCAAAGACGGGGTACATTAAATAAATGCAAGATTTGAGTGCTGGTTTGTGTAAGATGTGCATCAGAAACCACATTAGCAAGATGTTAAGCATTGAGTGAGCAAATCTCATACATTTATCAAGGCAGCCTAAGTGCTAATACTAACTTCTTAAGTTACAAGGACCTTCTGTCATGTAAAAAGTACTTTGGAAGTTCAAAAGCAAGTCAAGAAGCCTCCAGGATTTTTCAAGCATCTATTTTTGCAGTGTTTGCAGTGGGCAACTCTACTAGAACCTGCCACAGAAGAGTGGTGATCTGCAAACGCTGAGGACATATAAACACACACTTCAGAGGCTTCTGACAAGGAAACTAAGAGAATTTTGTGCTAGAAATTAAAAGCAAATATTACCTGAGGAAATCTGGAGCTCGTACAATCATATGCTGAAAGTCTGCTAAGGACAGCTTGCCATCATTGTCCACATCAGCCTCGTAAATCACCTTTTCACACACAAGGCTGATTTCTTCTGGGGTCAGTTCATTTCGGGTTAATTTGTTAACAGTTTTCTCTAGGTCTGATTTGCATATGTAATCATCATTGTTGAAGTCTGACAAAGGAGACAAAGGATTTAAAAAACCAGCAGTTTTTAGAGGAGGGAGAACAAACATTTAAGTGCAGCTAAATGGTACCTAGAAGTCATTATGCTGACAAAGCAAGGATTTTGCAGCCCTACATGAAGCGGCAGGATTTCCCCACTTTCTTTTTATGCATGTCTCACTCACCATAAATTTTAAAAGCATAATAAGCTTTCAAGTCTCGGGGAGCCATTTCACTGAGCACAGAAAACATGTCCAAAAAATCATCCAAAGTCATGTTGCCGTCGCCATGCTCTGAGAACACCTCTGCTATCCGCTGGCGGAATGGATTGTCCTGGGAAACAGCACAGGAGCAAGGGAAGGTCATCCTTCCTATCCATTGATTTCAGTGCAGGTAAGGCAAGTGGAGCGAGATTATTTTTGTTGAAACACCTTTTTGGCAATTTCTCCCCTTTCTGCCTCTAAGTTCTTGCTAATGCTGTGTCAGAAGCAGACACAGCCACACCCTGTTCAACCTTTGTGCTGTTTCAGCGTGTTTTCTGGGCATTACTGGAAGCTTCCAGAAAGACTTTTTACTTTGATAGCCCAAATGTATTTCTATGGCAGCCTCCCAGCAATTAGTCCAGGATGAATTATTCAGAAAGGGTAGGAGAACCTGAAATGAGTCACTCGAGTCGTGTGTGGGTACCTTGAGCTCTGGCATGCTGCCGATGAGCTCGTAGGGGAGTGTCACGGCTGGTTTCTCCGAGTAGTCAAGGGGAACGAGCTGCGGGGCCAGGTCTCGGTACCTGTGGAACAGCCTGAGACAGAGAGAAAGACTTGTTGGCTCTTGAGACTTCTGAGCACAAGGTGGTTTGCTTTTCCACCTCATTTTTCACGCTTTGCACCCATTACCAGATGGAGATCGGTCACTAAGTAACAGTCAGTGTGGTTTTGTTGGAACACCCGTTATTAAAACAAGCTAGTGTAACCGGTGAAAAATACAAAGCTTCATTATAGAACTGTTGGGTGAAAAGGCTTACACAGGACATGCAGCCAAACCCTTACAAGAGGAAAACAAGTTCATGATTTCAGTGAGGACTCTCAGTCCCACCTGATCCCGCCTTTATCAGATCCTGCGGCCGGAGATTAAACAGGGAGTTCAACGAGGCCCGGGAAAAATGTGTCTTGGAGCAGCAGTGTAATAGTTTACAAGAAAACATGAAGAAAACTTGACACAATCATTAAAGTTTTCTTAAACCAGCAAAGTATTCCAGAGAATAACAGTACACTTTGAAGCACCCATCTGAAAACCCTGTGAGAGAACTGTGGATGTTGCTGCCACTAAGACGTAATTTATTACATTTATTTCTAATAAATAAAGAGGGACTAGTACATTAATACAAAATTTAGAATTCTGACTCAGTTTAGCATAGGGTTTGTAAATGAAAAAAAGCCAACAAAAATGCACAGATTGCCCCAAAGTATCACTTTATATTTGAGTAAATCCATGTAAATATTATTTTAAAATATGTTACCACATATGTAACCTGCCTTTACAGCGATCTCTTTGCTTTATTCACAACCTGCATACAGAAGACTCACCTCAGAATTTCTTTCCTTGTGAAAAATGTGCAGTCCTATGAAATAAGAAAAAGTATTATACAAAATGACAGTTTTTAGCATGCATTGGCCCAAAGTTTTCCCATGAAGTTATACTGTAGTATATGTGTAAGCATTAGAGATTTCTTTTTGGCATAAAATTAGGCACATCTTCCTTTTGATGTAAAAATCAAACTATGTTCCTAAAATCCTTGCTGCAATTCAGTACGTCTACTTATTGATTTTTCAAAAGACGTTGTTTTAAAAAACCCAACAATACCTTTGCCATTATTCAATGTCTTGCCCAAACAGCCATTTAGTTTGCTTTATACCTGATATGCATCCAGTTGCTCTTGAGTGAAAACGGTTTGCTTGTTGCCCATTTTGAGCTGGGAATACTGACTCTCGTCAGTTCTTTCCTCAAAGGCACCTTCACAGGTCGTCTGGGTATTCAGTTATTAAAAGCTGCAACAATGAGGCTCAGGTACAGCAGAGGATCAGGTAACCAACTTCTACAGGCTGCAAAGTATCATAATAGGAGCATTTCATCAAATCTTTAGTCTGGCTGCTCGAGGCTCTTATCCAGCAGCATTCACCCTTCTCCTGTGTGCACCACGAAGACTCGGGTTACAGGATTTAGCCAAATAAGTAATAGCTGCTCATTAGTGCCCTTCAGCTGCAGGTAGACCCAGTGGACCCTGCTTTTTCATGCCTTCAGATACGGGGAATTAACTGAAAAGTGTTAGTAGTGTTTTCCTTCTTTAAACTTTAACACCAAATGATGGAAATTTGATTGCCTCTCCTCCTTTCCTTCTCACGTTTTTTAGGGTCAGAATTATAAAGGTTGGGAAAGCCCTTTTAGGTCATTAATGCAGCACTGCCAAGGTCACCACTATACCATGTCCCCAAGTGCCACATCCACAAGTTTTTTGAACACTTCCAGGGATGGTGACTTCACCACTGTCCTAGACAGCCTGTGCCAGTATTTTCCTTGAATGCACACTGTTAAAAACATCCACATTTTGCAAGCCTCGCTTCGGTTCCCTTCACAGAGATAACTCCGGACTGGGCTCACTGCCGGATCCCCTCACGAAGGGGCCGGGCGGGGCTCGTTCCCGGTTCCCCTCACGGAGGGGCCGCTCCCCCTCACGGAGCTGCAAGGCGGCTCACGGCGGCCCCGGTTCCCCTCGCGGAGGTGCAAGGCGGCTCACGGCAGCCCCGGTTCCCCTCACGGAGCTGCAAGGCGGCTCACGGCGGCCCCGGTTCCCCTCGCGGAGGTGCAAGGCGGCTCACGGCAGCCCCGGTTCCCCTCACGGAGCTGCAAGGCGGCTCACGGCGGCCCCGGTTCCCCTCGCGGAGCTGCAAGGCGGCTCACGGCAGCCCCGGTTCCCCTCACGGAGCTGCAAGGCGGCTCACGGCGGCCCCGGTTCTCCTCACGGAGCGGCCGGACGGGGCTCGCGCGCGCTCCCGGCTCCGGCCGCGCCGTTGCGGCGGTGCCGGCAGGGGGCGCGGGCGCGGCCGTTCCGCCATGGCGGATTACGAGGCGGTGCAGCGTGGCCCGCTGCGGCTGAAGGGCAGCGGCGGGGCCCTGGGCGCCGGCAAGCGGTGAGGGGCGTCGGGGGAACCGGGGGAGAACGGGGGGCGGTGGGGAGGGGCCGGGAAAGAGGTGGGCGAGGAGGGGACACACAGCCCCGGGGCTGAGCGCTGACAAGGGGCGCTCCCCGCAGGAAGAAGAAGAAGGCGAAAGACAAGGCCCAGATCCTGGAGCAGATCGTAAGCAGCAAGAAGCAGGAGGAGGAGAAGAAGCGCGGGCTGGACAAGCGGACCCCGGCGCAGGTGGCCTACGAGAAGATGCAGGAGAAGCGGGTAAGGCTTTTAAAACCCCCCCCTGAGCCCCGGGGTGCGGCCGCTGAGGGGGCTGCGAGTGCCCGGAGTAACCGGCCCTTCTGTGTCTCCTACAGCAAATGGAGCGGATCCTAAAGAAAGCATCGAAAACCCACAAACAGCGAGTGGAGGTGAGCAAAACCGTCCCGAGTTCCTCAGGCCAGCGTGTTTATTGTTGGGCTGAAGGAGCCGTTCTGCCATGTCAAACGCTAGCCGGGACGCAGGGGAGGTTGTGGTTCAGCTTGGTGATGTCAGCACCCCTTTTCTTTCTCTTTCCCTCCCCAGGACTTCAACAGGCACTTGGATACTCTGACTGAGCATTACGACATTCCCAAAGTCAGCTGGACTAAATGACCGGGCTTCTTTTCACGGCTGTGGAGCTGGAGTTTTGTTTTGTTTGTATCAAGCAGGGTTGCCATGTAAATCTGTCTTTTCTCCATATTGTCGAATACATCTTCTGAGCTTTTATGACTTTATACTGTGTTGTTTTATAGACTTGTTTTTTAAAACCAAACCTGCAGCAATGTCTCCTCTGGCCTGAGGAGCTCTGGTTTACATCGATGCAGATGGCTGGTTTTTGTTAGTGTTTATAGCAAGATTAAGGCCAAAACTAATTGCTGGGAGCCAGATGGAAAACATTCCTTTATTTCTTTGGTTCTAACAGTAATCCCTTTTTGAGGTGAAGAGTCTGACAGGCTCACATTTAAGTTTCTCTTGTAAGTTATGTGAATTGTATAACTACTTTCTGTCAAGTTCTGTCATAGGCCACGTTGCAAAATGTGAAATATGTAAAATTGTTTTACAAAAAGATATTCTTTGACATTTGATCTTTGTATACTTTCAAGCCTAACCAGCAAGAAGGGAGGTTTAATCCATGGAATAGAGACCAGCCAACAAGCTCTGAGTGATGTCCAAGTTTTGATAGCTGATGTGCTGGATTTCTTGGATCCCACCGAGCATCCAGGCTTGTGCAACTCTGAAATAAATAATCAGTGTGTCCCTCTAGTATGTAATTACTGGCTTGCTGTGCACCGGGTACTGAATCCGGGTTTTGTGGAAAATAGTATTATTTCTATCTTGAGTATCAACAGTATCATTTCTATCTTGAGCTCTCTCAGAGGGGTGTGCTGCAAATTGTAAATTCGATGTAATTTATTAAAACGCTGCTTTCATCCCTTTTTTTGGTGCTGATACACTCATGAAATGGGGAGTGTGGAGTTTGATTCTTACACCTCTGAGGGATGACATGAGGATTTTACGATGTTCGAACTCCTAACGCGCCGCTAAAATCGGGATATCGTTCTTAACCCGAATGAGGTTCCGCCGCGGCCGCAGTTGAGCCCTGGTGCTCATCGTCTGTCCGGGGCCCGAGCTCAGCCTCTCGGCGCGCCTCGGGGCTGTGCCAGGCTACCGGGACAGTCCCGGGGGAAGGCACGCTGAGACTACTTAACGTCGCTGGTCGCTCGCCGTGTCCTTCCGCCGCACGGCGGATCTCGCTGCGCGCAGCGCGGGCGCGGCCCGTGACGTCACTTCCCGCGGAAGCGGAAGGCGGGCGGGACGCGGCCCGGCCGGGGCGATGTCGGCCAGCGCCGTCTATGTGCTGGACCTGAAGGGGAAGGTGAGGCCCGGCACGGAGCTGCGGTTCCGCTGCCGCTGGGAGGGCTGCGGGGGCCGCGGGGGTTCCGCTTCCCGGGCTGCCAGCCCCGGGTTAGCTGGGCGGGCACAGGGGAGTTGTGGCCTGTAGCCCCTCGCCGGTAGGGGTGTTGGGTGAGGCGGCATCCCGGGGTAATTCATCTCTGCCGGTGTTGTAGCTTCTTTGCCTCAGAGGAATTGCGTGTTTTCCTATCCTAAAATAGCTGTGAGAGTGTGAGCAGGAATAGGGGAAGGGTAGGTCTGGAAAATACTAGTACGTGACTTTGCACGTAAATGTTGGTATTCGCGTTCTAATCGGCCAAGTATTTCGGCATTGTGATTTGTACGGGTAAATGCAGAGAGGCTCGAGGGAAGCTGAATAATCTTAGAGGGGCCTTTCAAGCATTTGTGTGTCTTGCATGATAACGTCCTTATGGAAGAGAAAAAAGGATTTGGTTGCTTTCTTTATAGGTTCTGATCTGTCGGAATTATCGTGGAGATGTGGACATGTCAGAGGTGGAACATTTTATGCCAATCCTTATGGAAAAGGAAGAAGAGGGGACACTTTCTCCTATCCTAGCGCATGGGGGAGTTCGTTTCATGTGGATTAAACATAACAACCTGTATCGTATCCTTTGTGCTGCAGATGTGCTGACATGCCAAGGGCTGGTTTGGTTTTTTTAATGTCAAAGTGCAAGTTGGAGAATGGATGAAGTGGTATAAAGAGGCTATATTCAGTAAGGTTGGTTATATTAATTAAGGGGGTTTTGTGTCTTACAGAAAAAGTGTTTTCATTTTACTCTAATTAATGACTTCCTGAATGTTTTTCTTCCTATCTCCTTAGATCATACATGCTGTTAAGTAGTTAATGCATAATTCTTCTAAGCAACTCTATTTGCCTAAAGTTGGGTTTTTTAAAATGCACTTAGTAAACTTTTTTTAAAATGCACATTCCTGAACATCCTTTATCAGTTGTTGCAACTTCTAAGAAAAATGCTTGTGTATCACTGGTGTTTTCATTTTTATATAAAGTAGTTCAGGTGAGTATATTTCAAAAGTAACCTTTGTGTTTTGTCTAAATAGAAGTGCATAGAGCTTCCACCTTTTTTAAGAACTTCAATAATAGCATTTTTACCTTATATTTGATTATTGATCCTGTGTTTGGTTCATCTGTACCTGCTGAGAAAAATACTTTCTCCAGAATAAATATTTTTCATAATAGTTTCTTCTAGGAATCTCTGTATGTGTTTTAATTGTGGTGGTTTTCTGGGGCTGATCTGAGCAGAATGCTCTTTGGGAAGTATGGGGTTGGAACTTTACAAGATTTTAGATACAGGAATTCCTTCTGCATGTGCTGTGCTGCCTCAGTTAATGTCCTTCTTCTCCCTCTCCCTCCTCTCATTGCATTTCAGGTTTTTTCTGAATATTTCAAGGAGTTGGAAGAAGAGAGCATTAGGGATAATTTTGTTATTATTTATGAGTTGTTAGATGAGCTTATGGATTTTGGTTATCCACAAACCACTGATAGTAAAATTTTACAAGAGTAAGTATCCCTCAATGGTGACAAAGCCCTTGTAATGTTTTGAGCCTTTTTCCATAGGCAAACAAATGTTTCGGTGTGTTCTAATTATCAAAAATATTAATTTTCTTTTTTTTCCTTGCCAATTCTCTGGTTGTGAAGGTACATCACTCAGGAAGGCCACAAACTTGAAACTGGAGCCCCACGCCCGCCTGCCACTGTTACAAATGCTGTTTCATGGAGATCAGAAGGGATAAAATACAGGAAAAACGAGGTGTTCCTGGATGTCATAGAGTCAGTTAACCTTTTGGTGGGTACCTTGTAGTTTAACTTGTGTCTGAGAATTGTAGTAGGAGGTGTTAAATAGGGCTTTTTGTATGAAAACCTACAATAGAAAGTCTCACTGGGGATGGTGTGCTGTGACACTCAAAGCAATGTAATCATTAAGTTCCCCCAAGGAAATCCAGTACAAATAATGCTTTAATTGTGTGTATTGCTGATTTTTGGATATGTCCTTTGATACTCTGTCTGTGCTGCTTCACGTCCCTGATTTAATTCACTCTACTGGATTAATTCCTCATAAGAAACACATCCAAGAAAACTCAGGACACAGGGATAGGGTGGGAGTGTTTCTTGATATCACAGTGTACCCCATCAGAGATGTCTTACCTTCCTGTTCGTCTGTTCAGGTCAGTGCCAACGGGAACGTGCTACGGAGTGAGATAGTTGGATCCATTAAAATGAGAGTTTTCCTCTCAGGAATGCCAGAGCTGCGCCTTGGGCTGAATGACAAAGTTCTCTTTGATAACACAGGCCGTGAGTGTTGCACTGTCATCATAATCATCACAGATGCTATCTGGACTCTTGAGGTTTGGGATGGGTTGGTAGCATGGTGATCACAGAGTCATGAAGGTTGGAAAAGCCCTCTGAAATCATGAGGTCCAACTGCTGAGCAGCACCACCGTGTCCAGCACTAAGCCATGTCCCCAGGTGTCACAACCACAGGCCTTTTGAGCCCTTCCAGGGTGGTGACCCCACCAGTGCCCTGGGCAGCCTGTGCCAATGCATGGCCATCCTTTGGGTGAAGAAATTTTCCTAAAATATATCCTAAACCTCTAGTGGCACAATTTGAGGCCATTTCCTCTTGTCCTGTCCTGTGTTGCCTGGGAGCAGAGCCTGACCTCCCCCTGGCTCCATCCTCCTGTCAGGGAATCGTGGAGAGTGAGAAGGCTCCCCCTGAACCTACTTTTCTCTAGGCTGAGTCCCCCCAGCTCCCTCAGCTGCTCCTTGTGCTCCAGTCCCTTCCCCAGCTCCGTTTGCTTTTCTGGACACACTCCAGCCCCTCACTGTTGTCCTTGTTGTGGGGGATCAGAAACTGATGACAGGATTCGAGGTGCCTCAGCAGTGCCCAGCACTAGGGGACAGTCACTGCCCTGATCCTAGAAAGCTGGCTAAAAGGAAGAATGTCAGCAGGCAGCAGCTGTGCTGTGGTGAGACTGGGGCCATGGTTTGTGTGACCTGTGTGTTTTCTGCTAGGTGGGAAAAGTAAATCAGTAGAACTGGAAGATGTGAAGTTCCACCAGTGTGTTCGTCTCTCTCGCTTTGAAAACGACCGGACAATCTCCTTCATCCCACCTGATGGGGAGTTTGAGCTCATGTCCTACCGTCTCAATACCCACGTGAGTCTGGATCTCTGCTTTTTTAAAATGAGAGTGGTTTGGGTTGTAGCCACAATAGCTTTCCCTTCTTTTTTTATTTTTTTCTTTTTCTCTTGAAACCTGTGCAGCACATGGGTTTTTGAGTCAACTGTTAATAGCAAAACTTGGTGCTCACTCCTTCTGGAGGAAGAAGGAAGTTTAGACTTCACTTAGCAATAAATCTCTGTATTTTCAACTCCTGTTGAAACTGTTTTTGAAATACTGTGTTTTTAATCTAACTACATAATGTCAGTGTAACAATTAATTGTGCTTGTTAACAACAGTATTTATGTCACTTGGTTTTATTGGAGTATGCCAGCCGTGATAATAAAGAAAAATCAAAAAATTCAATCTAGAGAAGGTCTATAGCAAAGAAATAGTTCAGTCCCTAGTATGTAAAACTATCAAATATTTTCTGATGCAAGTGTTTGTTATTAGGGATTAATCTGAGACATACATTTTTAAGCCTATTATTCTTGTACATTTGCTCCTTGATATATCAGTGCTTGCTCATTGGTATAATTATTTCTTAAAAAAACCACAATTCTGTCATTTTTTAATACCCCAGGCTGCATTTTCTGTGTGATTCACATATTGAGTGTAGTTTTAAGGGAAAGCAACATTTTAGTGCCTCTGTCAGAGTAAAACTCAGAGCTGTGCTGTGTTTTTTCACCACCAGGTAAAGCCCCTGATCTGGATTGAGTCTGTGATTGAGAAACATTCCCACAGCCGCATCGAGTACATGATCAAGGTCAGACATCCTTCAAAAATTATGGCTAATTTTAGTCAAAGCTTGATGAGCAGTGTATGCATTTTTGTACAAGTATTCAGCGTTTCTGTGGGGCTTAGACACCTTTGAAAACTTCATTTGTCAGTTTTGATCTCAGTTCCAGTTCTGGTTCTCAGGATGCAGGTTGGTGTGGAGGGGAGCTGTGTGTCTCGCAGCTCTCTGAGCTCACCAGCATCATGCAAATACTTAGACCCTCCTTTTCTGCTTCACTGTTTTTCTTCTTTAGGCAAAGAGTCAATTTAAGCGTAGATCAACTGCCAACAATGTGGAGATTCACATCCCAGTTCCAAATGATGCAGACTCGCCAAAGTTTAAAACCACTGTTGGAAGTGTCAAATGGGTCCCAGAGAACAGTGAAATTGTCTGGTCCATTAAATCTTTTCCAGTAAGTGTTATTTTTTTACTCTTACCACCCAAGAGTGTAATAATTACTTAACACTGATACTTCATTCACATTTGGACTCTGCCTAAAGCAAATCCTGTTGGTATCAGACAAGTAGCAGTGGACTCTTCTTCTTTTTACATGGATGAAAGATTGGAACTTCCTAATAGATGTTGTTTATATTTGTTTCACTTGGATATTTTTTTCAGGACCCAGGCAAAGAGCAGATTTTTGAGTGATGTCTCTGGGTGATGTAATCCTTGGCCTGGCTTTAGCAGCAGCTGTTTGAGTTTTGTCAGGCTCTACTTCTTGGGTGGTTCCATGAGCATGAGCCCTGTCCACTGCTAATGGTGTGATAGTGCAGCTGTGTGTCACTATTTAATCTGAATTTTTGAGTATGAGGCTGGAAGAAAATGAATTATTCCTCAGGCTGGATCTGCATTTAAAAAAAAAAAGGGATTTTTAAATTAAAAATACGTGTCACTTTGAAGCCCTGGAGAAGAGCTGGAATGAATAGTGCAGTTCAGCAGTTTGTCGTTAAGAAAACTACTTGTATCATTGCAAGTTTGTTATTTTTTTTTTGTTTCAAAAAAAAAATAATTGTCCGTTTTGGATAGGGTGGAAAAGAATACCTGATGAGAGCTCACTTTGGACTTCCAAGTGTTGAAGCTGAAGACAAGGAAGGAAAACCTCCCATTAGTGTAAAGTTTGAGATTCCCTATTTCACCACTTCAGGAATCCAGGTCAGTGATTGAAAACAGAAATACTGATAAATTCACATGCTGAGCTCTAACACACAAGGTGTTTCTCATCTTGATAATTCCTGTTCAGTTTTATCCACAAGACAGATTTTTTACCCATAAAAGGGTCGGGTTTTTTCCTAAATGCTGCTTTGTCAGCATGGGAGACTTTATATCTTACAGATCTTTTTTTCCAGGTTCGTTACTTAAAGATAATTGAGAAGAGTGGCTACCAGGCTTTGCCCTGGGTGCGGTACATCACCCAGAATGGAGGTGAGAGGAAAGGAATACTTTGTTTCTCCAGAATACACCTACAAATTGAAGCTCCTGTTTTTGAGTATGGAACTATCTGGTTTAGATACACAGTAAATCAAACTACTGTTTCTTTTCTAGTCCCCTTTTTGGTGTAGAAATGCAAGACCCAGTGGTAATGCTGTTCAAGTGTTTTCTAATTGAGCTGGAATTTGGTGTATTTAAAAACAAACACGTCCTTAGCAGTGTGCTCACACATATAATTCTGCCACCTTTGAAATGTGTAAGACACTGTCTAGTACAAAATGCTAGATTTTTAGCAAGCAAAAATGGTGGGGTTTGGTTTTGTTGGGGTTTTTATTTTATAGAATTGTTGAATCCCAGACTGGTTTGGGTAGGAAGGGACCTTAAAGCTCGTCTTGTTCCACCCCTGCCATGGCAGGGACACCTCCCACTGTCCCAGGCTGCTCCCAGCCCTGTCCAGCCTGGCCTTGGGCACTGCCAGGGATGCAGGGGCAGCCCCAGCTGCTCTGGGCACCCTGTGCCAGGGCCTGCCCACCCTGCACAGGAAGAATTTATTCCTCAATCCCATCTAACCCTTCCCTCTTTCAGTTGAAAGCTATTCCCCCTCTCAGTGTTTTATTGATATTTGCATCTTCTTTTATTAATATATATTAATACAAGAAGGTATTTTATCACTTTATCCCAACTTGCTGCTCTGCTTTACTCCTTTGAATGAGACAAATTACAAAATTGGGTTTTTGTTGTTTTTTTCCCCGTTACAGACTACCAGCTGCGAACACAGTAAAACACCTCACAGGCACCACAGACAACAAACCTTCAGGCCTAGAATTCACCTGCAGAAGCTTCTGTGGTCCTGAGAGCTGTGAATGTTGTTGCCAAGGGTCTCATTTCTGCAATCTTGGATTGACAGAAGAAAGATTGGAAATTTATTGATTTCAATAATGTGTTTGAGCTTTTGAACCATTAGTATTGATTGTGTGAATATTTATTTCATTCTTAGACATGCTGATCTTGCTGCTAAATGCTAATTACATTAGGAGTAGCAGTTACATTGAGGAGCCAGGAATCCAGAATGAACCTTGGGAGTGTCTTGTCAATGCCTTGTCCGTTACAGTCGCAGAGTTTCTAGTATTTGTATTTTAGGATCCCTAAAGACATTGACAGCATTGTGCTACAAATTAGGGAGATGATTGTGCAATTAAATGACTGCTGAACACTTCGTTATATTTAGCCCAAGGATTTGTTTTTTGTTTTTTTTTTTTTTTCTGGGCATTTGGGTGCCTTAACTCATTCATAACTCTGTTAACTTAAAAAAAAAAATTGCAGAATGTGAGTTGAAATTATCTGAAGTCAAAAAATACCATTAGCTTCTTCTGCATGGTTTCAAAGGAATTAATCTGAAAGAACAGCTTCAAGTGAAAGGTTTGGAAACAAAAATAGGGGTTTGTTAAAGACTATGTTAGCTGAGAGCAGGAGTAAATGCCTGTGGGAGAGTCTCTGGAAGCAGGATTGCTGCCTCCAGTCAGTCGAAGTGCAGATGAAAGAGTTCCAACTTGTGACACCCCAGGGCCTGGAAACCCTCTGCCGACTGACCAGTATTTGCTTTTTCAAATTCCTGCTCATCAAACAAGTTCCCAATGGTCAGATGTAGGCACAAAGCCTTAGATTAGGTATTAAAAGACCAAAACACTTGTAGAGGTAATGTAATTTGGTAGGAAGATTGGGTGTTTATGATTATCTTTCCAGATAATAGTAATATACTCCAAGCTCTTCCTGGAAGTTACTGTCTAAGAAGAGGCCGACAAAAATACAGTTGCCATCTTTCTTCCAGCTTGCCTTTTGTGTTAATTTGGGGCAAATACTTCCCCTTTTCTGCTGTAGTTTGCTAGAATTGTTTAACTTCATTTGCCCTAAAGAGAGATGTTTTCTTTCTCCGTCTTTTCCGTTTGTAAACAGCTATTACTGTATCTTCCTGGCAGAATGAATAACAGTTTGCAATGTCATTCTTAAAGGTATTATTTTTTTTACATGCTGTTTCATTTTTTTTTTTCTCAGAAGCTACAATTGGCATGGGTGTACATAGTTATTTTGGGTTTTGGTGAGGTTTTTTTTTTTTTCAGGAAAATTGTGACGGTTATCAGTATTTTCTTTACACAACTTTTAGGCTGTTTTCACTTGAATTTAGTACTCCTGAGAGGTGCTAAACTTACACCATCAAAATCTAAATATCTGTGTCTGCAGATGTGATGTGATAATATACTGTGTGCAAAATTCCCCACTGGTGGGAGAGTCCAGGAGTGTCCACAAAGAGTGAGAAGGTATTTCAGTCACTGTCCTCACTGAATCCTTGTAGACTGTACGTAGATACACCTGTAAATTAGCCAAAAATCAACTCAACTCCCCCCAGGCTGCTGCTGCTGTGACATCACAGAAGATATGCCTCAGGAAATCTAATATCTGGTGGTGTTTGGCAACAACCACACACCCAGTTTTTGGCAACCCTGGGTGTGGACAGGTGTATTCTGACTCTGTTTGTCACCCAAAAAGCTTGATGTTGAAACAGAATCATCTTGTTCAAGATTTCAGTTCCACTACTCATTTTCATTTGAACAATTAACCTTATGACTGGACTAAAACTTTTTATATTAAAACTGTAACTGGTTGACAAATCACTTTCTGCTGACTTTTATTTTTCCAAGTGTTTGCTCTAATTATGCCTGTAAAATGTGACTCTCCATCTTTGTTTTCCTCTTGGAGTTTGGATCTTGTGGACCAGAACCATGTTTTGTTGCAGTTTAACTGTTTTGATGGCGGGGCATCAGCCATGCTTGTCCAGAAGGTAATAAAGGCAGAAAGTCCTCTTTGAGTCAGTTGTACTTTGCCTGATTCTTTGTCACTGTGATCTATACCAGGTGGTGGCCTCTGATCTCAGAGTATGCTCAGCCTGGATAAGTGGAGCAGAACTTTATAAAAGCAGAAAGTACTGATATTCCAGATTCATTTACTAAATTCTGAAAAAAATTTCACTTTTCTATTCTCAACAAAATCCACCCACACACCATAAAATTGGTACTCAGAAAGCAAAACTTCCCCCCCTCCCCGCTTTTCATCCACTCGTTGTCACACTGGGTGCCCAGGCAGAAAGACAAAGCAGGGGATGTTATTCCAGCACTTGATCTCCTGCAAGGAGGGCAGGTTTGGGTGGGACACTGAGAAACTTCCCTGGGAGGGTGGGAGGCCCCTGGCTCCCTGGAAGAGTCCAAGGCCAGGCTGGACGGCTGGAGCAGCCTGAGACAGTGGAAGGTGTCTCATTTAGGATGAGATGGGCTGTGATATCTCTTCCAACACAAACTACTCTCTGATCCTATGAGGAATTTTTTTCCCACAAGTTTCATTCTCAGACTGACTGCTAAATCTTTATCTCGCCGAACTTTGTTCTCTGCTTAATGTGGTGAAATGGAAATATCTTGGTTTGCCATCAGGTTATAGGTAAGTGCCTAATACAAAAGACTTCTAAAAGACAATTTGCATGTTTGAAGTGCCTAATCTGTGTTTTCAGCTCGATGTGGTTTCATAGTTGTGTTGGCAGCTGGCTGGAGATGCTCGCAGCAGAAACATTCCCTGTCCCTCCCCAGGCGCAGACCTGTCACTTTGTTACGCACCATTTAATTGTTCCTTTTAGATAATTTTCTCTGCAGGTGCGTCAGCAGCGCTCCCTGTCCGAGCAGTTTCCTGTAGCTGCGGGTGGGAGCTGTACGAGGAGCTGCGATCCCCCTGTGCCGCTGCCCCTGCCGGCAGATGGCATTCGGAGCCCGCTGCTCCCAGCGCGGACCAGCGGGAGCCGTGCGAACGCTATGTACCCAACGTGCCTTGAATTTGGAAGGCACGGCTATTTTAGTGGCTCTGAGTACATTAGCAACCACCCAAAACATGTAATTAAATTATTTTTTTAGCCTTATGCAGTGTGATTTTTTTGGAGTTGAGCAACTTCGCACTTTAGCTGGGTAGTTTTAACATTCTTATTTCTTGCTTTTTCTCTCGTGTGGCTGATACTGGTACTCCTGCGAAGTGCAGATGCCAAGGGAAGGGAGCACCTGGTGCAGCACCCCAGGAGCAGCTACTCGGGGTTGTACGCTGGTGCTGGACATTGCCAGGTCACAAATTAAACCTCAGCTGGTGGTCTGAAAGCTCCCATGTGATTATAATATTAAAAAAAAAAAAGAGGACATTTTCACCCCCACACACTTGATTAGCTCTAGTGAAAACTGGTTTTGTCTTGATAAATTAAGCCAGAACCTACTTCCTAATCAGGTAAAATGAGTGCCTTAGAAAAGCTTTGTTCCACCTTGGTCTTCCAGCTGAAGAGTCTTTTGTTATGTTTTTAAGGTTTTCCTGCTCTTCCTTCTCTCTTGGCAACTTTTTCTGCTGGAATACTCTTTGGACTGCTTATATTTGCTTCCCTAGTCTGAGCTGGTTTTGTCTATAGAACATCCTTACACATAAAGAGAGATCATGAGACTTGATCTGGAGTGGATTTGCCTCTGGTTAGGAGATTACACCTGTTTATTTCTGACTTTATTCTGTGAAAATAAAAAGGCTAAACCTTGGCACCTCTGTCTTTATCTTGTGCCAAAGGCAGTGTTGCAATATGTTCAGTGCTTTTTTTTCCCCTCTGCGGTTGACACCCACTGCTGTTTGTAATTTCAGCAGCCCTGGCACGGTGAGGGTTGATGGCCTTGCAGAAAACAGCATGAGAAAGCAAAGTTAAGGGACAATATGAATTATCTTAATTGCCACGGTAATCAACTATATAACTATGTTATTTACTCTACAGGAGAAATCAAAATCTAAACAAACAACTGTAAAACTTTTTTCCACGTAATTTTGTGCAGTTCAATGTGTTTTCTAAGTCATGCCCTCCTTACACATGGATAAAACTTGTTTCTCCTGTAGTTACAGCACGTTGTCTTGACTCAGCATTTGTTGAAGCACAGTTGCAGCTCACTGTATCTGTTACTGCAGGCAGATGCAGGAGATTCCCTTGTGTAGCTACTGCACACTAGGGAATTAGTGAAAACTTTGGGTCTTTGGGAGCTCCAGCACAGGAACGACACAGACCTGTTGGAGGAAGGCCAGAGGAGGCCACAAGGTGATCAGAGGGATGAGGAAAGGCCAATTCCAAATCTTTGGGGAGACCTAACTGTGACCTCCCAGTATCCGACAGGAGCCCACAAGGACGATGGAAAGAGACTATTCACAAGAGCCTGGAGTGACAGGAGAAGGGGGAATGGCATCACACTGACAGAGAGAGGCTTTTGATTGGGTATTAGGAAAAAAATTTGATTTTGAGGGTTGTGAGGCCCTGGCACAGGCTGCCCCGAGAATCTGTGGCTGCCCCATCCCTGGGATTATTTAAGACCAGGTTTGATGGGGCTTGGAGCAATTTGGGCCAGTAGAAGGTGTCCCTGCCCACAGCAGGGGACAGAACAAGATGGGCTTTAAGGCCCTTGTACATTTCCTGTGTTGTGGCTGTGACCTCCCAGGCTTTGGCAGTGTGGGAGCTGTGTGGGGATCAAGGTGTGGATCAGCAGTGTCATCACTGCTCTGGGCAGCAGCACACCTGGCTCTGTTCCTTCACACCAGCTCCCAAAGAGAAAGATGTAGGGATTGTTGTAGAGAGAGGAGTTACAGCTAAGCTTGGATCTGTATTTGTTCTCCTGAAAATGAAGGAGTGCTGTTTTATCAGGATGGATTCCAGACTAAGTTCCCAAGAATTGGTGCAAACAGCCATCTGAAACGGAGACCTTCCACAGCCCTGCAACATCCAAGGCATTACACTGAAGATTAAATCCACTTTTCCCTCTCCAGCTGCTCTGCTGCTCTACGATTGTTGACAAACTCATTAAACCAGAGGATTTGGATAATTCTGAGTTTAACATCAGAAATTATGCCCAGCTTATAACCTCTCTCTTCTCACCTTATTCCTCCTCCACACTGCATCTCCTTATGTCCACCTGCTCTTAAGTCCTGCCCTGACAGCTGCAGTATTGCATCAATGAAACTTCATTTTGTTGTAGGTGGAATTACTCTGAATTACTCTCAACAAATTGAGGACTAGATCACGGAGCCTCCAAATCTGTTTGTGGGCTGGTGGTCAAATAAATGAACAGAAACAGGCCTGAATCAAATGATCAGCAACATGAGGAACAAGGCGCTCCTAAGAGTCAGCATGCTGGGCTCCAGCCCATTCTGGAGAAAGTTTTGTAGGCTTAGTTCAAATCTTGGCTGTGGATTTGTACCTTGGATCAAAGTTTTGTTGCAGGCCCTTCTCCAACATAAAGCAAAGAAACATAAAACAACAAATATCTAGTGAAATCCAAACACAATCTCCTCTATGTTATGCTACAAAAATGAATGAACTCTGCCTCCCACCCACTCCCACTGTGGCTTGCTGTGAATAAGCACCACTCAAAGGAAAGCACTGCAAGGAGTTCTGCCTCTTTCCAGCAGGAATAACAATGGAGCAGGGAAGAACGCTGACTAGCTTTACATCTGCTATTCCAGTTGGGCAGGTGTAGGTGAGGAGCAGGGGGGGTTTGAAAAGACCACTGAAAGGACTCACTCTTCACCCTGAACTGAAGCTCAAATATTCAATATATAGATTTTATATTGAATATTTATTAGATTAATTTTATTTCTCTATTTAAAATATATTTATATTTAATTATTTATAATTTATTTATTTATTTAAATTTTTATATTTATGTATTTTATATTTATATATTTATTTTATATTTTTATATTTTTATATAATTTATTATATTATTATAAGGCTTTAATTTTTTTTTTTTCTATTAAGATAGGAAAAGCCCTTTTCCATCCTTCTCAAGGGATGTCCTATACTTCATCTGAGACTTTCTTAGACCATCTGAGGCAGTATGGTGGTTGCACCCCATACTTTGAGGGATAGAAGAATATCTCGGGAAATCAGGCACATAGGATGAATCCATCCATTTGTTATTTATGGATCTTCAAGGCACTGGGTTACAGGTCACTGCTGTACCTGTAGGATTTCAGGGAAGGCTTTGCAGAGCAATTCTTCATGGGCACACTGGATTGCACTGATGAGAACTGGGCGCTGCTCCACATCAGAAAAATCTTGATCTAGGTTTTTACACTTTAAGTAGCTAAAGAGGTCACAGGAGCTGCTGGCTCCTCCCCAGCAGAGAATGAAGAATTCACCTATCCCACCAAGTTCCGAGCAAGTAGGGGCTCTGGGTTTCCTGTAGTATCAAGATTTAGGAGGGTTTTACATAAACTGTGGCAAAAATCTATTGGATGGTGAGTGTAGGAGATCTCAAATGTGTGTTAGAATCAGCCAGTTATTGAGAGGCAATGCAACACCCAAATTCAGGTGTGGTTTTATATTTTCTTAAACCTCCTGGAATGGTGCTCCAGGCTGTACCTATCACTGCTGCTGTCTGACCAAGGAAATGGGACAAAACTGCACAGACAGGAAGGGTTTGAAGAAATTTCAGTATAAAAGTTGAGGGGAAAAGCTTGAGGGAAAGGATAATGAAGGAGGATTGTTCAGAAATGCTGACATTATAAACAAATGAAATCTGCTTTTTAATCTTCAAACACAAAAAAGCAGTCTATAAAGTTGAAAAGGAGCATGTTTTAAATGGACAAAAAATATTATTAGTGTAGAATTCCACCTTTGCACTGTATTTGTTTAGAAAAGGACTTATCAGTCAAACACTGCCCTGCATCAGAGGTAGGAACCTGTTGCTCCTTGAGCTGGGCTCTCCTCTGTGTTTCAGCCACCTCTAATTACTCCCTGTCCAATAACGAGCACATGGTGCAGAACAAGTGTTTATTTTCTTGCTTGCTTATTTATTCAAACAAAAGCACAAGAAGAGAGGCTTCTGCGTGTGGTGGACTCTACAATTGTTAAAGTTTCCAAGAGGTCACAAGGGTGCCAGATAACATTAGCAGCTAAGTGCTGTGTTGTCCCCTTGTGTTATCAACAGGAAACATCTTTACCAGCACAGGAACTACAGCTTTGTAATTGGCCTGGTGCAAGAACATGACAGTATTTTCTCATCCTATCAGGACTCGGATATTTTGGGAACTGGTATATAAAGCTTGCAGCACACAGTGTCTCTTGGACATTAGGAACAGGTTCATGGCAGAAATCAGTGTGCTTTGCTATTTTAGTAGTTGCTATAGTTGCAGCATGAATTTTCTTGCCCTGCATGGTTCAGGATGGTATTTCATTACAGTCCATATGTGTATTTTTATTATTTGAGTGCAGATGGACATGTTTAAAGGAATTAATATGGTGATATAAGCCTTGTAAAGAAGCCCTTAGCATATAAACAACAAATCCATAAATCATATCAATGCAGGCCATGTTTAGCTTTCATTAAATACTCATAGACTTCTATGGTGCAAGGCTGAGCTCTATCCAAGCAAATTCCAGATTCACTGGATGATAAAATGTTGTATTTGGGCTCTGAAATGAGCAGCGTTCTGCATGATCCATGTGTTGAACAGAACAGCCCTTCTGCCTCACACAGTTAATGGCAAAAAAAGTGCAGTAACATCTATAACTAGTGTTAGATCAGAGCAAATAGTGCTTCAATGGAGCTGTAAAGAGCTCTTTTGGAAGGGGGCCAATATTGCAATTAATATTCTGTATGGAATTACACCACTTGTTGATTATAGCAAGCCTCACTTGGCCCATTTGATAAAGCTGGAGTGGGTTTTTCTGCAGCTGTTGTCACTGTTTTCATCCAAAGTAACTGTAACTACCAAGAAGAAAAAACTACAACACCAAACACACAGCCTGAGGATTGCCCAAATTTTTCCTAAGAAGTGCATAACGAGAAATTCTAATAACTTGAGGGTCATTTTGATCCTTCAGAATAATCAGCGCTACACAACCTTTAATGCAGTGCTGCATGTTGCCCTTTGAGAGCTCACACAGCCACATTTTCTAACTTTCACTCTTATTACATTTTTTCTTAAATGTCTCTTGACATCAGAAATTAAAGATATCTTTTATATAGAAATTTTTTTGGTAAATGGGGACAAAAAGATAATTTTGTTACCAGTAACAAAACTGGCTTCTACAATGACAAAAGTCAGGATTTTCTTTCCATTTTATTCTATATAGTACACACTAAAAAAAACCAACCCAAACTGGAAGTTTGCAGGCCCATGTGAGCACTTAAGTGGTCACAGAAGCTTCGTTTGGCCCTCACTGATTCCTGTCTCAAAACTTCCTGATATCTCCCAGCAGAGCCAGAGCCAGGAGCTGCAGCACTTGGAGCTCACCGTGGCAGTGCAAAATTGTGTCCCCAAACTTACCTCCCACATCTTGTGTCAAATACCCAAAATATCAGGGGCTGATGATGACAGGCATTATTTTGGGGGGGTGACACAGTCAGAGATGGGGAACTAAGAGCTTTTTTCCTCCCTCTTGCTCACTCTTTAAACACGCTGGTGGAGGTGGTGGGAAGGAGGGGGAACGTTTTGGTCTTCCTGGCTGAGGTGTTGGAGTGCCCAGACTCTCTGAGGCAGCAGCACTGGAGCAGCTTTCTCTTTTCCAAGCAGGATTTTGTGACAGCAAAGCCAGAGGGGTTCAGATTAATGAAGTGACAATTTTTGTAGCAGATACAAGATTATTTTTGTTATTGGGGTGAGAACGTGAATTCAGCAGAGAAAAGAAACAGCAGCTGCAAATTGCTGGAAGTTAAGGCATAGTCAGGCTGGAGGAGTTTGTTTCCAGGAGAGCATTTGTTTGTGCACAAGCATTTGCTGATGGAATTGATGCAGGGGAGAGCTCAGAGTCCTGTGTGAAGATGGGAAGGAGCCTCCACCAAAAACCACACCTCTGCCAAAAATGCAGCCCCAGAACTGCTGCCACAGGTCTGCCCTTGGGCGTGGACTCTGCAGGTGATGCTCTCAAGGTCTGTGGGAGCTCCTCACCTCCAAAACATCAGCGTAATTCTTCCTGGAGGCTTCTCCCCCTGCTGAGCTCATCAAAGCTCCTGCCCTCACAGCACCACCACCTCCACACTCAGTGCAAGTTTCCTGCAGGTGCCGTGGGACATCCCCAGCTGTGACTCCCCACACGCTGAGTCAAGGCACAGCAGAGCACGGAGGGAGGCTGGGCTGGGTGCAGGATCATTTCTGCTCTCGGGGAACCTCTCACCCACGTTTCCTGCATGAATCCTGGGTGAGAGTGCTGCCTGTGAGGGGAGGGGAAAGCCAGTGTGTGGGAAAGTACAGTAGCTCGTGGTGTGTCCCATTCTGCCTGGGACCAAAAATGTTCTGCTGCCTTCCCTCCATCCACACCCACAGCTGTGAGTGCTGCCTCATTTTGAGCCCCAGGTACTTTTCCCTTTCCCCTCCAGGCCATTGGTTTCCCCCTCCTTTGCCTGCTTGGTGCTTGTGTGGGGGATGTTGGCCTCACATCTCCTGGCTTCTGACCATCTCCTCTCCCCATAGTCACAGAGTGAGAGAGAAATCAATGTTACAGCTGCTTTTCCCTGCATCCACAGTGCAGCTCTGAAGGGAGGCTCTCAGCCTGCTGTTTGTGGCCCAGCTTTTAATGGTGCCCCACGTGAGGTCCCATCAGCAATAGCCTTTGGTTCAGAGCCATTAAACAGCTCCATCAACAGGGGAAAAGTTTAAATACCACATTGTGGGTTCAGGACCATGTCAGAGCACAGGATGATGTATTATGAATAATAATACATCATGACTGATGAATTACATCATCAGTCATGATGTATCACAATTGTCACTCACAATGAATTTCCTCTAAGATCCTATTCCTGGCAGTGTCCAGATATCCTAGAGGGTCATTTGGACAGCAGGGCACTGCCCCCAGCCCATGTCCTGTGAAGCCCATAAAGCAGAGCTTAAAGGACTTGGGATGCACCTGCTGGAGCCTGGGGAATGGGCCACAGCTGGGCTGTGCCAAGCTAAGATTCGTGCCTTGCTGCAGCCAGGCAAAAGGGACTGCTGGTTCCTGAGGTAGTAGTGAGGTATCTGATGCCTCAGGTTTTAGCTTTTATATTTTCACATTCTGTGCTGCTTTAGCGGGTGGGTCTGGGCTTCATATTATGGGATGGTGAGCTCTCTGCACAGAGCAGGGAGACAAAACAATTCCTGCTCCAGCTGGGCACCCAGGACAAATGATCCAAATCTCAGCCCAAGAGCACAAACCCCGTGGGCTGGAGAGAAAAAAACAAGCAGGGTGGGACTTGATGGGCTAAAGCTGGGATGGGACAATGAACTGCAAGGTGCAAATGGAGCAGAACTGATCCCAGGGAGAGACCCCGTGCCCGGCCGTGCATTTTGTGACCATTTTGGTTCATCTTGGGGGCAGCCCTGGCTGGGCTCTGGTGCTGCCCAAGATGGATCCATTGAGGCCTTTCAATAAATCCCTGCTTTATTCACAGCTCTGTTTAGCCTCTGTTCTAGCTCAGCCTTCACAAGGCATCAGTTCGGAGCTGGTGGTAAAGGAGGCGTGAGCACAGCTGCCCTTGGCTGTGAGGAGGGTGAGGCATCCTCCCCAGAGTGAGCAAACCAAGCTTCTGCAGGGCTTGGAGAGGCTGCACAGCATCGTGTGGGCAGCATCCTCAGGCTGCTGAGGTGCCTGGGGCTGTGACTTTTTGCTTCTCTGGGTTTTTTGGGTGGCTCCACCACTGCTTTTATCTTGGTCTGCCACAGGGGAAGGGCAGTTGTAGCCAATTCCCACGGGCCTGAGAGAGCAGCAGCGAAATAAATGGAAAGCCTCCTCAGAGAAAGGCAGAGAACTAGTGCTACCAGCGTGGCTGAAAGTGAAAGGGCTGAAGGAGCCTTTGGCCCACATAGGGAGGGAACCATCTTCTTGTTTTTCTGATACTCTTGAAAAGAGAGAAACAGCTGCTTTTCATTTTCTGTGTAAAATAGCACCCGTCAGTGCCAGGGCTGCTGTAACAGCCCCACCATGCTACATGAAGCTGGGCTGAGCCCCTCTCTCAGGGGTGTTGGGGGCACCCCTCAGCAAGAGCAGGCACAGTGGTGGGAAAATGGACTGAATTTTAGATTTCATTAAAAAAAACCCACACCACATATTCAGTTTGTTTGGAGGCTATTGCCTTTTCAGCCATTGTTAGAATGAAAGCAATTTGGCACATAATAATTCTCACACTGTAGCATTGAACCTCTGCCCTAACAAAGAGCCATCACTGGGCATGGTGCAAAGGATAAATTAACTTTTTCTATTATTCCGTTGAAAAAATACACTTGCAGACTTCTGTAAAAATACCTTTGGGCAAAACAGATTATTTTGACTTTGGACAACATCATTCACAAACTCTACACCACAAGTTTGGTCTGAAGGAAACCACACATGATCTGACTCTTTTATCTAAAATCGGCGGCGGAGAGCTCGGTGCGGTTACAGTTCTCCTCATTTCTCAGAAGAGATGATCATATTTAATCATTGTGTCAGTTGGCACAAACACCATGTTTGTAGTGAAATGCTAAAAAACAGCACATTTATCTTCCCCTTGATCAAGATTTGTGCGATAGAAGCTCTTAACGTTAAACTCATCAGTACTGAAGTGTTTGAAGGGCTCAGCTACCCAGCTTGTTTACTGTAGCTTATTTTAAAGAATAGTCTGATCTCTCCTGCCTAATATAACAAATACAGCATCAGTAATCTCCACCCAAGGGCATTCATTCCTTGGCAGGCTTCACTTTGGCTCTGAGATATTATTTCTGGACTTTTTGAGGGAATGACAACTACTAACTTGCTTCACTGAGCAGCACATTTCAGAATCCACATTTCAGAATCAGCCTGAAGGAGTTGCCTCACAGCATGTTCCTACCAGCTGCGCTGGTGCAGGAGCCAAAAGTCATTTGGAGGGAGAGAGAGAATTGGAAGAAGGCTGTGATTCCCCATCTGACCCTCATCAGAGGGGCCAGAGAGTTTCTCCCTCGTTTCCTGCAGTGAATCCATCAGGTCTGCTGGGAGTGCTGCAGCTCTCAGTGACACAGGGCTGCTCTGGGTGCTGTTACATCACCCCTGCTCCTAGCACTGACCTGCCCTGGTTCCTGACGTTTCACTGGCACCAACTCTTGCTGTGGCATTGAGAGGTCCCAAGCACACAAAAGCCTCCCCTGCCACCACCCTTGCCTAAAGAGCTCACTTGTCATTGACGTTTGGATCCAGCTGGGTTTGTCTCTCTCCTGTAGGGCCAGGGCTCCACTCCCCACCCTGCCCACCACTGTCAGTGACAGCACAGGCTGAGAGCTCAAGGGCACAGGCAATGCCTCTGCTAAGATGCAATGAGTTTTGTTTGTGCTCAGGCTGCAGTTTCAAAGATGACAGTAAGTTTGAAGCATTGCTTTTCTGTCACAAAAGGCTGTTTGAGCTCTCAGAAAACCATCAGGAGGAGGGGACAACTCCAAGTCTCACTGCCTGGCATGCAGAGCTGTCCCGACCTCCTCCAGGAGCATCTTCCCTGGCCAGAGCAGCACCCTCCCAACCAGCTCCAAAGGCAAAAAGGAGCATTGCCAATAGTCAGTGTAACTGACACCCTGTCAGCCCAAGCCCCAGCCCAGGTGCTCAGCAGCTCAGGGCTGTGGCACCATTGCTTTCGTAGAGTTTGAGTTTCGGTGGTTTCCAACGACCTGTTCAGTTGATATGAAGTTGTGGAGGAGTTGAAAACCCAGCTCTACGCCAAACAGACAAATGAAAAGCCGTGCAAGGCCTGAGCCTTGTCCCTGAACAGGCTGTTACACGCCCAAAGCTGCCAGTTTCCCTCCTGCCACCGAAACCCCAGCGCCAGTGGCTCCTGGAAGGTGTGCTCTCATGTTCTGCAGGATCATCTGTTTGCAGGGCCCTCTGGGATGAAAAGTGAAGCTGCTCCTCTGCTGCCACAAGCCCATTTACTCAGGAAGTGCTGCCACACAGCCAGAGGCAGTGACAAGATGGAAAAAGCGCAGTATTGGCACCACATCCCATCACAACAACCCTTCCCAGAGCACAGCTGAGCCAGACATCACTGGAGGGGGGATGCTGTAAGCAAAAACCAGCCAAGCACACCCACCCAGATGAGCTTTATGAGATTTATGTCCGTGGGGTAGCTACATGAACCTGGCACTTTTTTCTTCCACCTTTTTAAGGCTGGAGCTTTGGGCAGGCTCTTTGGGGAGGTTTCACTGGAGTTGGTCATACATGTATCTTGAATTTTTCTGCAGGTAAAAAACTTTTCTTTTGGTTTCAAAGCTACTTGTCTCCCTCACTACAGAGCACGTGGCTGTCCACAGCCCCTTGAGGTTTTCAGATCAACTCTGGGGCTGCTGGAGGTAAGAGCAGGGATTTCTATGGAGGAGCCTTGCAGAAAGCTGACAGAACAGACTGCAAACCAGCCTGGGTGAGTTCAATTACAACCTTGAGGTGCAAGTAAAGCAACAGCAAAGGCAAGTCACCCCAGCCTTTGAAATGCCAGTTTACAGCGTGAGCAGGGGAAAATAGCACTTTGGTAATTTCTTGTTTAGGAAAAAAAGCAGCAGAACACTTCCTTTAGTGACACATTAGCTGACAGTGGTGCTTTTATGACTCTTTCCTAGTCACTGATGAGTCACTGGATGGAAGTGCAGGGACAGACTGTTCTTAATCCAAGGGTTGCAATCCAGTGGTTCAATGTCACCCCAAACAAGGTGCTTCTCTTGCTCCCGCTCGCCCTTGTGCCATTGCCAGCAGCAGTTCCTTCTGCCCAAGTCCTTGATCAGCCCAGGCTCACATCTGATGGCCCTGGGGCTCTGTGTGTCACCAGCAGATCCAGCCCCAGACCAGGAGTGCCACTACAGCTCCTGCTTCCCACCACCACAAGCCAAGGAGTCTCCAGACTTCACCAGGCATTTTTCCCTTGTATTGCCTCCTAATGCAGTTCATATGTTTGGACATCACCCTTCAGAGACATCCATTCTTTTCGAGTTCCTTACATTTTAGATTATATATCTTTGGTTTTGATCCTTTGCATCAGAAAATAGGGCTTTTTGAAGCTTAATAGTGAGGGTTCAGTGCATCTGCCAGAGTTCCTGGCACAGCCTGCATCCTGCAGGAGCAATTACTTTCCAGTGAGTCTCTAAAATTGCTTATTTACTTCCACTTGTAGGCCAAAAATACTTTAAAATCAGGACAGTTTTTTCCAGTTACACAATCACCCGAAATATCTTGAATACATAGACTTCCACTGTGGTTCAATAGTCAATCTGAAAATAGCCAAAACAGTTTGTAAAGCATGTTAAAAGTGTTCTCTCCCAGAATCCAGACTTTAGAAGTGCAGCTCTATGGTCCAAGTCAACCAACATCATGAAGCAAAATCAATTCCCCTGATTTTATAACAACATAGGGAGGAAGAGACACCAAAGGAGAGGGCAGCCAGTCTGTGGTGCTCCTTAGCAGCTTCCTGGGCAGAGTTATCACAACCAGCCACTTCCAGAATGTCCTTTCATGTCTATTCATATTGGGTTTATTTACTGCTCTTGGTGAAACAAAACCAGAGTTGGTTTCTGACCAGCCATGAGATATAGGATGTTTTTCCATTAGAGATTTTTAATTAATTATAGTGAGTTTAGAGCATTAAGTGTGGGGCATCTGCTGCTCCTACCATTTTAATTTACCAGAAGCATTGATAAAACCTGTTTTGGGCTACAGTAGTTTAAGAATCAAACCCTTCTCTGTCTTGAATGTACAGGTAACAAAGTGTGCAGTGATCTTGTAAAGCTCTCCAGAAAATCTTCTAAAGATCTAAAGGCACTCTGCAAAGCAAGGCTCCATTTGTTTTCCTTACTCATGCATATTTTAAACTCCCTTTTAAGTTTAAACGGTTTGCATGGGTGTAATTCAGAACAGACTGGGGACTTACATATTTTGCATACCAACAAGTTATGCGAGTCCAATTTCTGAAAAAAGATTATGAGCATTATGATGCAGTTGTGGAGTAACTCACTGGAAAAAAATAATAGCACAACAAATCCTGAAGGATTCACTTTGTAATTTTAAGTGGATGTTCACAAATGAAAGAAAGCTTTGTGTCCATCAACAATGCCCAGAAAGGAATCAGCCTTTCTCCAAACCTACTGAAGAACCACGAGCTTAATTTGTAGGTTTAAGTTACTGGCACCCATATATATATATATGTGTGTGTGTGTGTGTGTGTGTGTGTGTGTGTGTGTGTATTCACATATATATGTCATCTAGACTTTAAATGATATTGAAAAAGTAGAAAGAGCATGATAAACCTATATATATACATTTTTATATATGTCATCTAGACTTTAAATGATATTGAAAAAGTAGAAAGAGCATGATAAACCTATATATATACATTTTTATATATGTCATCTAGACTTTAAATGATATTGAAAAAGTAGAAATAGCATGATAAACCTATATATATATGCATTTTTATATATGTCATCTAGACTTTAAATGATATTGAAAAAGTAGAAATAGCATGATAAACCTTCAAAGCTGAAATAAAAAAGAAGCTGTGTTTTAACTTAGTGCTGAGTATTTATACAGCCGGCACCGTTTAGTCCGGCATGTTTGAGTGAGTGCGAGTCTGTGGTTGCAGTTGTGTATAAAAATACTGCAGCCTGCTCCTGCTTTAGGAACTAAACTTCAGTTCCCAATAGCTCCCTCTGTAATTCTCTTTCCAAATAAAAGGACGAACTATTCCTGGCTCATAACGGTGTATTTCTGTGGCTTCTTGAACTATAATGAAGGCAGTCTGGAATGTTAAAAATTACACACTCAATGCCAGTTCTGAAGCCACAGTAATTTAGGCTTTAAATGTTTTGAAGTTTACATTTTGAGTCTGTTATTGTACAACTTTTTAATTAAAATGTTGCTTTAGTCCAGATCACTAATGCCTCTTGCTCAAAGATCCATTAACATCTATCTTAAAACCACTCTGTAGGGAACTTGATAATTTTGGTATCGAGGGCTAAAGCCATCTGCTTGGAAAATTATTTGGTTTTTATTTGGCTCTTTCTAATTGTAGAAATTCAAAGACATCTTTGATATCCACTGTATTCCAACAATGGAAACATCAGTTCTCCTTCTGTAAATGCTTCAGACCTGTCTCTGCTGCAGACTTGATGCAGTTCAAGAAATAATCTGCCAAGCTTGTCACCAAGGAATCAGGTCTGGATTTTCCTGCAGAGCCAATATGTTCCATTGATGCACATTATCATCTCTATGTTTTCCCATTGGATTGCTACTAAATAAATCAAAAAATGTGACATGCTTACTTCTGGATGTCCTTGTAACACAGTAACAGCTATTCTTAGGATTAATAGCTCCGTACACTCTTCTTGTTATCATCTGTAGCAGAGAGTTTGTAGGCATTTCTGCTTGAAATATGCCTTCACATTTATATCCTGTGTACAATGAAGTGAGGCTTAAACCTGACCTTCACTCTCAAGTTAAAATTCCTGCCATACCCTGTGTAAAGAGTGGGAATTAATTCCAGTGTCAGTGAGAGATACAAAACTGAAAACTAACACCACAAGCCTGGAGTTTCAGTGGGGCTTGGGGTGGGGCTTTTTGGGGCAGGTAGGGAGGACCCTCTCAAACCCAGAACTGGCCCAGTTTTTGAAACATATTGACTGGCTATAGGAATAATCCAGCAGGACAGCAATGGCTTTGTGAAAATTCTGCATATTGAGGGGGAAGTCAGAGCTTTCCAGATGTTTCTTGCACCAAATTCCTCAGCAGTCTATTTACATTTAGTTCAGGTTTAGATAATTTTGGTATTGAGGGCTAAGGCCATCTGCTTATAGAGCTGTCTGGTGTTTATTCAGCTCCTTCTAATTGTAATTCCTGTACAACGTAAAATCAGAAGCTATTATTGTATTTACATTTACCAATCATTGTACAATAATAACAATTTCCAGTGAAGCATCCATGGGATTCTTGCAGGACTGCAAATGTTGCCTAAATGCTCAGAGAGAGAGAGAGCTCTGGGCAGCTCTAAGGTGGTAAGGAAACAAAATCCTTTCATATCTGAAACAGCCAATCAGCCAAAAGGTACATTGAAAAATAGAGGGGACCTCCCTAGTCTCTGTCTGTGTTGGCTTTGAAGGTTTCAGACTTTGACTTTTGTCATCCCACACCTCAATATTATGCACTAAGAGAAGCAAACCCCCTCTGACATGACAATTGACATGAGCTGTCTTCATAGCAACCACATGCTTTGGCACCCAGTGCATCTCTTGCTGTGACATGGAATTCTGCATTGCACCTGATTTTTGGCCATGAGTTCAGGTTTTCAGGTGTAAGTAAAATGAGGTGTTATTACTGCCACCTAATCAAGGCAAAACCAGTTTCACTTTCTTTGAAGCTTTTTATCTCCCTACAACTGGATTTGAATCTCTGACTTCACCACCACAACCCCAGAGCCATAACCACAAGGCCACATGGTTGCAGAGCTGTTTTTGGAGGTGGCAGTGATGTGAGTTATTTTAGAAGCTGCTAGCTATAAATTTCAGTTATATTTGAAGGAGGGTACGTGAGCTTTGAAAATCCTTGGTGAGTCTGTCCTTCAGTGACTAGTGGGCAATTACTGAGGCTGCTGGCAGGAGTGGGAATGGAAGGGTCATCCTGCAGCTTCTACCAGAAACCACTGAGTACAAACAAACAGCAATTGTGAACAACAGTTAAACTAATTGTCCTTGTTGGTATTACTGTCCCAAGACGGGCTGTGACGCAGAAAGTCAATCTGCACAAAGTCACTTTTTCATTATAGTGAGCTCCAAATAGCATCAAAACAAGTCATTTTTAGACCTCTGGGCTGTGCCTGATAAATGCAGCCCAACCACCTTGATTCTTTTTTAAAAAGGTTTCTCCCTGACCCTTCAGTTCATGAGGCATTTTTGCACTACTGGCTTCCTGCCTGAAAATAAACGTAAATCTGCTATTCCACACCACTTGCTCCATAAACTACAAGGGCAAATGCTGGGCGCTATGACTGGAACCATTTCACATTTGCAAAATAAGGATCACTTTGCCAAAATGATACCCAGGATTTAAAAGCCTCACTTGCCAAGATCCATTTAAAAGAGCAGCCTTGGCACAGCCAAGACCTCATTGTTGGGGATGATGTGAGATAAAAGCCCCAAAAAGCAACAACTGAACGGCACAACGAGTTACTAAAAGCTAAAAAAATGTGGAAATCAATTCTTTCACATGTAGGAACTGTTTACACTTTTCTGTTCTCATAAGAGTAAGTTTCAACTGCACAAGTTAGCCACATCTGTGTGAAATGTAGATAAATCAGGCAGTAGAGTGATTTCAATCAGAATAAGGGTCATAGTAGAGATGGTGGCTGAGAGATCGTGGGAGTTTCTTGCTCAAGATCATGCTTGATACACTCAGCTCCCTGTTGAGTATCTCCTTGTGTCTGGTACAGCAGAGCACAGCTGTCTGAGCAGTGTAACTGAGATACTCATGGTAGAGATGAGCTTTCCCACTGGAGAAGCTCTCACACAACAGCCAAGCTCCAAAGGAAAGGCAGAAAGGCAGAGGGCAAAAATGCTGCTGTCATACAAAGCCCACAGAGGTGGTCAGCTTCAAAAATGGAGTAACAGGCATAATCCAGTGGTTCAGGGCACAATTGAGGCAGTGAAGGCAATCCTTTAAGGAGAAAATAGAAGAGAATTCTTTGGATTTGTAGGGCCGCAATAGAATTAGCTACAGTTGCCTTTAGCTGGGTGAGAACTGGCCTTATCATCCCAGGGAGGGATGAATTCTCCTTCAAGTACAGAGCCTTGCCATTGCTGAGCCTATACACTCAAGCTGGGGATGATTAAAATTGGGAGGAGAGAACAAAACCATCTTACTGAGGTGTTTTTGACTGCCCAGAAAATGGACAAGTCAGGGAAATCCTCCCTCTCCAGTGAACTTGCTCCCGCCGACCACTTTGAGACAAACACTGGGACTGCAAAGGACATACAGAAGTTCCTGATGGCTCCTGCTCGTGCCCAGGGCAATAAATAACATTTAAGGTGATGCTGATGCAGAAAAGGATGTGAAATACTGGAAATACTCCTAGAAAATCAGTAAATCCCACCAGCCTAATGATCTGGATTTATTGTGTATGATTCCAGGCCATTTTTACTCACAGATAGAAACAGTCACTTAACATTATTTCTTAGGATGCTGTACAATGGCAATGCAGGAATAAAATAGCGTTCTCAGCCATGAAATCACATCTATTTTGATACTTGAAAGCAAATTTGGAAGTAGGAGTCCCTTTGGAATTGAAGTGAAAACCCTGCAAGAAAAAATTCAATACAATTTACGTTAAGTGTAAAAGGCATGTGGGAAGTCAGGATAAAGTGCAGCTGACCTCTCCTGTTGTTTCTCAGGAAATCAGAACTCAGTCGTGCCTGTTACAACTATTATTTAATAGCTGGGGAATGGCAGCATTTAGAGACTTGTGGACAGAGGTCTTTCAGTGAAGAACTCACAACAGCCATTTTGTCCTGGTTTCCAGGAAGAAAAGGTTACTCCTGGAGCCTAAGAAAACTGTCACGAAATTCTCGAAGGAAAAAAGAAAATGTAAAAATCCAAACAAACAAAGAAAACATTTCACTACAACCCATCTTTGGAAAAATATAAAAATATTTTTCCATCCAGAGAAATAACTATAAATAATGTTTGAACTATTAAAAGAGTGAACGCAGAAGAAGGCTATTTACATAGGAGTGTTTTGTGCTGTTTCAGTCTAATTTGTCACTGATGTAGGAGCCTCATACGTTAGCTGGAGGAAATCCAGAGTTTTCAAAGGTTTTCTGTCAGGGCTTGAAAAGCTGCCAGTTTTTTTAATGGAGCCGAGCAGTCTCAGGCCTGTTGTTCTCAAAGATTTTGTGAGCCAGGGCTGAATGTTAGCAGGAAACAGAGCCAAGTGGGCTTCCTGAGCGTCTGAGAGAGGAAACACTGTAATAAGCATGGAGGCTGTGGTTAAAAATAACTCTGGTATATAAGGGCTGCAAGGATCCCCTCTCGCTCACACTCGCCGCTGCCTCTTGGCTGCCGCTTCCCGCTGACTCCCTGTGAATGGGACGCGCTGCCATCCCCTCGGAGCAGGTGGTTTCTAAGCAGAAAAAGACAGAAAACGGCCCACGGAGAAGCTGAGCACAAGGCAGCTCTTAGTGAGTTTCTAGCAAGCAGGATCCAGGCTTTATTTCAAGAGTGTTGTCAGATTGAGTTGAGCCATGGGCACGCAGTGTTTCGGTGTCTAACTTAGGGCTGAAGTAAAAGTTACGCTGAAAACACCTCGGTTTTTTTCTGTGATATGAAACCTGAAAAGGGGAACAGGGCGAATCGTGGAAGGCTCTTGAGCAATAGGTGAAAGGGCCCCCCTAAATTGTTACCATCAGGCCCAGTGTGGCTTGGACCACTTCTGCTGGAGAAGGTTCAGTCCCACCCTGTGCCAGCTGCAGGAGATGCACGTGGCAACCACAGGCTGGAGGACTGGCCACCCACCATCAATCAGAGCTCTGCAGTCCCCCTCCTCAGTGTCTCAGCCTGCTGCTCCTCACCACATTCATTTTGCATGGGGTTAGGCACATCTTTTCTCTCAAAGAAGTGTTTTTCCTTGCAAATGTGGGCTAAAACCCACGCTGATTACTTGGTAAATTAAGGCACCTTTTTCCCTGCTGTAACCTGACACTAACAGCCCCATGCAGTCCATGCTGAACACTTCTTTGTAGCTCACATTATGCTGTAATTGGCAAAACACATTCTTCCCAGGCTTGTGTTTTTATTACAAACATTTATTTGGCGCTTTATGTGGCAAATGAAAAGAGAATTTCACAACTCATTCTACAAAGTTGCATTGTATCAGGCTGCCTCTTGAAAAAGCATTTTATTGCTCAAGAGTAGCTGTAACCGTTCAAGGCGTTTCAACAGCATTGTTCTCTTCAGCTACAATTGCTTTATATACTACAGCACCAAATATTAATAATTTTGATCGGTATTGACCCTGACAACTGGCACTTGATTCCACCCTCATCAGTAAGTGTGACATTCCTCACAGGCATCACCTGAACAATTTGGAGTAAAAGTTCAGGTGTGTGGAACAAAATAACCTGAAGTTTTATTTCTGAATAGCATTTTCTATGAAACACAAAGCACTGTTCCTAAGCTCAGACATAGCCAGGAATTTCAATATATAAATATCCTAAATTGTAGGCATTAATAGTTCAAGAAAAAAAATTATCACCACAAAGGACACAAGCATCTGGAAAACAGTCTATCCCAAAATATCCCACTGAAGCTTCCAAGCTTAACCATAATTATATAAATAATTGTAAATGACGGAAAAAAATTATATACCATATTGAATATTTCAGTGATGTAAGTCTGCAAGGACTTGAGAGGCCAGGAAGACAAATGAAATCAGTCGCTCTGTATATGCAGCCTGTCCTGCAGAGGTGCCTGTCTTCCTCTCACTGGCCAATTCATGCCTCTGATTCATACTTCCATGTATTCAAACAGGGAAAGTAATTCCAGGCAGCCAGCAATACCAATTAACAGCGTCATGGTTGATGAAACGCTTGCTCCAATATTTCCCATTACTTTACCCTGGGACATATGACTAATAAATCATACAGGTGCAGTACAAAGATGGTGTTTTATAAAGGAGAACTAAACCCCACATGTTCATCAAGTCAAACAAGGCTTTGCAACCTACACCCTACATGAACTCCTACTTCATGGATTTGGTGAATAAAGCTCCACTTATCAGATCCCACCGTAACCTGTGACCATGTTTTACATGCCAACAAGGGAAACAACCCCAGAGCCTTCCTCACTCCTCAGTAATTCTCTTCTTTTTAAGCTTTGTCCAGTCTTCTCCCCCACTCCCCCAGTTAAAACATGTAAACTTCAAAGTGGCAAAAACCTCTGCTAAGAAGGGCCCCTGCATTTGTGCTGACTCAGACTGCAACAGATCTCACAAACTAAAAAGAGGAAAAAAAGCAGCTAATCAGGGCTTTGATGTCCCCTCAAACAGATTTTTTTTCCCCTGCTTGATAAACCCCAAACAGTTCTCACTTCTAAACCCAGCCAGCTTGGCACATCTGACAACACTTGCTGTCCTAAGTGGACGTGACAGACAAGACACCATTTCCCTTTTCCTCCTGTCATCTCCAAGCAGTTATACAAATTTTCTATTAAAAATGGAGGCCAGGAACAATGCAACCAGTATGAACCCTCCTGTATTCCAGAATTAAATGAGTTTCATCCTCTTGGGTTTCTGATCTGGTAGAGCCCATTAAATATTTGTTAACCATAAGAGTAATTTTTCTGAATGAAATCACATAGGTACTTCTGCCCTGTGCTTCTGTTATTCCATGCCCCAACTGCCCATTTCTTCACTAAATATTTGCTTCTGTAATCTGAAGTATTTGGCAGCAACTGAAAACTACTTGTCATGATCAGCGGCTGACATTTCAAGCAGTTTTGCTAATATGATTCAACATGCTTGCCAAGTTCTGGAAACTGTGGTATCAGTTCACAGTTCTGTAAAAAAAAAAAAAAAAAAAAAAAAAGCTTTTTTCAAACGTGCTTTAATTGACAGCTGAAAGGGACATCTGCAGTACAACATATGGGCATTCAGCACACATCAGTAAACGCTGGCAGAACTGGCAGAAGCAGCAACATACCTAATCAAAGCTGATAATTTAAAAAGTGGCATATGTTATTTAGGTTTGAAGAGTCCCCAGATCAAAAATTACAAAAAATCATTCACAGCTGAATGCTATCATTCTTTACACATCAAATTCAAGTAGCAATACATAATTACCTCAATTATATTCACTAAATAGCTGGATTTTTGCATAATTTATTCAACCATGAACATATTTTCTTGCACATTTCTGAGAAAGGTTTTATTTATATCGTTTGACTTACATATTGAAATGGAATTTAAGCTGGTTTCCATCTGCATTGATGGGAGTCTGCCTTGCTAAAGCAGGTTGGAAGCATCAGAGCTTGACTTTTGCTAATCTTTTGGGAGCTAAGTTAATAAGGCTTTCACTAAGATTGCCATCACAAGGAATGGAAGGGATAGGACTGCCAATAATCACGTTGAAGAAGCAGAAGTGCTAAAAAATATTTCTGTTCTCTCTTTGGGAAAAAGCCAGATGCTGTATCGAGATCAGACAATAATGATGTTGAAATGCTTTCCATTACAGTAACCAAGGAGGATGTTAAAACAACTGCTACTCATCTCAAACAGTATTAAGTTGCCAGGTCTGGGTAATTTAGAAGTGAGTGTTTCCAAAGAACCAACTAAGGACATCTCCAGATGGTTAATGTTTATTATCAATTCATTTCAGAGCAGTGGGGAAGCCCCAGGTGACTTGGAGAATGTTAATATTATGTCAATATTGCAGCAGGGTAAACAGAATGACCTAGATATGCCTGTCAGTGTTACATAAACCTGGGCAGAGACAGGGAGGACCTGAGACATAAAAAGAATTCTAAATAAAGATGGTTTGGTTAATGACGTTTGTGATGGTGTTTTGAATAAGTACGTGCCTTGGTGCAGTGTGATTTTCACAGTAAGAAATAAGCACATGACAAATTAACATGGTGTGCACATGCAAACTGGTCCAACCACAGGCCAGTACGTCTGGAAATGGAATTTAGATTTTAATCAAGCAGCTTTATTGGTTCGTGATTTTTTTTTTTTTTATCATTACTTACCATTCAATGTTGTTAACAATAACCTGGAAGAAAAAAGAAATTGTTTCTGGTAAAGCCCTAGAGGACAAGGATCACAGAAGTGCAATATCATTTGAAGAGCGTGTCATTGTTAAAGGATTATTTAAACTATCCAGGTAGACACAATCCCCACTCGTGGCAATACAGAGAAGCTGAAGCCACAGTTCTAGGAATGGAACATGCAAGCAGCCCTGCTTTTTGGCATGGACAAAAATAGGTTCCTGCATAGGCCAACAGAGAATAGTTCAAAATTGCTCTGCTCTCAGACATCTTGTTTGATGGTATCTTTCACAGCCTCTACCTTCCTGTGCAGCCCTAAACCAGCTGGATTTCCCCCAGTGGTTCCAATTCTCTCTTAATGCTTGCCAGCCCTTCCACCAGCATTCCCATCCGGTCTCCCAGGGCTTTTCTCCACCCTCCACTCTTCCCCCCATCCCAGGTGCTCTGCTTTCACATTGGCATAAATTCCACCTTCTCAGGAGGCCTGGGAGCCAACACTGGGTGCAGAGGGTGGTGCTGGCCAGGACTGGGGAGCTGAGGGAATATCGTGGAATCCCAGGATGGTTTGGGATGAAGGGACATTAAAGCCCATCCAGTGCCACCCCTGCCATGGCAGGGACACCTCCCACTGTCCCAGGTGCTCCAGCCCCAGTGTCCAGCCTGGCCTTGGGCACTGCCAGGGATCAGGGCCAGCCCCAGCTGCTCTGGGCACCTGTGCCAGGGCCTGCCCACCCTGCCAGGGAAGAATTCCTTCCAATATCCCATCCAGCCCTGCCCCTGGCAGTGGGAGCCATCCCATGTCCTGGCACTCCAAGGCACAGAACTGGGGAGAGGAGGCTTTGCCAAGCAGCTACTCACAGAAGACCATGACAAAGGCACAAGTCAAATCCTTAAAGAGAAGTGACTCATATTTGTCTGCTACTCCACTTTTCCAGTGCTCAAACCTCAATAAAGACTATGGAAATAGCTCAGAGGAGAATCACTGAGAAAAATGTATTAAAGGAAAATACGTTTTCCTAAAAACTTAATGAGCCACTTCAGCTCCTCAAAGAGATGGCTCACCTTCATCTGTCAGCCCCTGCATGGGAATCAGCTCCAGTCATGAAAGGCCTGGTCAAAAAGGCTCCTTTCTCCAATTAATTCATGATATTAATTTATTCAGACATAAGACCTACAGGATTAAATCACTCTCCCCAAATTAAGATGTGTGTCTCTGACTCATACCTGTATATTTCATTTTATGTGGTTGTTTGCATCATTTTATCAACTTCCTTGACAGCAGATTCTAAAATGTGCCTACTCAGAACCTGCAGTCTAAAATAGAAAAAAAAAAAATTAGTCAACAGAACTGTGACAATTTGAGAGGCAGGCAAGGAAATCCTCTGTCTCATTTCAATATGAAGGGGTTAGTCACGGTGTTACCTGTACTGTGTACTCTGGGTGCTAAGAGGTGTCATTTTCGGGTCGTTTGCCCTGGTATTACTCTTATTGTTAGCTTGCTCTAGGTGCAGTCAGGACTTTCTGAGAACAATCCCTGAGAAAGGAGCTTTTTGTTTGTTTGAATTCTGTAATGACTCTGAGCTGGGGCTGCCAGGTGAGTGGGTATTGCACCAACCCATCCAGCGTCGAGCTTCAGTGGGCACAGCCCTTGCTTGGGTTCTTCTATTAACGTGCAAAATCTTGATTGCAATTCCTTAAAAATCTTCTCCTCGATCTAAAAGCAACAAGAGACAGCAGCAGCAACACCTAGGAAAATGAACTTTGCCACATAAAAAATGGCTGAGTCCGTGTTTACTTTGGCTGGAAGACAAATCACACATCATTTAGCTCTCCTCTACCCACAGAAGATTAACAAATACTTTCTAATCTCACATTCTTCACATTTATACACCAGTGGCATCACTCTTGATCTATGCTAGGTGAGATCACTGCCAGGATCTTGGGTTTAGGTATTTAAAATAAGAGTTGCGAGCAGCAAAGAGCCAGAAAATGTCAGCACAACTGTCACAGACCGAGTGGAAGGTCATGGCAAAGTTGTTCTCAATTTGCGCAGAACCGGTGACTCACAAGGTAAATAAATTCTCACATTTGTCTCCCCAGGTTTAGTGAAGCTCTCAATTATTAGCCTAACTGCTTTTCTTGAAACCAAACAGAAACTAAAGGCAGTGAATTTATTATTTTGTGTGCTTGGCTTTCATCCTCTCTGCCCACTAAACTTTTCCTTTATACAAAGAAAATGCAGAGTTTGGTGATGGAGCCGTGAACAAAAGTCCTTGCAGTGTCTCCTGGTAGGCAGCATCCAATTGGATCTTCTCAGTGAAACCTACACGTCCAGTTGTATATCCTAGAAACAAAATATTTTGTTATAGCTGTTGCTGAAATCACAAGCACATAAACTGACACAGACATTGAGGGTGTGTTATCAAGGGAGTATTCACATTCATTTTGAATTCATCAGAGTATATTTTCTTGGCTGACTCACAGCCCCGTATATACGTATCATTCACTTAAGGACGTTTTATTAGAGGAAAAGAGTTTACATTGAAAGATTACACAAGTGTGACATTGCAGAGCCATGAGTCACACATCTTTGTGTACAGCGTTACCATGCATTCAGTGTATTGATTCTGCTCCAGTCACAGAAGTTTGGCTGCTCCTTCTGGCCAACCTGTGAACTTTTAGAATGAAAACTATAGAAAGTTAAACAAGAGATATTCCTGATTTTAAAACACGTGTAGCTATTGAAACGATCATTTACTCACCCTAGCAACTGAGTTTTCCCGAGGTGATTAAACACAGCCACAAGCCTGGGATGGGCTCTGGTGAACAGGCTCAAAGTGCTTGGGAGAACCAGAGCCCATCCAGGGAATCGTTCCTTCCCCTAAAGGTGAACGCTATTCTCCTGCACCCTCCTGATTTCCAGCTCACTTAGAAACTCCTCTAAAAGTGATTGCAAAGGAAATATGGAGGAGGAAAGGAGAAAGCATAGCTCTCTTTGAACAGGCTCTAAAAGAATCAGTCTATCCCTTGACCATAGATCATAGTTTTCCCCCCTTCAGATCTGTCACTTTTGCTCCTGGATGATGGCCAAGCAGCCACGATCTTCAGAAACAGGAGTCTGGAGCACATTATCAGAAGTTATTGGAGAATTGCTCCTTCAGAGTCAGCATCTGAGCTAGAGGCCAAGGTAAGGGAGAAGAACATTCTTCCTTTCTGAAAAATCAAGCCCAAGACTATAGATTGCTTACAACCAGTGGAGATTACAGAAGCTATGTGCATTTTTTCTCTCACAATGCCACATTGCAACATTGATTTTGGCAATCTTTGTGCAGCAAATGGAAATTCTGCTGCAGATCTGGACTTCCATTAAATGTAAAACTCCAGCAAAGACCGTACAAGAGTGGCATCAAACACCTTTCTGTCAGCACCAAGATGCATCTGGGACCTTTAGGGTGACCAGTGCCAAGAGACCCCATCATCAGCTCCGCAGTTTACCCATGGGAGCAGGGCATGTCTCTATTCTGCCACTGTGCTCCTGACACTTTTCACTCTTCCTCCACCTTCATTTTCTCAGTCTGATCGCACCACATGCCCCAGGGATGAGGCTAGGTTGTGGGGCAGCTGCTCTGAGGTGTGGGGGGATCAAACCCCTAATTCATGATGTCTTTCTTCGTGTCCCCGGGGCAAGGACCCCTCAGTGCTCCCTACCCACAGCACAGTCTTAGCTATATCAGTGTCCTCTCATGTCACAGATGCTACCTCGGTGTCTCCAGGGTAGGGAGCCCTTTCTGCACAGGGTCCCCTCGTGTCAGGAAGGATCCTCAAGTGTTTCCAGGGGAGGGTCCCCTGTGGCCCCTCATCCCACCCAAGTCCCTCACGGTGTCTCTTAGCGCAGCACAGGGTGCCTCAGTGTCCCTGCAGCAGGGACGCAGAGATCCCTCAGCGTTCCCCGAGCTCACTTGTGGCAGAGACCCCGCAGCGTCCCCCTGCCCGGGCCAGGGGTCGCGGCTCCCGGGCCGCCCTCGCCCCACGCCGAGGGGAGGGCGGCGGAGGGGGCCCGTCCCCGCTCCGCTCCGCCCCGCTCGGGCTGGGACCGCCGCCGCCGCCGCGTCCTTTTATACCGGGGCTAAATTTAGGCTGCGCCCGAGCCGCTGCCTCCCGCCCGCCCCGTCCGGGACGCGTTTCCTCCGCTCCTGCAATTGGCCTGAGGCTGCCCGCGCCCGCGTTATAAGGTGCGGAGGGCGGCCGGCCGCGCTCGTCCCGCACCATGGCGCTGAGCGACACCGCCCTGCCCTCCTTCGCCACCTTCGCCAGCCCCTGCCGCGAGAAAGCCCTGCACGAAGTGAGTGTCCCCCGGCCAGCACCGACGGCTCCGCGCCCCGCCGCGCCCCGACCCCGTCCCCCCGCGTCCCCCAGGCGAACGGCGCCTCTAACTCTGTTCCTTTTCTCTCTCCCCAGAGGTGGAAGTGTGAGCAGGAGGCCAAGACCCCCGCCGCCACCTGGGGCGGCCTCTCCCCACGCAAAGAGGATGAGGATCTCAACAACGTGCTGGATTTTATCCTTTCCATGGGCAGCGACGGCTACGGCCAGGGCCCTGCCGGCGGGGACTATCCCCCTGCCCAAGGCGAAAGCGGTGGCTTTTACCAGACAAACCCGTCGCCGGGATGCTACAATGCCCTGGAGCAGGGCAGCCCCCCGCCCTACAACGCCGGCATCGTGCCGGAGATGATGCGCTCAGAGATGGACTCCAACTACTGCCCTTCTGGCAGCGTCCACGGCCGCTTCTTTGTGACACCCACCTTCGGGGGTCCGCAGTTCGTTGAGAACATTAAGCCCGAGCCCGACATGGACAATTATGGACCGGTCCTGGGTCTGGTGCCCCAGGCTTGCCCAAAGATCAAGCAGGAGGGGAACGCGACCTGCATGATGGCCTACGAGCAGCCCCGGGTGGCCAGTTCCCCGCAGATCCCTGGGGCAGAGACGCCCCCCCTGAGCCCCGACGATCTCATGGTGAATGAGTGCCACACGCAGATGATGTGCCCCTCGTCCGTGTCCTACCAGCAGAGTTACCACCCGGCCTCCGGCTTCCACCACCCGCAGACCCACCTCCAGTACCAGAACACCTCCCAGTTTGGCCTTTTCGAGGACAGCCTGCCCTTACAGCCCTCAGCTCCTCGGGGCATGCTCACCCCTCCTTCCTCCCCTCTGGAGCTGCTGGACTCCAAACCAAAGCGGGGACGCCGGTCCTGGCCGAGGAAGAGGACGGCCACTCACACGTGCAGCTATGCCGGCTGTGGGAAGACCTACACCAAGAGCTCACACCTGAAGGCTCACCTCAGGACGCACACAGGTAATTATTGCTGACGGCCTTGATGCGGAGATGTGCTGTGTGCCGGCTGGGATAGCCCCGTGAAAAACAGTTCGCAGCCTGGGCTTTTACCCTGGAGTCTTAAACTCACTGCTGACAGTCAGGTCTGTAACGTCTAGGTGTTTACCGATGTAGTCAAAGCTTTTCTAAGGGCTTCTAAAGCCCTCTCTCCGAAGATTTTCACTGAAGGTATAGGTGAAAATCTCTGGAGAAAGAGCTTTGGAAAGGGCTTTGTAGAAAGAGCTTTATGGTAAAGGAATTTCAAGTAATTGAGCTTAAAAGCACTTGGATCTTGCTGTGGAAGGGCTTGGTAGCGAATAAAGGGGTAGGTACAATAAAGCTCGGCAGGCTGCCCGGTGTATGATGCCATGCTGAGTCACGCTGTCCGCTTTCCCCAAACAGGTGAAAAGCCCTACCACTGCAACTGGGAAGGCTGCGGCTGGAAGTTCGCGCGCTCGGACGAGCTCACCCGGCACTACCGCAAGCACACGGGGCACCGGCCCTTCCAGTGCCACCTGTGCGACAGGGCCTTCTCCCGGTCAGACCACCTGGCTCTGCACATGAAGCGGCACATGTAGCCCCAGGGAGCCTGCCCTGCCGCCAGTGGACCGTGTTTAACTGCTCAGGTGCAGAAGGGTGAAGAATCTGTAGCTGGTACTACACAGGGAGGCGCCGCCCGACGCTCCAGGACGAACGCGGAGGATCCGACACGAGGGGGCTCAGCCAGGCATCCCCCGCGGGGAATCTGCCGAGCCCGAGGCAGTGCCCTGCCCGTCCCGGTCAGGAGAACAGGGGTTAGTTAATTTATGCAGCTTCTGTGAAGGGTAAACTCCGTAAGACTCCATACAGATTGTACAGAAGAAGCTGTAAATATGGTTTTTTCCTCCCCAATTCTAACTGCCCATTCCTAAGCTTTACAAGACAATGTTTGTATGGAAACTGCCTGAAGTTGACCCTAGAAGAGATAAAATGAATGTTACTGTAGCTAACGACGTTAGTTTAGATCTCAGTTGAAGGCATGGCTAAGAGAACACTCCTCTTGTTAGACTGTTTGGTTCACAGGTGCAATAGTATTCTTGTTTGCCATGATCTACACTAGAAGTACAGGGCTTGATGTCTTGTAAGAAAATAACCTATTTACTGTAATTTTTTATATATTGTAAATAATTTTATACAATGAGAAATATTGTATATGTAAATAGAAGACAAATGGGTATTTTGCCTATTTCTGTTTTTATAAAAACATAATTTTTCAATGTTTGAAAACATTTCATCTTTTTAATAAAATAAGTTTTTAATTGCTGTGATTTTTATTCTCCTTTGGGATATCCCTGTTACTTTTTTCCTGATAGCTGGACCAGCAACCACCTGATTGTGTTTCAAATTATTGACAACTGTAACAAGACACTTGAAAAAATCTGAGCCGTGGATTTGTCTGAAATAGATAACAGAGTAAGTAAGGTATTCTCACTGATAAATAAGACATAGTACAGTGCTCTACCCAAAAATCAAATAGGAAAGTAGATCATATTCAAAATATACTTCCTAAAAATGGTTAAGTAAGCAACACTGTAATTTCAGTCTCATTTCTAGTTTATGCTAGACTATTTTAATAGCATTCTTAATGTTTTCCAGATGCAGTTATAGTTTTGCCAGCAGTGTGTGGGTTTTTACTATAAATTTAAACACTGCATTTTTGTAATTACGGGGGCTTATTTTAAGGCATTCTTGTATATAAATTATCCTTGTTCTCAAGAACTCAGTGCAGAATTCCACTAGAACAGTAGTGGAATTCACAACACAGGTTAAAATACCTTCATCACTCATTCCCCAAAACTGAAATTCACTTAATAATTTGTAGTGCCACCTAGATTTCAGGAGTTAAGACAGTTAACTATTTGGGGGGGAAAATCAGCCAGGAATTGAGATTCTGAAAACTAACTGCAAGTAAACTGGATTCTGGAACAGCTATAGCAGTAAAGACCACTACAAAAGTCAAATTGGGCCCCTAAAACATTCTTCACAGCTGTAAATGAGCTCAGAAGGCCAGGCAGTAAATCCAAGCAGTTCTGACAGTCTGATGGGCATCCTCTGTCTTTACAGTTCCTGTGTTGTGAGTTTTGATACCTGTCTATCACTGCTAATCAAATATGCAGGTTCAGCTTAATATTGCTGCATTTTCCCCTTAACATATGGATACTTGCAGCTTGGTTTTAGTCAAGATCGTGACCTTTCTTCTGACTTTACGTGTTAGAATACACAAGAATGAAATCAACAGGAAAGCATTTAGAGTAACTACAAATATAGCTGTTCTTCTGTGAAAGCAAAGGCTGAAGCTAATCATGTGGAACAAATATATTTTGGGCTTCTAATCATTGGCATGGAAGAATGAGTTCCACATTTCACTTTTGTAGTTCTTTCAAAGTGAAATATAAGGGAGCTTGAGTGTTTCTTCATCAAAAACAAAACTCATTTATTTGCTAGAAAAAAAAATTGCACAATCTAATTCCAGAAAGTGAGGATGACTTAAAGATGTTCTAAACATGGCACATTCATTGTTGCAACAGTTCTAGGTATTTCCTTCTCTTTCCCCATAGCTGAATATTTTCATATTTCAGCATGTCCTTTGTGTTTATAACTTTAGGAAGACAACTTTTAAAATTCTTACCCTCATCTCTTTATACTCACCTAGCTTTCCCTTGCTCTTTCTGAAGTACTGGAAATGGTTATAGTCATTCCCAGTTTTCAGCATTCCCAGTTTTTGTTATAACCCAGGTTTCAGTAACACAGTGCAAGCTTAAACAATCCCTTTATGTGATGCAATTTAAAAGACAAAGAGCCCCATATCTGCCTTGGGAAGGCCCCAGCCAGAGCTTCCAGTGGTGGAGGGGAGCTTGGAAGCATCACAACATCACAGCACACTTACCTGGCTCTGCTTGTCCCCAGCCCTCTCCTGACCTCTGGCTGGTCTGACCAGTTTTCTTCCCTTCCAAATCCTCAGCCTGGAGAGGAGAAGGCTCCAAGGGGAGCCCAGAGCCCCTTCCAGTGCCTAAAGGGGCTCCAGGAGAGCTGGAGAGGGACTTTAGACAAGGGCTCAAGTGACAGGACACAGGGAATGTCTTCACATGGTTGGAGAGCAGAGTTTAATGGGCTATTGGGAAAAAATTCTTCCCTGTGAGGGTGGTGAGGGACTGGAATAGAATTCCCAGAGAAATAGTCACTGCTTCATCCCTGGAAATGTTCAAAGCCAGCTTGGACGGGGCTTGGAGCAACCTGATCTAGTGGGAGGTGTCCCTGCCCATGGCAGGGGTGGAACTTTATGCTCCTTTTGGAGTCCCAGGATGGACCTGGAGCTCCCTTCCAGCCCAAACTGTTCTGGGATTCTGTGATTCCAGAGCAGCTGCAGCCTGTGAGTGGCACGAAGGCATTGTGTGCTGCTCAGGGCCTTTGTGCAGAAATAAATGTCACCAATCCTTAAAAAACCCTCACGTGGCTACTCTGCAACACCCACCACATTGGGTGCTTCTCCTCCTCCATGCTGCAGTGCCTCAGCATGGGAGCATCCAAATCTGACTTTGCTCCAGGTGAGAGTCTGGCTGTGAGGGTTATCATCTCTGCTGCCTCTGCTCCTGCTCACTAAAGTCTTCAGATAAGACAGTTGATATTTGCTATCAGGCAGAAATTTGTGTTACCAAGTAGTGCTCAGACCCTGATGAGCAGTGGAGATGTGGAAAGAGGAACAGGTGGTGCTCTCTGAGTTTTCAGATTAGTGACTCAACTGAAAATAGAGCAGAGGAATCCTCATACATAAATATAAAAGACCTCATATAAAAAATATATAAAGTCAGTCCTCTGAATGTGGGAAGGGATGGGGGGACAAAGCACTAATAAAAGTTCACAAGAAACTTTCTTGTCATTGTTTAAGGGAGGGCATCTGTGATAATAGCTGTGTGGTCTTTACAGGAAACTGCTCGTTCTTGAATCTTGAGATCATCTTGTAGCAGAAAAAAAAAAAAAAACAGATGCTGATCTCATTCTTCTCACATTCTATTATGAGTAATTTTCAACTCTCTTTTTTTCCCCCTTTCTTTAATTGTTTTAAATGAGTGCATCCGAAGATACGCTGTAATTCCAGTGATCTGCCCAGCCTTCCCTAGTCAGCAGGAAACCACTAATGTTCCACATCTTCTAATAGCTGACCATCAGGTTGTCATCTCTTAATTTTGTTCTAATTAACCATCTGCCTCCCAGGGAGCATCCAGTGACTACAACATGCAGCTATCCTGAATTTGGTTTTAACATATCATGGAAAGGAAAAAACTATAGAAGTTGTAGTTAAACCTAATGGGAGGAAATGTAGAGTCCATTGAAAACAAGATTTTCACACATTAATATAAGGTACCACAGCCATGGGCTCCCTATTGTTTTAAGATAGATTGTGAGGTGAGTTAGAGCAGGTTAAGTGTAGAAATAGGAAAATCCTGCACAATGATCCTAGTGAAAACAGAGGTAAATATTGCCTAACTCAGGTACCATCCAGAGCAGTCACCATTCCGTCGGATCATTCCACGTGGAGTTTCAGAGCATTGTTTCACTCTGCTAAAAATGGTTTTTCCTCACCCACTGACTTGAGAAGAGTCAGTTGAACTCCTCTGAGATGGGACCTCACTGTCAGAACGCACTGTAACTCTAAAACAGCCCAGAGCAGGACCAGGTCCAGCTGCTGAAGGGCCGTGTGGCTCGGTCCCCTTTTGGGTCTTGAAGGTGACACAGCACCCTGTGCTCACCCAGCACCATCCCAGCACCAATCCAGCACCAATCCAGCACTGGTGAAACAGCCCAGCACCACACCAGCACCACACCAGCACCCTGTGCATACCCAGCACCACCAGCCCAGCAGGCTGTGCATACCCAGCAGCAGCCCAGCACCCTGTGAAACAGCCCAGCAGCAGCACCCCAGCACTCTGTGCACAGCCAACATCTGGCTGCACACAGCCAGCACCATCGTGGCACTGCAGCAGTGCCTGTGAAATAGCCCAGCACCTCACCAGCACTCTGTTCACAGCCAGCACCCAGCAAGCCAGCAGGCAGGACACTTTCAAATCTCTTTTTTTTAACCCTAAAGTGGAAGGCTGGACTAGAAACACCCTGGCTTTTCTGGAAGTTTATTTTAGATTTAGTATTGTAGCTAATCACATCCGGAAGAGCTGAAGCTTTAGTGCTGGGCATGGCTTACCTCATGAGGCTGGGGCATTTCAACCTGTGCGAGCCCTTGGTTACTCACAGCCATTTACAAACTGCCTGAAAACATTGACTGGCTCTAAACTTTGGTCTTCCATCCACAAGAATGCCAAAATAAGTTTGTCCACTCTTCAAATTATAGGATTGTGTGGTTCTGTGGTTTTCTGTGGTAAAAGCTCTGTGGTTTCTTAAGCTATTTTGTGCACCTCTAACACAGAGTAGCTGTTAGGCTTTGCTTAAATTGAATTTTTGAAGCCAAACCCCCAAGCTCTAGCAATTTCTTTTGCTATATTTAGAAAAAACAACTACAACAAAGTCATGTAGCCATCGCTATGGTAACTAGCAGAAAATTCATCCCAAATCCCATGCAATTTATCAGGAAGAAAGCCATCCCCATTGCTAGCATCCAAAACCTACTTGGTGGCATCTACAAACTTTAAAATTCCTGGGTGTCCTTGAAGCAGCTGCTCTCAGCTGGGTCTGTCCCAGGTCCTCCCTGTGCAAGACATGTCCTAAATGCTGTGAGTGAAGCAGTCAGAGCTTTGAACTCCAGCACTGCAGCAGCTCTTCTGCCATGGCCCAGGAGTTCTGGCTCATTATGTCACAAAGAAATATCTGGAATATAATTTTGGATATGATCTCCTGTGACATTTAATATATTAGGTGAATAACTACTGAGCCTGAGGCTTAAACACAAAAGATAAACCACACAAAAATATCCTCAGATCCCAACAACCACTTATTTACAGCCTGTGTGCAATGACAGCATGAGTTTTATTATCTTAATGATTTTATATTATATTGTAAAATAAGGGATTCAGAATGCCTGGATGTCCTTTCTGTGGAAGCAAGGGATAGGCAGAGAGCACAGGGCTTTTCATTCTGAGATCTGTGATCAAGGACCTTAATGGGAAGTTAAAAGCAGAAATACATTGTGTATGCTGCTAGCAGAGTCCTGTGAGATTTCATCAATTAGGAAGGCTACAACAATTTTACGAGATGCTGCATCAGCACCAATAAAAAGATTTAATTGTGGTCATAACATTAAAAAAAAAAAAAAAAGCAACCAGACAGCAGGGAAAAGGTACTCAGAGTGACTACACTGATAAGTTACGTACAGCAGATGGGAGATTCAGCAATTTTAGAGAGAAACCTGACAGCACTTCCAGCGTGGGAACTCAGAATTCCAAGAGGAGAGCTGGGCCTGGGACAGATTTAGGTTCAGTCAATAAATGCTACAGTTGTGTGTGAGGTTTAACAGTTGGGCTCAGACCTTGGGCAGCATTTAGGGTGAAATTTCCACATCCTGAACAGAATGGTGATGCTTTTCTTCCCTTCCCAGTGAAGGGGCTCTTAGGCCATGCTGGGTACAGGGGCATCCTTTCAGATTAAGCCCAGACAAGGCAGATTAGGAAAGAATCTGGCAAAGCATAGGGATGAGAATGCTGTGTTTGTCAGACCCCAGAAACTCGAGTGGGAGCAACACATGGAGAGCTAGGTCAGGGTTTTATGAGAGATAAGAAGCATGACACAATAAGAATTGGGTAGGGATTGTGCCCATCTGTGACACACTGCACTCAAATCCTCCAAAATGTGAATGCACTAAAAATACTGGAGGGAAACCTGGCTTGTCAACGTGCTGCTGACTTTGACCAGGTAAGCAGGAGCAGAACAGCTGGGAGAAGAATGAGTCAAAGTGAATAAATGAAATAGCCCAATAGTGAGGTGTGTTTTTCCAGCCAGCTGAAGGTTGTCTCTAGTGATCTTCCCAGCCACTCCCAGTGTAAATTGCTGCACACAGACTGCTTGGGAAGGGTGTGGTGTTGGATTTGGGACTGGTCTGCTCAGCCCAAATCTGACTGGGACAAGGAAGAAAGGGAAGGACAGGAGGGAAAACAGCAAACAGGAAAAATATTTCAGTGCAGAGAACAGAGCTGCTCTTCAAAGCAAGATTCACAAACAGGAAAACTTGTGAAACTGTGGACAAAAAAAAAAAAAAAGGAAAGAAAGAGTGCTGAAATCTCAGAGCTCCAAAAAGTAACTTTCATTTATTATATTAAACAATAACATTTCTCTTATTATATTAAACAATATAACACATGAGATGGGTTAAAATTAAAATACCTTACAATTTGTTATAACATTTCAAAGATAAATATAACCACAATAATGTACATATTTGGAGATATTAGTCAGATTTAGGTCAACACTGCAGTTTCCACTTTGTGTTTCCACCTTTTCAAATCAGACTGAAGAATGATATATTAAAAGGGACACCAGAAGAGCACTCTGCATTTGCAACAGCAGAAGGAACCACAGTCACTAGTTTTCCTTTGAAATTTAAAGGGAGAGGCAGAAGTTGGAAAAATGAAAATTCCATTTTATAACAAATTAGCCTTTATTTATAAATCTTTCAAGTAAAAAGAGCAGTATATCAACTGATTAAACAGATGTGTCAATGAATTATAGTTAACATATTTACTCTAAAAATAAATCTTCTATGATTCCATCATACTCCAAGCAGAATTCCTTTCTAAGAAAAGATGGTTGCTGTGAAGTCTGCATAGATGCAATGCATAACCAAATATATAACCAAAAACCTGGCTGTTCCACTAGTATGGGAAGATAATTGAATTAGATCATTAACAGCAGAGATCACATCAACAGAGTTCCAGCTCTAAGTGAGGATTAAGCAGAAATTAAATTCCTGAGAGGGAGGAAAAAAATACAGAAGAAAGGAGAAATCAAACTCTTACACAAGGGAAAGCAGCAATTCTACTTGGACCAAAACTCCTTGGGCCACGGTTTTACAGAACAAATATTCTTCTCAATGGAGAAACACTAAAGAAGAAACAGTAACCCCAAAAGGATTATAAGAAGAATTCAAGAAAAGAAGATTTCAAGAAAAGTGTGTTATCCTTGAGCATAAGATGACAAAAAGATTTCTACAATAGTGGCAACAGATTTCACAGATGGGAATTAAAAATAAAAAGGCTTACATAGACACAGCTTGGGACTTCCTACACTTTGAGAGCACAGTACATGGAACAAGATACAGGAAGGACTGATGACCCTCACAGGGTGAAGGTTCCATGAAGAAAAAGTTGCCTATATAAAAATATTTCTTACAGTATTATTGTGGAAGTATGACTTTTATGAGCATCTGTTTTTATCGTGGGGTGACTGGGAGGTAAGTGAGGGAAACCACTGAAGGCAAATGTGAGCACACAGTTCTGGGAGGGGCAATGTGGTAATTCCATATCTGTGCCCTATGTGCACTGTCTGCATGAGCAGGTTCAATGGGAAAAATTGTTTGTCTGTCCTGTTTAACTGCTGTGCCTCAGTGCTCTGTGCAATCCAGGGCTTTCCAGGAGTCCATCCAGTAGTATATATTCCATATAAAACATGTGTGCCACCATAAAACCCTGCTAAACTCTGATTGCTCAAGGTACTGCAGAGGCTAACAATTCATCTGAGTAGAAAGAAGAATCACCGCCACTCTTTCCTCTAAGCCAAATATGCAACAGATATTTGTTCCTCCTGTGGCAAAAGCTTAGGTGGAAATGGAGGAAACACAGAACTGGAATCCAGATGACAACTATGTGCAACCAATCTAACTGGAATGAAGCAGGAAAAACATGTTTTCCACCTTTGCCTGTGACTGTTGGGGGTGTGTGTATGGGAATAGCTCCCCACAAATAATTTTTTAAAAAGGAAAAGAAAGAAAAGAGGGAAGAGGGAAACTATGAGAAAGCATAGAAGAAAACTCACTGCCTCTGCCCAGAGAAGAAAGATGACATGCAAGATCAGCAGCTGAACCTACTTTCCGAACAGATACTTTAAAAACTACAAAGAATGTGAAATTACATCCAGTGCAGATAATTACTACTTTCTGCCAGGGTTCTCTTACACCTGGCACAGCTAATGAACACAGTTTTTCATGTCAATGAAAGAAATCTTGACACAAATTGAATAGAAATAATTTCTCCTCTTTTCTTTAACCAGGACTTTGAAACTCTCAGAGCCATGAGCTAATCTGAATTTCTGTAAAGACTGAATTCTGTATCCATCTGTGGTTACCGAATTCATACATACACACAAGGTTTAATATATAGAATATATATGCATATTCTACATATTCACTGTATATACATATTTTATGTACAGCACAAGGAACTATATACTGGACATAGCATGTGGACATGTATATACACACACTATGATTACATTATACAATACTCTCTCTCTCTCTCTATATATATATATGTATATATACACATAGACACAAATAATATGGATCTCACTGTACACTGTATATGCACTGGGGGTATTCACATTTTCCATATCTTACATTGTATGTATTTTCTCTGCCCAAATAGCAACAGGCCTGTTTGTGCTTTAAATTTCACTGTCTGGAGGAAGAAAAGCAATGTCTTGCAATAAAGTTTTGCCTCAAAAAGAGCAAGTGCAGGTATTGTACACACTGAGTTACTGCATAGGGAAAGAATGTGGGGAATCTTCTTTTTTATATGGAAAATTGTATTAAATACAAAGCAAGAAATCACAGCTAGGTTTTCTTCTACTGCAGTGACAACATTTTGAATCAAGAGTGTTTCAGTAAATTTAAGGTTCCTAAATCTATTACTGTGCATAGACAATATATTGGGTTCTGTCCCTGTTCATTGGTTGATCTGCAGTTACTGTCCAAGCAAATATGAGGAAGAGTCAATAAGGGAGCCCTAACACTATACAGAATGCTGGATTCACATTTCTGTCTCCCTGCTGGGCATCTTGAAAACATCATCTCATTGGCCTAGAAGCATTATGAAGTCAGTGTTTTAGGGCCCTGACAAAGCAGCAGAAAGTCTTATTATGGTACAGAATTTCAAAAACACATCAAGCTCCTTAGTCATCCACCTGTCCCACTGGAGTGACATCATCCCATCCAGAACTGGTATTATTTTCTAAATTTTATTGTAGCAGAAGAGACACCAGAAGGACTCACATCCAAGTGAACAGGAGGATCTTACACATGGGTACAGTTTGTATAACTGCACTGAGAATCGTGTAGCCAGTTGCATTTGAAAATTGCTCTTTCACTGCGAAAGTTTTATCATGTTACCTAAAGACAGACACAAGTTAGCTCTCAGAGATTTCAAGTTCTATACACCAACAGAAGAGAAAATTTTTTGTGTTTTAGTATGTTTGATCATGTAATCAAACACATATTAGAGAAGAATTATTGCAATGGGAAGGGATCTCAAATCAGGTTCTTCAAAATTAGAAATAGCTTCTATTGCATCCCAAAGGGCTCATTAAAGGGCAGTATTAAAGACCATTTTATGTCTGGTTTTGGTATTAGAAATAAATCTTCTTTCCTTCTGAGGAGAATAAAAGGCTTACATTATTTGTAGTACCATTAGCACAGGAGATACACAGCAAAAGGGGAGTTGTGACTCCTAAAAATAACATCCTAAACACGAATAGATGTGTGTGTCTGCACACCCACCCATCCACCTACCTCCCCACAAAAGCCTGAGACTACAAACGCCACGTCCTGGCTGCATTTCAGAGCTGAAAACTCCCAAGATGCTAAAAAAGATCCAATCTGACTCCTCTGTGTAAGGAAAGCATCCAGGATAAGGCAATCCCAACAGAACAGGGAAAGATTGTTTTCATTCACTGAGCAGGCACTATCATTGTAGTATGAAAACAAAAGTAAGAAAGCAAGGACATAAAAAATAGAAACACATTGAAGATGATGAAGGAATATCACATTAAAAAAAAAGAGAAAATGTTGTAAGACAAGGGCCACATCAGTAAAAACACAGAATGTAAAGCTTTTGTATGGAAGGGCAGGAAAGAAGACTGAGGACATTTAAAAATGCTGTGCTAGATCCCTACTCTACGAGACAGAAAATTCCAAGGCAAACACAACCAAAGTTTTAGAATTCCTGTAATCAGAAAAGGCATTTCTAGTAAGCAAATTAAATTCACAGACTTATTTTTTCTATGACATGTCAAACACATTCTGCGTTGTGTTTTCCAGGCGGAAGCATTCAGTGCATATAAAACCTGTTCCTACCCGGTCTGAGTCTTGCAAACTGGATTTCAGAGCCAACCCAGACAGTGCTGCCAGAACTGATGTCTGAATGTGTATTTGGCAACTAAAATCTGATTCAACTTGGCTTCATTTCAGCTAAAGCTGCTTGATCTGTAATTCCGAAGAGGTGGAACTGAAGAAGCAGAGGTAGAGACTGTCCCAGAGAGTCACCTGGCTAACACAACCTATTCTGTGTGCTAGGAGTTGGAGTAAATGAGGGTACAATGAGTGCTAGGGGGGAGCACTCCTCAAACACGGCAACTTTTCCAACACTTCATTTCTTGATGTCACATTAAAGCAGCGCCCAAATGTGTATCACCACCTTGCAATCCTGTTTGCCTACAGTAAAGCAAATTTTTACTTCATAATTTAACTGCTAAGTTATTTATCCCATTTACTGAATTAATTCCCACTTTTAGTTGTATACAATTACTAAAACTCAATGCAAAAAAAAGTTTAAATTAGAAGAATTATTGATTTCTAGAGTCTTCAAATTTGTACTGTTTTATAGAGTTCACTGTATACATCATATATAAATTGTCAGATTCTTTTGTAAAAGCCACAACTTCTGGATAAAAATCTACTGAATTTAGGCTTTGACATAGATGATGCAGAAGAAGTACTGATTAGCCTACCATGAATTATTAAATAAATGTAACAAGTGAAAGCTAATTCTATAAATATTCTCTTTTTATGACTTTTATTTTAAATCCATACTGCAGCCTCAAAGACCCAGTGGAATTCAGGTTATAAAAAAAACAGATTCACAAGCTGCAGTTTACTCTATGCAACATTTGTGTGTCAGATAAAGAAACTTTCAGTACCTTAGGATTACACATTAAATTTCTTACAAGCAATAACTTTTATCTAGAACATATGATACACCTTATACAGTGATTCCTGCAGGTTATACACTTGAGAAGCCACACGGAGCCTGGTCAGACACAACCAGCCAGTCCTGTTCACATCTGAAGGTGACTTAAATTATTTTCACAAATGTAAACCAAGGATTTAGTATTTTTATAAAAGCTTTGTTCCAAGGTTTCTCTTGAACAGGGTGGAGGCCAAGACCCTTTTAAGAGTTTGGCATGTCAGCCTTACTGAGTGCAATGGCCAACTCAAGGTCTTCTTGTTCTTGTCTCCTCAACCGAGCCAGTCTTTCCTGCTCTGCTTTTTCACTCTCTCTCTTCGCCCAGGCCAGCTGCTGTTCCTCATTTCCAAACTAAAAAATGAAAACGGAAAATAAATTAATAAAGTTACCAACCAGCTCAAAGAAATTATGCAAAAAATACAAAGAATCAGACATATTAAATATACAGCTCAAGTACACCAGGCTGGCTTAGGGCAGTTCTAGACTGACATAAAAATTCACTCACTGGTTTCCTCACTTCATCCTTTATTTCCTTAATTTCTTCCTCCTTCACTTCCTCCTTTGATTTATTTCCTTAATTCCTCCTTCCTTTACTTCCTTACTTAGTTTATTTCCTTAGTTACTTCCTCCTCCCACCTGGAAATTAACCCACATGGGATGCAAGTCATTGCATCTGTGGCTCAGTTGGGTATGAAAACTGCCAAAAAAACCCTCCACAAGCACAAAAAAAGGAAGTTAATGGTTTGGAAGCACAGCAACTACAACCATTTTTAAGAATAAATAGCTGGTAAAGCTAGTAGTTATTTATTCTTGTGCAACTGCACAACAGAGAGTTTTATTGTGGTAGTTCCTCCCAGGGGGAGGGGTTTGAGAAGTGATTTTGGACACTGCTGACATGTGGGAAGTTTCATCACCAAATCAAAAGTTACCCAAAGTGCTTCTGCTGCTGTTCATAAAATACACAGAGTTTCACCAGTAAGAAAAAATGCGAGAGAATCCAATTTACTTCAGCAGAGAACACTAAGAAAAGATCACACTTTATAACATTCAGCTCCTAAACCTGTTTGGGCTCTTCCAAACACAAGTACAATGCAGCAGAACTTGTCCAAAATGATATTCTAGTATTTACCATTGAACGCAAAAGTTTGCTTGTTTGGACTTTTTGAACAAAATCTGAATTTTTTTAATTAAAATCATAGCAATTTCAAACTCAAATATAATCTGTTCCCAGCTAATTTTAGCATTTGCTGAGGAGGAGGATGGGAGCAGCTGCATGCAAATGTTTGCATTAAAGCCCACTTCTAAAATCTGCTTTTTGGTTTTCGTTTTGTTTTGAAGGTTTTTGGGGGATTTCTTGTTTTTTTTTTTTTTTTTTCTGTGTGCAGGAAAACATATTATTTGAGCAGTTTTTGAGGAGAAAACTTTCTCTCCTGTACACTGCAAAAATTCCTTGTGGCCCAGGACACAGTGACTCTAAGCACTGCTGCAGCTACACCTGCCTAGACCAACCTGAAATATTGAACTGAGTGTTAAAATGCAAGCTTCAGTGCTAAACCCTGTCTAGCTGCATAAACACTGTGATGTTCCCACCCCAGCCTCCTCCTCCACTCTGCAGTGTATCTGTAATTTCTATTTTTTATGTATTTTGAAATAAATCTGCATATTTGAATTTCTTTTAACCCAAGCCCAATTCTAATTTACTCATAATTTAATCAGGCCTCTGGATGCCCATCATTCCTCATTTTTTTTCTCCTAGTATGACTTTAGAGATGCTTTGATGCAAAAACCCCCCACTTTTCTTCATGCAATATCTCTGCTTTCATTGCTATAAAAATTTAGATGAGAATCTTTGCATTTTATGTTACTGAAATACAACAGAAGTGTAACACCTTTTGAGATTTTACTTTTAAAATGGAGAGATCCTACTACATCCCTCATTTAAATAATGTCACCTGGTAGGTAAGATTGAAAAGCTTATTAAGATTTTAAATAGATTATTTTTTTCAAGGTAAAGACAGATACAAATGGAAGCAGGAATTCTCTGCTTAGTCCAGGAATTTAGGCAGATCCAACTGGGATGGAAAATGAATGGTTAATATTTTCAGAAATATAAGACACTTTGGTCAAACTATTTGGGATATTTTTTTAATGTTGAGAAACCATTTTTCCTTCTATGGCTTCCATTCTATGATAAGGCTACCAAAGTTAATGAGAGTCCCAATTATAACTTGATTATGGGACACAAGTTACATTTTTGCAGTTAAAAGTGCTGAGTGGAAAAAGAAAAAGGAAAAATAGGCAAGCGATTCATTGGAAACAAATCTGGATATGCTGTAATACAAGTGGTTGGCACACAGTACAATTTTCAGGAGATAATTCTCACCATTGAGTAGTGAAATAAATATAGAACAGTTCATTAATCCTAGAGATTCTTGCACAGATTGTCTATAAAAAGGTAATTTACAGGTAATTTTATACAATAACAACTTTTTGCACATGTCCAGGTTTCAACAAGTCTAGAAATATGTGTCACATGTGTAATTGCATGAAATGCTTCCTTTCCTTTTTCAGAAGTACAGTCAGACCCAAGGCATAGATGAAACCAGCAGACTGCAGCAGGACTAATCAAATCACAAAAAAGCTCCACTGATTTGTGTGTGCTGAATTTCCAGCTTGTACTGAGACAAAAAGCTTAGTGCTAAAAGTTCTGTTTCTTGGCAAAAAACCAAAAGGCTTTTCTTGTTGTTCTGTAAACTGCAGCTGGAACCCAGAAATACCTGAAACCTGAGCTACCAAAAGACTATTTTGTTCCAATGAATCATATTTAATGACAGCAACAAAGTTAAGGATGCTATGAAAATATACATAAACTCTGGGTCCATGAATTTTTCCAGTGTGTCAAAAAAGCACCAGATTTTCCTACTAAAATATAATGAAGGTTCTCATGTTCTTTCTTGGAACAGTCAAGGATTTCAATTAAAGATCAGGTCGTTTGATTATTCAGTTCTACATGATTCTGTTCTCAGATTCCAAGGATTCAAAGTAGATGCAAAAACCTTCAGTAAGCAAAACTGATTTTCATTTCCATTATGAACAAAGTTTCCCAACCATGAGGCATAGAGAAGCACAATATTCTCAATCATTTAAAACATCGTACAGAAGGATTAGAAATTGTCAAGTGTAGCAGCATAATCGTGTCATAGAAAAGGAAAAAAACCCATGAATTGAGGAGAAAAGGAATCAAATCTGTCTTTTCAGTCAAATTCAGTCAACATCTCTTTTTTTTTCCCTACAGGAGGGGAAATTAATTCAGAAAACTGATATAAAAATTTATTTCACACGATGAAATGTCATTTAACATTGTTAAGGAATTGTTAAATGGCTACTGCTCATTATCTCATTTTTCCTACTTGTTCCTTATCTTCTAGAGTTCATCTGAGCTGAGAACCTGATGGCACATCAAATTTGACCCTGGAGCACCCACGAGGACTGGGATCAGAGATTTTGGTTAATCATTCGATACAATCACTCAGTGTAAACCACATTTAACTTAAGAAATACAGTCTGGAAAGTAAGATGACAACTGGGTAACAGTCATTCCATTCCACTGCCTTTGATTGCAGGAAGAAATTAGATGTTGTTGAAGAAACTTCAGATAAAGCAGTTTTTGTGTCTTATTTTTATTAAGAATGTCACCAGTTTGTATACAATCAGAATTTAACTGTGCAAATCCAACTAGCTGTGGTCAAACATACAACAAATCTTGAACTTGGACGTTTCAAAAGTGATAAATTAAAGTCCTGAGGCCAACTAAAGTCTGCACAGATGACCTCAGCTAACAATATCAAATAGGAAAGTGATACACATTTGATATGAAATAATATCTAGGAAAAAAAAACCCCAAAACATTAAAAAGAAACAACCTGAAAGACTCAGCTTAAATATCTCCCCTTGCTGAACACTGTCCTGTGTCCAGCAGAGCTAAGGAACAGAGTAAGTTCAATTTTACTGCGTGGCAACATGAGAAAACAAAAACATGTGAAAGGAGGAAGAAGCCTGAGGCTGTGGATGGAACAGATTCTATCCACTTATGGAAGCAGTAAGAACCACAGCACCATTGCAGTTACAATGGTTCCCAATTCTAGCACTAAAACCAAAGCCAGGCTTTGGAAATCCTGGTATTTTTAATTGAATGGGGACCTGGCTTTGTTTTCAAACATTCTGGGACTGTCTTCTGGAGTGCAGTGTGGACCTTTCTGTCTTGGTTCTACAAAACCATTTTGTTTTCTCTGTCTTTTCTACAACATCAGTAACAGGAACAAAATTCAACAGCTAAATTTCCAATTTCTGTCTCAATTTCTGTGTCTCTCTATGACCACATTCCATCATATACAGCAAATGTCAGAATTTTCTCCACAAACAGTTACAAGTACTTATTAGAAACTTTCTCTTCATGGATTTGCTTCTCAGGATATGGTGAAATTGCCAGAGAAATGTTCAGTATCAATTGTTTTTGAGTCTTTACATCATTTGCTCCAAAAAATCCATTTACAAAATAGCCTCCATGCAACAAAAGCAATACACAGATTCTGCTACAAAGAATTTGAGAGTAAAGGCACACTGTACTAAAATAATTTAAATGCAAGTAAACCCTTGAAAATTTAGTAGGAAACTTCTTTTTTATTGAAATAACGCCTTTTTATTACAGAAATATTAATACAAAAACAATGAGGACAGCATGAAGGTACTGAGAGACAGAAGCCAGGGAACAGTAGGTTTGCAGGTAAGACAAAAACCCAACAGAGATTGCTGCAAGCAGAGCAGAAAGTGGTTTGCTCAGAGACAAGGAACTTAACTTACAGAGCTGAAGTCTGCAAACCCCAAGGAAGAGTCTTTAGAAGTTTTACTTGAAGAGGAGGGAGCAAATGGATCTTTTCCACTAAATGGGTCCCCAAACCCCTTTTTACTTTGAAACAGGTCACTGCTGTCAGCCCCAAATGGCTGGAATGGATCATGGGGCTTGGGAAAATCTGCAGACCCAAGGTGGCTTACAGGAGTACTTTTACCTGGAAAGTTTAGGAAAAAAAAAAAAACAAAAAACAAAAGGAGAAAAAGAGAAGTTACTTACCATGGACAATGCAAAGCCCTGAAATAGGAAACTGTACTGATATACTTAAGCATCATCCATCCTTCCTGGGGTGGGTGAAAATTTAACCCAATATAATGGTATTCATTTCTCAGTGCAAATCATCTAAAACAGTTGTTTTATTTAAGTGGATTTATCTATTTATACATACCAAAATATTAATACCATCAAGATTTTAAATGATGAAACCCATTATAAAGACATTTGTTCAGAAAAAAATTGACAAGTATGACTTTGATTTTCCAGGATTAGAGATATTTCAAGTTTAAGCTTGATATTATATAGAAGACAAAATAAAAAAAAAACATGTATCACTAAAGATAAGTCACAATAAATAGGATTAAAGAGTAACTTAGCTTTCACTTTATAGAATGCCTGCATTCTGCTTTTTTTCCTGGAATTGGTTCATCCTTCTACCACCAGGTACACAAAGAAAAAGAGGCTGATTAAGAAATCATCTCTCTCTGGGGTGTTTGCTCCACAACCCACCTTTTGTAGGTGACTGTTCTTACATTCCACCACAACAACAAATGACATCACAGGAATTATTGTGTATACTCATAAATATTATGTGTATACTTAATTTGTTGCAATTAAAGCATCAAGGATTGATTTTTAATTCCCTTTGCCTAAAGACTATTTTGTGAGGTCAAGTAACTAAACAGATAAATATATTTCTCCCCCTCCTGCCCCACCTAAAAAAAAAAAAAAAAAAAAAAAAAAAAAAAAAAAAAATTTTGCTCCTGAGAAGTATTTGTCCAGCTTCCAGGGAAAATATTCCTTGGATGAACATTCTTGATTGCAATATGTACTTGATAAATGAAAATCTGGAAACATTCTTAAAATAAACCAATACTTACAACATTGTGCATAATAACCTGAATTGCATATATTATTTGTAGCAAAGAGCTGCTTTGAAATATCCAATTATTTGAACTATAATTTAATAGGAATCTTATCATTCATTCCCATTATGATATACATACTAGGAAAGCACAGAGAAATGGATTCAAACCCCAAATTTCAGATTGTTCTTGGCACATCTAAGTCATAGCCTGAGAGCTTTTCAGAAAGTACTTTGGTATGTGCTCATGAACTTCAGCATATATGCTCAGATGTGTGGAAATACTTTGATCAAAGGAAAAGAAAGATCAGCAAACTTGCACTGAATAAATGACCTATCCAGCAACTTCCAGGAAATCCCAGCTCAGCCTCTCCTGCCCCAGGGCCAGCCAAAAGCCATCCTCCCTTGTACTCAGCTGGCCTCTATTCCCCAAAGTCAGAGGCATGTGTGGACCAGAAGCTGCAGGAATTGGGTATCCAGGGAACTGAAGGAATCAGGTTTACAGGGAGCTGAGGGAACTGGGTATGCAGGGAACTGAAGGAATCAGGTTTACATGGAGCTGAGGAAATCACACAGACTCTCATTAGCGCAGTGTCAACATCAGAGTCAGGTGCAACACTGGCACCACTGGCAGGCACTGAGCTGCATGCAAAGTGGGAAGCAAGCAAGTCCCAAGCTGAACAAGCAGAGAGAGAGAGACATGGAAAACAAGGCACGTGCAGTAGGAGATAGAACTGGATTTGCTTAGTCCTGACAGTGTTTGAGGGGAACTTGATCATAGTCCTGAAGGTCTTCCATCAGGGAAAAGGTGAATGGATTTAGACTGGACCAAAAGAGATTCACATCAGAAAATCCACAACATTTTTAAAACTTAAGGCTACTCCAGACTGCCCAGGGAACTTATAACATTCATAGAATCAGAGAACATCCTGAGTTGGAAGAGACCCTCAGGGATCATCCAGTCCAACCCCTGGCCCTGCACAGCCACCACAACAATCCCACCCTGTGCCTGAGAGTGTTGTCCAAATGCTTCCTGAGCCCTGGCAGCCTTGGGGCCATGACCATTGCTCTGGGAGACATTCTACCAACACATCCACGAGGTTTGAGAAAGTTTCTAGAAATAGCACTGGTTCAGCTGCCTTGAAGCTGGAAGATAAAGGAGATCTCTTAAAGCTCAGCCCAGCACAATTTTCCAAGCTTCAGTACATGGATAACATCTGCAACGTGGATTCACAGATCCACATGGCAGCAATGACCCGTAGGACTCCTAAAGAGAGGCAGAACAGGCTAGTGCTTTGTCCTTCATGGAAGGAAGTGACAGACTACACAGGAAATTGATCTCCTCACAAGCACAGACCCTCCCTCACCCAACCTGCCCTTCCACAGGGCACCTTTTGCTCTCTGGAATGACATGTTGCACTTCCATCCTGCCCATCCTGGTGGCCTCCAGATCTCACCACTGCCACAGCCATCCCATGCCAGGGGACATGCAAGCCTGGCAAGGGATGAGCAACTCAGCATTTTGTATGTAATGCTCCACAGAAAAGAGAGACTTATTTTAACTTGTTTTAAACTAGAGTCATATAATTCCAGAACAATTTGGGTTGGAAGGTACCTTTAAAGCTCCAGTTTTAACCCTCTGCCATGGGCAGGGACACCTTCCACTACATTGGGTTGCTCCAAGCTCCATCCAAACTGGCCTTGGAGAATTACAAAGAGAATTAAAGTATCTGCATTTCCAACTTTTGGTCAAGGCAGAACAAGAGCCCTCTAGGTTATTTCCCCTTCCTCTATTGCCAGTTACCAGCAAGGAAATTCCCCCTCATACCTCACCCTGTATTACCAAAACCAATTTGGATTGATGGAGGTAAAACTGACCCATTTTAGGCTGCTTTTTTCTTAGGTTAAATCTTCTGCTAGCGAAACCACTTTGTGGAATTGGTGACTGTTAACACAAATACTGGGTTTGCAACGTATTTGTTCAGCAAGACTGGTTTTTCTGGGTGGCCTGTTTAAGGTTTTTGCACAAAGCCCTGGGTGGTTTTGAACCTGCACAGAGCATCAGGGTTTCTCGTGCCTCATCTTCACAAAAGATCACAAAGAATCACTTTGTAGAGGAAATGTCACCATACAATGAGAGTTACTGCTAATGATATTGAAAGCTTTCATTTTACACACTGAGTGCCATTTTCTTCAGATTTTTAGATGTTAAAGAATAGAATAGGGTGGTAATTTTTCTATTTTGAAAAAAAAAAAAAAGTGGGAGGGAAACACTTATGCAATCAGGTTTATTTTTGCAGAGCAATTTTAAGGGCAGCACCTATTCTGAATACATCAACCACAAGGCTGAAGATCCACAAGGACCATCAAGTCCAACTCCAAGTCCAAATCCCTCTTTTTAGTGCCCTTTCTATATTGTTCACAGTTTGCATTATCCTGCCACACTCTGCAAACATGGTTTTGAGGCCTGGCAGAAGTTTGTTTGGTTCAGTTAGATGTTTAAATTTACTCATGTATTAGCCACAAATTAGTAAGAACTACACCAGCATTATCTTTCCGATGTCTTGCTTACAGCAAGTGTTTAACTACACAAAGATTTTTGTAGTCCCATGTTTAGTGTGTCAAGACTGTGGGTATGGGCTTTCCACAACATAAAGCAAAAGTACCAAAAACCACAGTTGAAGGTTACCAGCTGTACTGATGGACATTGGTAAAATTGCAATACTGCAAAATATAGTCATTACTGAGATTGCATTAACCTTCCATTTGCTGGAAAATGTTGCATTTGTACATGACTCTGCTCACTGTTCTGAGGTATGGCAGGCAAACAGTTGTAACCCTTATTTGATTTTTCTGCTAATAGTTTCAGGGGAAAAAAGTTCAGAAAAAAGCAAAACAGGTCCTATTCTGAAACCACAGCAGTTTCAGCAGTTACCCAAGTGGTGCACCCAAACCACACCGAGGACTCACTTCAGCAAAAAGAGATGATGAACAAAATGGTTTACCACAGTTACTTAGAGTGAACTCCACCCATACAAAGGGCTTATCTAATTTCATACCCCATAGCAAACTTGAGTTTGGAGGACTGATATCTATATTTCAAAGCAAACATAACCTCACTGGTAGGATGCAAACACAAAATTTATCTTATTGAATTACAAGATATTGACAACAAAGTGAAATATTTAGAACTGTCTCAATATTCTATGTTTCAACGCTGGGCCTGACTTTCTGCTTAGAAGAGGATCTTGCTAAATGATGAGAAGCAGCATTTTTCCTGGCTTTGAAGCCTAGATGTATCATGCTCATGGGCAAACAGGAGGGAGTGGAAATGACACAATTTAAAACTTTCCCTAAACAAAGGCCCATTTCCAGGATACTTTCTAAACTGAAAAATAGCCTTTAAGAAGTCAGAGCTGTGTTGCAGAGGATAAGGAGTGATAAGGTAAATTCATATCTAAGCATATAATCCCAGGACTTCCACCTCTCCTGTTTTTTCACATGGCAGAAGAAGCCTCAGGTGCCTCCCAGCACATCTTTCATCTTGGCAGTTTACCAAATTTACATCTCATTCCCAACTTACTCAGCATGTTTTCCACCATCCTGTTAAGATTGTCCAGCTCCTCCAGTGATGCAGAGTAAAATCTTCATAAACTGAACTCACAGAAAAAATTATTACTAGTTTCAAACTTTGCCTGAAGGTTAGTTACATTAAACTAAATTTTCTACAGAATACTTGGAGGTCTTTGTCTTCAACAGGAGCTACTGCAAACTCAACTATTTGATAATGTTCTTTGCAAAAAATCACATTTTTTGTAACAGAAGGGAGAAGTTTTCCCTTGCAAAACTCTCTCAGAACTGTTTTTGCTTAATATTTGCAAAGTTTGCACCTTGAGTTCACTGAAAACTTCTGCTTAAGAGAAACATTCTGACCATCTACAAACTTCTTGAAAGGTGAGAAATCGTTACATGTTCAGCCCAACAATCTGCTCTGAAACAGCTTCTGGACAACCTCCTTCAACCATCAGTACTGAAATATCTTTACTCTGAGAGGCCAGCATAAACAAGAGAATCAAAACGTGAATGGAATTTTTAGCTTGTGGCCAGGCAGGTGCTCCACCCATGAGTCATTTATCCTACACAACAAGGGATGCCTGTGCTCTAATGCAACTGTCAGGTCTTCTAGAAGGCATGAAGAACAAAAAAAACTTTTCCTGTCAGTCACAACTTTGAGGCTGATTTTCTCACTCCTGGCTACAGATGAGGGTAAAAAAATAAAGGTAAACAGGCACCAGGGTACTTGTGAATAACTCTGGGTGCTGAAAAAATTCTAAGGAAACAGGTGTGTGGCATCATGCACAAATAAACGTCCCAGCAGTCCTGTCATCTCACAATGAGTAAAGAACAGAACTCTATACACCCTGCTCTAGATCAAATGACTGATACCTACAACTTCAATAAATCCACACAATTTAGAGTTAAATCTAAATTAAAACAAGGAAATTATATTACATTATTTTTTTCTGATTAACACAATCCTTTCTTTTGTTCCTAACTCCTAATTATATCCATTATGCCTAACATGGCTTCTTTCTTTTAAAATTTATCTGACTAAATACATAGAGCAAATTTCTACATGGGAACATTGTACATGGTGCGAGTAAAAAGAAAAAAAGTCCACAAAAACATGATGTGTTTTAACACTAAGTATTCACAACATCAAGACATCATTTTCTTTCAAGAATTGAACTCAGTAAGTGCACAAGACAAAGCATTCAGACTTTGGCCTGCATTTATAAGGAAGATACTGAACCAATTGTAAAGTGTGAATTTTTATCTAGTTGAGACACTGAAGACACATCTTAGGCAAACAAACTACTAAAACCCATTTATATGTCCAACTCAAGAAGCAGCAAAGATCTAAGTCTTCTTTACCTCACTGAAAGAGTCAACACAAGGTCAATGTGCACTGCCAGGGCTCTTGGGCTGCCTTAAATATGAGAAATAAGTATAAAATTGCAAAAACAGTCAAACCATAAAATGCCTTAAATTTAGAGAAGTGACACATACAAAAAAGAACTATATTTATCGTTGGCATGAAGGAGGAGGAAGCATCAAACACAAAGGAAGGGAGCAACAGAAGCTGCACAAACACTGCCTGCACTGCCCTGAGCTGGGTCAGCAGCTGGTTACACACAGAAGGAGCAAGAGGCTTCTGAAATGGTCCCAGGGGTACAAAAGACACCCCCAAAGAGTGAATCTAAAACTTTCACTTGGACAACCCTGGTCCAGGGAAACCTGAACATGTGTGTGTACGTGTGATTATCTGGGTATCTAACTGCTAAAGCTTTGAGGTCAAAGTGCCATCAGAACAGCTCTTTTAGATCCCTCTGTAACTGTGTGCACTTGAGTGGGCAAATCCATCTGCAATTTCCCTTGCAAGCTCCCTGCACCACAGGAACAGAACAAAAAGATGTTCTGCTGGTACCTTTCCTTGCACTTCCAGCTTCTCTGAGGCTGACAACAACCTTCTGCAACCACACTTCAAAGAATAGCAAAGGATGGCCACCCCAAATTAGGGAATTAGTGTTTCTGTAGGTGATGGATTACAACATTCAGCACAGCTATAAGTTTGCAGATTGGTTCAATAAACACAATATTAAGATCCTGAAGATCTGTTAAGATCTAAAACCCCTGACCCCTTTTCATTTTGTTAAGCTACCAACATGTTCAGATATCACTTATCAGCCAACTGGCAAGATGAAAAAACAGGAGTTTATCAGCCAGATTTTGCTTAAATCAGCCTCTTCTGTCTATTTGGTAGGACAGCAAAATACATCTAGCAGTCTTGTAATTTGTGATTTGGTGAAATACTGAACTCTAACACCTTGATTGATTAAATTTATGATCAGTAACGGCATTACTACTATTTTGTAATAATTTCTAGTCACTCAAACACTCTGCAAACCTTTGTGTTTGCACTGAGGTTTGGAGCGCCACAGAACCAGGTCTCTCTGAGGAATCAGTCATGCTTCCAAACCCAAGGCAGGCTACTGTCCCCTATATTTTTTCAGTATTTTAACATTTCAAAACTGTAACAAGTAATAAAAACACTGTGGGAACAAAACTGAAGCCCTTAACTCAAAAAGGTTAATCTAGAGGTGTTAACCACTAACCTCTGAAAAGCCCATATTCAGTTGCCATCATAGACCAGAGCCTCAAAAAATAAATGGATCACTAAACAAAGCTGAAGTTTTTTGACAAACTCCCCATGTGCAGTGTGGAACAGTAATTTACCAATGGAACTTATTTTAACACCTGTATTTCAAACAGCAGCTAAGTAACTCCACTAATTTATTTCTTATATAGGATGAATTCAATATGTTATTCCCTAAAATTTACTCAGAGTGGCTGTGGACTCCTCCCTGTAATTGTTCAAGGCCAGTCTGGACATGACTTGGAACAACCTAGTGTAGTGAAAGGTGTTCCTGCCCAAGGCAGGGGGGTTAGAACTGGATGATCTTTATTGTCTCTTTAATGATATGAGATTCTATACATTCCAAGTTACATTGTATTCTTCTGCTATTTACATATTGATGCCCCAAAGAAAAACTCAATTTTTAAAGTACATTAGCATTTTAAAAGTTCACTATTAATATAATATTCACTACCTCTATTATTCACTAAAATACAATAACATAACATAAATTATAAAATTTACACAAGGTAAAATTATTTTAATAATAAAAATTCTTAAAATAATTGTGTTTATTAAATAATCATTGCAAGAAAACAGCACACTGAAATTGAAAAGTCTATTTTCTTCCTGTGTTTCTAGGACTTTTATTCTTTCATAGTTAAAAAGGTGAAAACCAATATAAGCAAGCAATAAAAATTTAGGAAAGGTTGAAGGTTTCACACAGCTCTGCAGTGAAGGTTCTTCCACTAATATCACAGGACCCCAGAATGGTTTGAATGGGAAGGATCTTAAAGGTAAGAATGCTGCCAGCACAAGTCATGGAAACACTGATGGTGCCAGTTTGGAGGCTTCAGGGTGACTTTTGCATGAGAAGCCATTTTGAACCTACTGCCAGTTCTAGGGTTCTCCGTGCATCCTGAAATCTGGGTGCTTCATCCATCACTCCTGGAATCAGGATTAAGGCAGAATCACATTCATCCGAACTTCTTGATGGCAAAAAAATGTTGTCTCTGAGCTTCTCCAGCACCCATGTGCACCTGGACCATGGTTAGCTGAGCAGGGCAGTAACACTTGCTTGGAGAATGCCAACTAGCACCTGGTGACACCGACTATATCCTGTCATTTTAGTACCACGCAGGAATACAGAGTGGTGGGTATGGAGCATGGGTCACTGAATGCACCAGCAGCCTTAAAGGCACTAAATTATCTCTATGGCACTTGGGTGTGTGTTACCTCTCCTATCCCTGAGGCCTACAGGAATACTCAGTGCTAAAACCCAAGACAATGCAAGGGGTATCAGTGGGACCTGATCGTATCCTACAACTTGGTGTACCTTGTCCCCTTGGAAGCCAGGTCACACACACTCCTGTTGTGGTGCTAACTTGATGGGGAAGGAACTCTCGTGTCTGAAAGGGCACACAAAAGGCAGACAGGGCACCACACAGCTCAATGCCTGTGTCCTCTCCTCACATCCTTAATGTATAGCATCACTAAGGCAGGAGGGGTCAAGTGTTGCTCATCCTCCCTGGACAGAGTGGCTTCCTTCAGGAACTCAAGGGCCTGACAAGGAGTCCAGAGCATAGAGAGTAATGTGTCAGATGCTTGTCAGTAGTGGTTAATCTCACTGGTTAACAGCGCTGCTATAACCGCAATGTGGAATGCATGGGGCTGCACTGAAAGGAAGTGGTAAGGGTGGGGCATAAGCACTAGGTCTCACGATCAAAGCCTTTACTTATAACCCAATCACTGACACCCACACAGCAACTTCCTGTACTTTAAAAAAAAAAAAAAAAGAAAAAGAAAAAGAAAAAAAAAAATCTGTTTCTCTCTTTCTGTAATCAACAACTTTTACCTAGAAACTAGTTAGCGGCGAACTCTGACTGATTTCAATCTGCAGCTCACAGCAGAAAACATAATTTTTAATCTGTGAGAACCTACGAGAGCCATTTTAACTGACAGGTTTCAGTCTACCAGTTCTTTCATATTTTTTTATCCTTAATTACACCAAAGTCCCATAAAGCTTGAGAACCTGCATAAGAAATATAAAGCAACCAGAAGTTTGGTAGTGCTGAACACCACAGGCAGTCCTCTGCCAGCAAATAAAATGTCCTTATAAATCTACAAAACTCAGCAATGTTTTAGGGGAGTTTGAGAAAATAATGTGCAGTGGAATGTAGATCCTTGTCACAGGGCACCTTCCTTTAAGAATGCTGAGATACTTTACTATTATTTGCTTTCTATTTATCACAGCTCGTTACACAAAGCACTGGCATTTCTTTGGTGCTTTTTGAGCATTACTCAAGACATAACATCAATAAATTTACAAAATGTCCCACTCCTCTCCAAAGAAACCTGCAAGTTCTCCAGCAGCACCTGGTAAACATCAAATTACTCCAGCCAAGTCCTAGGGGAGCCCTATGAAACCTAATGTCCATTAAGACCTTCATGGAGATTTATACTTTACTGAAGAACATGCACACATTCTCTTGGGGATTTTCATTTGAAGAGTCTTGTCAGAAGAGCTAAAGAATTTTTTCTTGGCTGATGTTCCTCAACCTAAAGAGACTCTTAAACCATGTATGGGACAATGATGTTCCAAATCTTTTAATGAAACAGTAAGTTGGAGCTTTTAGGTACACTGGTATCTAGGTTTGCTCCTTCTGGAACACCTTCCCCTGGCTGTTCTCTACTGGGATTCACTGAATTATTAACCTTCCTCCAGTTCTCTCTAAAGATTCTGCACTTAACCTCCAAACAGTTATACTGAATAAATACTCAATAAGAGTATTTTACCATAAAAACAAACATAAGATTTCTCTTGGACCAAGAAAGGATCAGATTAGGACTCTGAAACACCTAAAAGATCTTGACAGACTGGTCAATAATAGAGTAAGAAAGAAAGAAAATTATTTACCATCAACAAAACTAGCATAAAGCTGAGATTCTACCCAAGATTCAAATCCAATTAAATAATCTTGTTATTGTCATACCCTCTCTTCTTAATCTCAGTATTCAAGAAGGGAAAGAGATGGATCTCAGGGTACCTAATCCATGCCACGCAATAACGGTTTTCCCTCTCACAGAGAGAGTTGGGAACTGAACTACCTGCTAATACACTCAGATCACAGCTGCTCCTCAATGTTCCAGCTGTGGAAAAAACCCCCAAATATCAACTAAAACCAACCAAACTAACCAAAACAATCAACCCATTTTCACTTTACAAGCAGAACACGTCAGGATGTGTAGGACCAGACCTGATGACCCACTGCAATCCTGTTACTGACAACCCCTGCAGCAGCAGAGAAGTTTCTCCACACACTGTGTGAAGACTGTGTCCAGAACCTGGATACGAGAGCAGCTCCCCTGAACCACAAACTCCTTTTAGAGGTTTTTCCAGGTACACCTGAAGGCCTTTTGCTCTGACTATCACTACATGGTAAACACAGGTTGTGTCCAAAAGACTCCATTTCAGGACCTGTGCTTGACAACTTTCTCATGAAGGACTTGGATGTGGGACTGGAAGGCAGACTTAAGAAAGTTTGGTGATGACACACAGTTGGGAGGAGCTGTTGACTCCCTTGAAGGCAGAGATGGGCTGCACAGAGATCTTGACAAAGGAAAGGGCTGGGCAATCCCCAGCTTAACATGTGAAGTGCCAAATCCTGTCCCTGTGCCAGGGCAGCCCTGGATGCAGGGACAGACTGGGGAATGAGAGGATGGGGACCAGTCATGTGGAAAGGGACCAGGGAGTCTGTGGTTGGTGTAAGTTGGATCTGAGTCACCAGTGTGCCCCAGCAGCCCCAAGTGTCACCATGTTCTGGAAGGCACCAGGCCTAGCATCACCAGCCCAACAAGGGATGGGATTCTCCCATTCTGCTCTGCACTGTGGTGGCCACACCTCAAGTGCTGGGAACACTTGGGGCATCACAAGATCAGAAGGATCCAAAGCTGTTGGAGAGTGCCCAAAGGAGGGACAAAGAGCTGGGGAAGGGGCTGAGGAGCAGCTGAGGGCACTTGGCTCCTTCAGCTGGAGCACAGGAGACAGAGGGGAGGCTCCTGGGGGGCTGCAGCTCCTCCCCAAGGGAGGCACAGGGCCGGGGGCTGAGCTCTGGGACAGGGACAGGGGGCCAGGAAGGGCTGGAGCTGGGCCAGGGCTTGGCATGGAGCTCAGGGCAAGGTTCTTCCCCCCGAGGGTGCTGGGCACTGCCCAGGCTCCCCAGGGCAGGGGTCACACCCTAAAGGCTGTCAGAGCTCAAAAAGTGCTTGGACAACGCTTTCAGAGGGTGAGATTGTTGGGGTATCCTGTGCAGGGCCACCAGTTTGGCTCCACGATCCTTACGGGTCCCTTCCAACTCAGGACATGCCATGATTTTAAGTGTTTTCCTGATCCTGTGCTCAGCTGCAAGGGTTTGCTCTGTTTGCTCTTTGTCTTCATGAAGGAATGAGACTTGATGTCAAACTCCTCATTCATCTGGACAAAACAGAGACCCATGGGCAAAGTGAGAACTGCGGCACACTTTGGTCCAGGACATAGTGCAATCCCTCAGTGGGATATCAGACAATGTTTGCATGTCACATGCAAAAGCTTTACAGAAAGAAAAGCACCAAATCAGGGCTAATCAGGAACAACCCCTAGTGGATCCTGTTTAGTTTCCACTATCATAAGCCTGAGAAATCAGACAGCTTCCAATGTTCTGCAAAAGTATTTATATTTTCTACTTGAGTGCAGAGGTTTGAGGACAAGCAAAGTTTCCTTTTAGAGCTTTTTGCACCCGCCTACCAAAATGCAACCAAACCACAAAAGTTTATCAATATTAAACCCCCCCCAACAGAAAGAACAGTTTTACTAAAAAGCGTACAATAGAAAGGCAAATTACAGGTTTGTCTGGTAATAATTAGCGTTTATTTGTCCTTCAGCAAGATCTTTATCACTTGTTTTTTAATTAAAGAGACCAGTAAGAAAGGTAAGAAACAACGGAAGCTTCTTGTCTGTTGTTTGTTTGCTGAGGCCATTCTAACACACGTTTTATGCCTCTATCTCTTGCTACAATCACACTTTATTACTATATAATTTCTCATGCTTTAAGTAACCACTGAAGATTGCCTTAGTTGTGGAAGGAAGGGAGGAGTAGAACTGCATAAACACACAAGGCTCATTTGCTTTAAAAAAAACCCTGTTGTTTCCTCCTTAGCCTATTTTATCATAACAACATTTGGTTTTGGTAGTGTGGAACCTCACAAATACTGTATCTCCCTAGAAGGGGGGAAGGGACACACTTAAACCATTTTTAACCAACTGATTAAGGCTGAGTGCACATGTCTGAATAAAAAGAAATTAATACAGCTGAATATTCCCCAAATTCCTCAAAAGAGGAAATGAGGACACAGAAACCCAAAAACGCTCAAGTAGGTGAGTCAGTACTCACCTTTCCTGCTACTATTACACTGCATTTGCTAAGAGTAATCATGTTTCTAACAAGAAATAGAAAGAAACCACATATAGGAGATTACATGGGTATATCTAGTATTTATTGGAATCATCCAACTTTACATAGGCCCTGTTAACTGTAAAATATTTTACGTAGATATTTTTTTGAAAGATGGCCATTTGCATTCTTTCCTTGAAAACCAAATAAAGAAAAATAACATCATGCACAATGTGAAATAAGATTCCCTTCAGCTTTTCTATTTCTTCTTTTATTCATGTCTGTCCTAGTGACTGATATTTGTCAACATGACACATTACGTGGGGGTTTTTTTAATTACTGAAAACTCATTAGTAGAGTAGTAGAAAATACACAAAGCGAGCATAGAACAAACTGTTTCAAAGGCTTTTCCACAATCCTAGAGCATTTCCTGACAACTTTACATCCATCCATACAAAAAGCCTCTCATTTGTTGCTTTCAGGGTTTTCGGGTGCACCATAATCCCTTAAGCAATAAAATCACAGCAACAGGAACAAACTAATACTGCTGCAATGGTCTGCTCGTAAGTCTACTATGTGAAATGGAATCTTTCATGCCTTGGATCAATTTATGGGATAGGTAATGACATTAAGGATACCTTGGTATCCTTAATGCACTTTTCACATTATCCTAGGAGTTTGTTCTAGAAAAACTGGTTTGCAAAACCAGCCAGATCAACAATACCTGTCACAAACTGGCTGCCTGCTCTGCTCCAAAATGCACCAGCAGAAAGGCAGAGAACCCACACACTGCAGAGACATTAATGATGGATCTGTTCTTTTTGTACTATGCTTCCTAACACTGTCTGTGGATATATAAATACATGATGATCAATGTATTTAGTGCACAATTCTGTGCCTATCCATAAGCAGCATCTAGCTTCTGTTGTTTTTTTGAGCCAACTGAAAGTTCCCTCTTGATATCAACTGAACACTACCATTGTTATTAAAAGGAGACTTGAAACTACATGGCTTCAGTTCTTTAAACAGTTTCACTGATAGATGAATATCTTGAAAACAGCTACAGGGAGAACAGAAATTGAAGGTCCACTGAGAGAGATCTTATTTTCAATTCACGA